>NW_015622161.1:0-422860 GCF_000836295.1 Verruconis gallopava | reverse complement strand
CTAACATCACCAACCCAACTTTGAACTACGTAAATATCCCTAATACTCCTATTATAATATCTTATTTTTAATCTAAATGATATAACTATAATTCTAATAACCATCTATTAAATTTAAATAATGAATATCTATTATATTAATGATATTAAGATATTTTTAATATTTTATAACTTTTTTATTATTTTTTATACACAAGTATATATTTTTTCCCTATAAGTTTTATTAAATTATAATAATAGTTTATAAATATATATATATTTTCTAAATATAATATAACCCTATTAATATTGATATTTTATTATCTCTACTATAGATTAGAATTATATATAGATTCTATTATATAATTTTTAAGAAATTATTAAATTATTTTTTAAAAATCTTATCTTATCTTATCTATCTTATCTATTATACCTATGCACGGGCCATTGAATTGTGACGCTCTTGGCAACCCCACCTACCCCGCTATGCACGGGCCATCTGAATTGTGACGCTCTTGGCACCCCACCTATGCACGGACCATTGAATTGTGACGCTCTTGGCACCTCACCAAAAAAAAACTCAAATATTCAAATTTTTGAAAAATTATAGCACCCTTAACATAATAGATATATAAATAAAATAATATCCTATATATAGTTTAAGATTAGCTCTATCTTATAAGCTTTTCAGAAAATTGAAAATAAATTTCCTCAGTTCATACCCTAAGCCGGAAACAACCTCTAGATTGGATGGATGAGTGTAAGCATTCATGTGAGATGCATAATATGGCTATGCTGATTATTGCAGTGTACGAGTGGCTTAGCTCTCGCTGTAGCCGAGATTGTTGTCGGACCTCTCCTGAAGCCGGTGGGCCAAACGAAGTGGCAACTAGTCTTCGCTTATGCAGGCCTAACCGCTTTTCTGGCTGCAGTGGGATCATGTACACAGCACAATCAAGGAAGGGCTCTAGCGGTATACTGATACCATTCTGATCACTGCAATTGCTGATTTGCGAACAGTTTACCACAATCTCGGGATTCTTCACTGGTTGGCTTGAACTCATATGCCTTGTTGCAAATGGGTTAGTGGTGCAATCCAGTGACTTAGGTCTTGCAAATGGCTTTTTAGGCTCTATAAAGCAGATTGCGGGATCAGTAGCTGGTCCGTAGGAACCATGGACGTCCAAGAAGCGCAGCTAATTCGGCAACAGTAAGCATTTATGTAGCGGTGCTGACCAACCGCATTGACGTCGAACTGCCAAAAGCAGTAACAAGTGCTGCAATTAATGCCGGTCTGCCTAGCACGTCCGTCGTTGCTGTGCTCGGAGCAGTTGCCAATGGAACAACAGCAGCCTTAAATGCTGTGCCTGGGATTAATCCCAACATTGAAGCCGCCGTTACTAATGGCGTTAAGACAGCATATGCTTCAAGCTTTAAGACTGTATATCTTGTTACAATTGCTTTTGGGGGCATCGCATTCATTGCGGCTCTTTTCACAAGCAACATCAACGCAATGCTGAACAATTACGTCAGTCGTCGTATAGCGGGCACAGTCGCGGATAGTATTCCCACTGAACTTACTTTAAAACACACTCGAGACACCTATGAAGTTGAAGTCTAGAAGGATTTGCAATGGCCAAGATGCATAAATCGAGTGAAAAAAATCAATTTGAACATGTAGGCAGAAAGTGGTTTATTAAAGTACATAAACTTGGTATTAGGAAATAGTATGATTTGGTTAAGTGATCCAGTACGCAATCAGTTTAGTCTAGATGCTGGCAGTGTTAATGCTTATACATGAAAAGGATACTCTTTGATATTATATACTTGAGTCCCTATGTTGTGATACGTGGTACCGGATGGGGAAGTATACAGATGACAATACTGGCAGAGGAGCATAAGACCATTATAGAGAGATATAGAGTGGGGTCTAATCAAAGACGGAACTTACAAGAGTAAAAGCATTAGAGAAGACAATAGATGGGAGAGACGAAGAGAGCAGCAGAACATTTTCTTTTGCTTTGCTTCTGATTTGCTTTAACCTAGTTTGCTCTAGGGTTACTTTAATTTACTCTATCTTATTCTTTGTGCTTCTAGCTTACTCAGTATTGTTCATTTACTTAGTGAGCCCTACTAGGAAGTCTTCTCTTAATTGCTGTCCGTTGAGATAAACCTCATATGCTCCTTTAAGACTCCATCTCTTCCATTTCTCCTTATCTTGGAAGCGGCCGTAATATCGTGTACCCTAAGCTCCAGCAGATAGTCACCCACAACAACTTTACAGTCTAAACCCGTTTCAACCGGATAAACCCTCTTTGCATAACGAACGGGAAAAAGAAATAAGAATCAGTACAAATTTTGAATATTAAGGATATGTATAAAATATAAGTAATTAAGCTTACTACCAACAAGATCAACAGGTAAAATACTTAGGGAAATGGTTATACTAAAAGCTAAGGACTCAGGATAAAGAATTTTAAGAATTATAAGGGCAACGTAGAAAAAGTACGCAGTTTAGAAAAATAGATAATCGAATGAGGCAACTATTGGTACTGATAACTAAGTAGTTAGGCTAGACAACGTTACATATATGGAGAATATACTAAGAAATTTAGGTGTATATAAGATGCAAGCTTAGTGCCTCTCGTTTGTCTCTTTGTCCTTACAATAACCACGAAATCCAATGGATTAATGGCAATTTTTCAATTTATGAATTTGCGTAGAACGCTACCCTTGAATCTCCATCCGAATCTCCTACCTCAACAGCAACAAGCAACTCTAGCTCGACGGATGATCCCTCCTTCAGATCTTCTCACGTCACATAATCGTCTGTCTTCAACAAGTCAGGGAGAAGAGAATTATGTCTTAAGCTCAAAACCCATTTTGCAGGCTGTTAAACCGTTAGCACTATTAATGGTGAATATACGTGTGCGTCAAAACAGATGTAACAGCAATATACAGGACAATGTCCGTCCCTGCCTATTTGTAAGCATAATTGGCACATTAATTTAGCTTTCTCTGTTCGACTTTTATCTGCCAAGAATTCTATGATCATCTCTTAGCAAAAATTGATATTATTCCCTTCTGGATTAGAAGGCTTTTGTAAACGAATCATTGGTTATACTAGAAATTCATGTTATTATGAATTCTTCGCTCATATTCTTGCTTCAGTCTCCACAGTTTTCCAACCTCTGAAAGCCGATAATCACTTCACGTATTATATTTCAATTTTTTTTCCCAAGTTTATTAACTCGCACTGAAGCCAAATATCTGCAGTATTCAATTACAGCGTGACTTAGGCTATGTCGTTTGGAAGTACAGAGGGTTGTTTAAAAGGTTAAGATATGATTTATGGCCAGATATCTATCCTGCAGGACGTTTTCGTAGAAACCCCAAACTAATTCAAATGGCGGGGTAGTAGCAAAGATAGCGCAATCAAGGGGAAACATGTTCTCTTCTAAGATACTCCCGTTTGGCTAATTTGCCGAGGCTGAACATACTGTAATGAGCGCAATGCGGGGCTTACGCGTCAGAACTTCTAACATGGGACCATGATCGGGGATAATTGAGTGGAGGGGAAAATCAACTGTTATTATAAAAAGATGGAATAGGAATTTTGTTTTTTGCTTCACCACACCAGTTCTTCTATGTAGAATAGGCAATTGTCCAAAAAGACACAATGCCAACGACAAATTTCCATGTCCCCGAAAAGTATCGGTATCTGCAAGGGTTTGGGCATTACCACCAGTATGTTTCACTGTTGGCTCTGAGTTCCCTCGTTACTAAGTGGTAATAAGGTCTGAGGCCTTGGAAGGAGCAAACCCTGTTGGGGCAAACAACCCTCAAGTTCCTCCATATGGGTTGATCACAGAGAGAATATCTGGGACCTCCTTCACAGCCAGCCGGTCCGAAAATCTTCAGACATTCCTCTATCGAGTGAGCCCTTCACATTATCATGGTTACTACCAGGATTATGCCAATCCACGACTCCCAACATTTGAAGAGGAAAAGCCTAACATAACGCCAAATTCTTATCGATGGAAAGAGTTTCCAATTCAAGTCGACAGCGACTGGATTACCGGTCAACGAACTATTGCGCGAGCAGGCGATCCGGCGACAAAGTCAGGACTTGCATATATGATGTATGCCGTTCTCAAGGACATGGAGCTGCAGACCGTATTTTACTCGGCCGATGGAGATTATTTGGTTATCCCTCAAGCCGGCACACTTGATATCGAAACCGAGCTAGGAAATATGTTAGTTCGACAATATGAAATAGCCGTGATCCCTCGAGGCATTCGTTATAGGGTTTCCATCCCACATGGTCCTGCACGTGGCTACATATGCGAGCTCTACCACGGCCACTTCAAGCTTCCTGAGCTCGGACCAATAGGTTCCTGTTGTCTCGCAAATGCACGTGACTTCCTGGTTCCTGTTGCCAGGTTTGATGGAACTGTTGAGAACGGTCAAGCAAAGACTCTTTCTGGAAAGCCTTGGAACATTGTGGCAAAGATGAACAATCGATTTTTTGTATGCCAGCAGGATTCGACCCCTTTCGACATTGCGGCATGGCATGGCTCGTATTACCCCTACAAATACGACTTGGGGCGATTCGTCGTTCTTGGGAGTTTGCTCTTCGACCACCCCGACCCAAGCTTGTTTACCGTGTTAACCGCCCCGTCTCACAGAGAAGTTGGTTCGGCAGTTGTAGATTTTGCCATTATCCCCCCTCGCTGGCAAGTCATGGAAAATACATACTGGGCGCCGTATTTTCACCGCAATACCATGAGCGAGTTTTCAGGAAGTATAATTCACAACCAAGATCCAAATTTCTCATTGTCCAAGGGCCCCGACTTTAAGCCATACGTCGCGGTTCTAAACAATGCCATGGTAACTCATGGAATGGATAGACAGACGCACGAAGCAGTCTCGCGTCAAGATACCTCTCCGAAAAAGACTGGAGGCGAAGGATTCACAATATTTTTGCTTGAAAGTGAATATATGTTAAATCCAACAAATTGGGCCGTTGAAGCATTAGGGAAGAGCATCGTCGACCGGCACCAGTCTGTTCCTAAGATATGAAATTGCAAGACATAAGATCCGAAATCACTCCAATCTTTCAAATTTACTGTAACTGCTCAAACTAATCCAGATCGGACAAGTATTTATGGAGAGTATAATCTTCGCGAGTGCATAGTTTGGAGATTGAAACGAGAAGAATTTAACACTTCTTTAATCCTAAAAGATACAAATAGGTCTGATGCTAAACATTCAAAAAGGAATGCATTAATGATGTCTCATTCCACGTATAGAGAGTGGCCTAAGTTGGCTTCGTCAATCATCCTTCTCCTCACTTGATGTCGGCTTTGTCAATGCTAACCCCTCGTCAGCAAGAAATCCTGGATTTGTCTCAAACCGCGGATCGAGCCACAAACAGCGCTCATCTTTATCAGCAACCATCTCTTTGATAGTTTTTGGAAGCTTATGTCCGCCGAAGTAGTAAACAACACTTCTGATAGCACCGATTATTGAAACAAGTGCATACAACTGCTTGTACACTGGAATTGTGAGCGATCCCCAGAAAGTAGGCCGTAGATCTGGTCGTCTCCTGCATGAGATGTAACGAAACCACATCAAAGGGAGTATAGACGCCAATGTGAGTAAACCAGCCTGGCGCCAGTAGTTGCCGTTTGTACCCATGGTTACTATCACTGGTACGCGGATCCAATCAATGACGATACAGGCAATCGAGTATATGTAGACAAATTTTTGTGCAAGAATTGCCCATGGCGCACGCTGACCATTAAGGGAGAAAAAAAGCCGGTCTATAAATGCGAAGAGACGTCCATGTCGACCCATTTCCCACGAACGTACTCGCTGGTGGTACCAGTTCAAGCCTTGTCCAAAAATTGTACTAGGCACTTCTGTCTCCAACACGCAACGAGTGTCAAATGCAATTAGTTTATTCATTTTTTGCATGCTGACTCCCGTGTTAACATCTTCTGCGATGAAGTCAATTGAATGATAATTGGAGATAAGATCGATCAGTGTCTCTCGTTCACAGAACCAGCCAGCACCGTGGGGAAACAGCACACCGCAAATTTGACTCTCAGCCAGTTTGGTCAAGCCTGCCATTCTGTACTCGCAATCTTGCCAGGCAACCATAAAAACTGGTACGTTGCCATTGGCGTCCGTAGCTTTGAGTGGGAAAGCAACGCCTTTCGTCTTCTCGTTGACAAGATCCAGCGGCGCGCGGAAGTTTGTCGGGATGCAAACGTCGTCATCAACCGTCATGATGTATTGATGGTTCCGTGCAGCCATTGCGCCAACAAGCTGCGCTGCGTTTTTACTTCCTATCGGCGACCAAATGTAATTGATATCGGGGTGCTGTGAATAGATGAATTCACGGAACTCGTTGTCTTTGGGATACATCGACCTCCCATTATCGACGATAAATATGTCTTGTGGTCGAAAGTGGGGGTACGCAGACTCAAGGACTCGCTTCATAGCCTCGTGGTCGCTGTTGTGACACGGAATTACGAGCGCGGTGAGGTAATCATCGTTTTGCTGTACCTCCTTCTCAAGCGCTGCCATCTGATCTGTAAGATTGGAGTCTGCGGCTGGGTTTGATGGTGAAGCATCATTTGAGGAGATATCAGGAATTTTGGCCACCATTAATATGATCACGATCATCATAGGCTCCAGTCCAATTACGAGTATGAGCACAGGGAGCATGTTTCGTCTAGTGATTTCCATAGATTGTTGGATCCAGTGGAAAGCCTGCTCTGTGACGACAATAGCAGCAATTGCCAACGCCACGAGAAGAAGGACACCATATTTCTTCCATGTAAACGGCCAGAAGATTTCGCGGATGTCGATCATACTCCAGAACGTATGAGGGTCAAAATGTTGGTAGATCTTGGCTCTGAGCGCTTCCAACGCCCTCCAAATGAAGGACTGCTGTGGCTGTTCTTGATTTATTGCCAAAAAGTCATTGCTCCCCGCTAGCAGTGACTTTCGCATCTCAGCTGATGATGGTGGAACATAATGAGCCGACTCGGACGCAGGGGTCGCGGCACCACCGATACTGAAGTAGTCAAGGTTATAATCGTCCAGTGGCAGCGTATCGTTAGAGTAATGAAGTGCCTTTCCCTCGTCGAATGGATTGGATAATGCAGATAGCGATGGAGAAGGAGCTGGGCTAGCTGCACGCGACGAAGACGTCGAGTTCGATCCGATTCGAACTAATTGAGGAATCCTTCTGTTTGACTGGATTCTGGCAGGAATTGGTGAGAGCATCGGGCTTGGTGCATCATATGAGGATGGATCATCAAGGAGAGAGGTGAATCCATCACGGTCCGTTATGTTTCTCTTTCGCGAAGCTAAAAACGTCTTGAGTCCAGGCATTGGGAATGCACGCTGTGAGAAGAATTCGGGACACGACGGATGTCGGCAAAGAGTGAGTGAACGGAGTTGCAAACTCTCCAGGAGCCAGCAGAGTGGCCGGATCAGAGAAGCTCACGGGCTAATGAGAGATGCTGCAAAGTGCAAGAAGGATTGTTTTCTTCAGAGTGAGAGGATTTAGCTTCGCAGTCCTGGAATGAATGATGTGAACAGGGGCCAACGCTATATAGAGCAGACGAGAAATCCAGAACACACTTCGGCATACCAACCTGAACCGGGAGCAAAATCGGCTGCTAAGCCGTATGGTATACCGCGACCATAAATTTGGTTCCAAATATCGGCAATGATAGGTGCCATGTTGGCCGCGAGAATAGGATAGTCCACAGGCCAGACCACGGGCAGCGAGTTGCAAAGGGCGAGAATATTGCTAGTAAGTTGGGGTACATGTCTGAGAGTGGATGGGTCAACTGCAGTTTGGACACTTCTAGATTTCTTCAGCAATGGGACCATGTCCATAAGCTGTTCAAAAAGTCACAGCGTGACTACTGCTAGGCGTATTTGGGACTAGTGTTAATACTCTTGACCATTTTTTTGGGACTTGGAAAAAGAAAATGTCGTCATATTCTTCAAAATATATTGGTACCTAAAGCTTACTACTTCTTAAAGGTCTACTCGGAGGGATCTTGCTGCGTTCCCGTTTAGGAAAATAGGCCACTAGCTTACCGTGGACCTTATTGCGCCAAAGTGGTGATTTTGTACTAGAATAAGTGTGTCGCAGAGGCACGGCTTTGCTCCCGAATAACGTAGTCCCGACAGTTTGGGTGGATTCTTCTAGAGGAGCTAAGCGTAAGGCTCCAGGTAGACCTGATGAAATTGACCCGACGACATGGTCTGGGCCTAGCTCACGATGCACTTACTCTGGGCTCTGGCCAAGCACTGACATATCAGTAGTATGAAACACGATGGATCACAGCCAGTTGAGGAGCATGGAAGGTTTAAAAGGATGTAAAAGAATCTTACTTTCGCAGGTTATGCTGACGTGATTGGGCATATTTAAGTTAGCACATTTTACCCATTTTCTCAGAACGCACAGACTCTTCAGCCGAGTCAGCCTCGTACGCCTAGAACAACCATTTCAACACCTACATTCATAACCTACGGCGAGGCGGAGTAAAGATCCTTCCTTTAGCGTTCCCTCCTTCTCGTAGCATGTGTCAGAGCGCAAGATGTAGGCCCCATGCCTGAGCAACTTGCGGCTAGATTTCAAAGCAAATCGTCGACAAGCGGATTATCAATGCGTTGGCCATGATGTCTAGCCATGTAGCTGAAGGCTTCGAAGTGCTAGTGAAGGAACATGAAGACTAGGGTTGCTATCTGTATATAAATATGCAGGCTCAGTACGAGGAATTTGATCAGTTCAACACATTCTTTTCATTCATTTCACAACAAACGCTCTTTGCTCTTTTTTCTCCATTTTCCGACCATTTCCCTCCTTATCCACATTCATTCGTTCTCTGGAGACCAGATTCACCACATTTCTTGTTGACCACGTTCATTCTACAACCTGTTCAACATGTCTTTGTCATTCTTTCAGTCCAGACTCGCATCAGATATCATTGCATCCGCAAGATCTTCTCGATCCAACACCCCTGTGTTTTTCGATGATGACGCCTCATCTGTCGCATCGGGTTATAGTACTCCGTGCACGGAAAGATCTATCCTTTTCGAGCCTGTTGACCGAACACCTTTCCTAAGCCAAAATCAAGATCAAAATCGAGTGCTTGTCGTTGGCGGCCTTGGGTTCATCGGAAGCCACACCACATGGGAACTGCTCAAGACGGGACGGAATGTAGTCATAGTAGACGATCTCAGCAACTCATACATCACCATTCTCAACCGCCTAAAGCAGTTGACCGACAAGTACTATCAAGGCAGCGAGAAGAAGCCAACTATTCAGTTCCACGAGGCTGATTATAGGTGCACGCGTACAATGACCGGCATCCTCAGGCAATACGAAGTCCGAGCAAATGATGGCACAGTCTCATCTGGTATTTCTGGTGTCATCCATTTCGCAGCGTACAAGGCCGTTACAGAGAGCATTCAGCATCCTTTGAAATACTACGCAAACAACGTTGCTGGTATGGTCGACTTCTGTTCCTTGCTGGACAAATTCAATATCAAGACGTTTATCTTTTCGTCATCGGCAACAGTTTACGGAGAGCTTGCAAACGGGGGTGGCAAGCTGAGAGAAGAGCTCTGCACCCATCAGACTACGCAGTGGGTTGACAATGAAGGAGAGGCGCGAGAGACTTTGAGTGGCAGTACAGGCCTGACAAATCCATATGGCAGGACCAAATGGATGTGTGAAGCCATTCTCAGCGACCTTGCGGCCTCTGATCCTGAGTGGAGGATAATGGCACTTCGATATTTCAATCCGGTCGGTGCTGACGAATCGGGCCTACTTGGCGAGGATCCCAGAGGAACTCCTAGCAACCTCATGCCAGTGCTGGTTCAAGCAATGACTGGCGAGCGAGAGGAGCTCAAGATCTTCGGTTCTGACTGGAACACAAGAGATGGAACTTGTATTCGAGATTTCATTCACGTCAGTGACCTCGCTCGTGGCCATTTGGCAGCGCTCGATGCGGCGACTGGTGACAGCGCAATAAAAGGCTTTCAAGCTATCAATCTTGGCACGGGCAATGGTGCTTCAGTGAAGGAAGTTGTAGCCGCGATGGAGGATGTCATTGGCCGTTCCATTCCCACCCGACTGGTTGACCGCCGAGAAGGAGATGTAGGAGTGTGCATTGCCGACACAACAAAGGCTTCGAACCTGCTTGGTTGGTGTGCGCGGAGGACAGTTCGAGATAGCTGCCGCGATGTTGTGAACTTCTTGAAACTTGACGTGTAATTTTAGATCAACTTCTCTGTAACAAATACTACTTTGGAAAGTGTTTTGCGCAATTTTGGGAAATTGTGTAATTATAATTTAGTTGTATTATCTTGTAAAGAATTCAATGCTGAGCCAATGTCTATTTTTCGAAATTTAACTCACTGTAGAACCCAGAGAAACATGGAAGTAGAATATATTTCAGCTGGAACGCAAGATGATGTGAGGTTGAACACCGAAGCAGGGTCCGCTGATAACTTATGCAGAAGAAACTAGCACTGGCGCCACCATCTTTGCCTGTTTCATGTGGACGATCATGACCTAGTTATTGCCAGAAAAAAAAACAAAAGGAGAAATTTCTAAACGATTAACATTATTATTAAGATTTATGCACTTCAGATCAGACCATCAAAAAGTAAGGGTACAAGTACACATGTTGCCCCAAGCAAAGATAGATCTGGTAGCGTGATCATGGGCGCGGCCGACGTAGGAACTGGAGATCCCAATGATTTGTCGATCGAGCAAACTACTCCCCCGACTGTATTGCCCGCTGAATTGCTTGGACTTGCATTGAAAGCCATTTCAATCCATTGAACCTGCATAGACGCCGAACCGCCACTCACCATACTTCCTGAGAACGGCCCAGCATTGGACCACAAGTTCAGGATGAACATTGACTCGTGAGATGGAACATGGACTGTTGTCTTTGCAAGCTGTTTGCCATCCACGTACCATTTGGATTGACCTGGAAGCCAGTCCAATCGATACACGTTCCAGTTCGTGTAAGATGGAGAAGACGTGTTGAAAGTAGATCCAGATATTATGTCTCCATTATCATCCGTGGTCGGTTGATTAGAGAAGTGCGTTCTTCCTGGAGGGTCACGGGTTAAGACTTCGACATCAGATTCTTGCGTGTCGTTGTAGTAAGTGAATATTCCAGCAACTGCCCCTGGATTCCCGCTGACCCGGGCGCTGACACGCAGAGAACCGTATGTAAAGTTCGCTGCGGTGAAATCAAGTTCAGCTGCAGATTGGTATGTTGCGTTTTCACGACGCGTGACAAAATTTAGAGCCCCATTCTCTGCGGCCGCTGTTAGATCAACTTCAATCTTTCGTCACCACATGACTAACCTATAAATATATTATCTTTCACGTAGGCCATAGGGATGGCATTTTCAGTGGAAGGCTCTCTGAACTCTTCGCGGATTGTCCAGTTGTTTACCCATGAGCCATCACTCACGATAAGACTTCGAGGAAGCGGTGAACCAGGTTCAGAAGACGAGCTGTTAGACGTTATGTCTCTGAAATCGTAGAATCTGTAGTATTCAAAGTGATTCTTGGAACCGTTCACGGAAAAGGAAGTACACGGGATGCTGCCAGCGGCAAGTTCTAGCATGGAAAAATAAAGGAGAGGGTAAAGCATCTTGCAGTAGCCTACTCCGCGAGTATCGAAGTTAGAGACTATTCATTCGCTTCTGAAAGCCCTTTTTTTGAATAAAAAAGAGCCCATCGATAAATCCGTTGTTGGATCTTTTGGTTGATTCGTCTTCCCTAGCGAGTTGATTTCCAGTGATCCATAGCTTCTTGGGACCGTGATGCCGCGCTTGCAAAGTCTGCTAGACAGTGCAGACCGCGATACCCCTGCATGACGTGCACGATCGATCTGGCAAAAATCGTACCAAACATGAAATCAATCTAGATCGCTGTGGCGACATTTTCGGATGGAAAGACGAACTTTCGGGAACCGGTTCGACACGGTTCCAGACTGCGTCCCACATGTTTGTGCTTTTGGTCGGCGATGCAACCAGAGTTTGAAAATAAAAAGAGGATCACAATCGTACAAGCTATAAGCTTCTTGGAATTAACTCGGTTTAAATAATACCCGCACACGTAAATGACTCGAATCTCCTTTTTATCGCCGTGCTAATTGGTCCCGTATCTCGGAGTACGTTTCGAGTGGTATCCTGTTACCCTTGTATAATTACTTCGAGTTGAGATTTTCTGCGTATGCAAGGGCTCGGCGAGAGCAAAGTCAGCCGCGCTGCTTTGGTGTATCAACAATGACAGCACGTCAGGTTTATGGAACAGTACACTTGAATCGAGGTTGTCCAGAGGTGTGCCTCTCTTGATTCTGCCCGATCGGCAAACTCCGTTTGCGCCAGTTCACCAGCATGCATACGAAGCTCTACTCAGACCAAAATTCGGATCACAGCTGCTCGATTCCGTCAATGAGCCGCTCGAATCCTGTTTGGTTGGCACCGTCAAGATCAGTTAGCAACTTCGCCCTGCGATCGTGTCAGATTTTCGTCACCCGGAAACCGCGGAATTACGCACAAACTGGTCAACTTTCTCTTTGCCAGACTTTCCTCGAACTCTTTGCTCTTGCGCTTTGCGATATCGAGAACACTCGCTGGAAGCCCCGCAAGTCTTGCTACGTTCAGTCCATAGCTCCTGTGCGCAACCCCTTCGCCAACTTCATACAGGAATGTGATGTCTTCGCCTCTCTCTTGAAACTTGACGTGCACGTTTTTCAGTCCCGTGCAGTTCTTTTGTAGACGTGACAAATCTTGATAATGCGTGATGAACAAGGTCATAACCCGACGATCGACAAGCTCGCGAAGCACCGACTCCGCTATAGAAACTCCATCATGCGTACTCGTACCCCTTCCCAGTTCATCAAGAATCACAAGCGAGCGTGGCGTCGCTTGCTTCAGAATATCGCTCGTCTCACCAAGCTCGACCATAAAAGTAGACTCTCCTCGCATCATGTTGTCGAAAGCACCCATGCGCGTGAAGATTGCGTCGAGCATACCCAATTTAGCTGAGGCCGCAGGCACAAACGAGCCAATCTGGCCCATGATGGCGATGAGTGCGATTGACCGAACGTACGATGACTTCCCTCCCATATTTGGTCCCGTTATAAGAAGAGCGCTGGGGTTCTCTTCCAGCTCACTTTGGGAAGCCATGGTTATGTCGTTTGGTACATAGGCGTCGAGTAATAATTGTTCTACCATTGGATGTCTTGCTCTTCGAACTTGAATCATCGCTTCAGACGCGAACGTTGGTTTACAGTATCCTGGCTGCGATGCCACCTCTGCCAAACTCAACAAACAGTCGAGCTGCGACGTTGCCTGTATGCAGTCTCTCAGTGGTTGATAGAATGCCGAGATTTCATTGAGGAAGTCACGGAAAGCCTCGTCGCATGAAGCGGCAAGCGACTCCTTGTGCAAATCTCGTTCTTTCAGCATCTTGATAACATCAGGAGGGTGAAACCTGGCAAGCTTCTTCGTTCCAGAGATCTTTACCCACGAAGCAGGAACCTTCTTGATACTCCCGGCAGCGGTTTCTACTTCGATTAGATACTCGATGCCCGCTACGGTTGTATATTCAACCTTTGTCTTGCCGAGGATAGCTCCAGCCTTGGATCTATATTCATCGAGCTGGTGCTCCACAGACGCAATACTTAGCTTGTTCTTTTTGATCTTCTCCGTTTCATACTCGTCGCGGAAGAAAGAATACTTGTCATCATCTTTTGCAGCCTGCATATTTATACGGTCCAGAAATTCTACAACCCGATCAGCTACAGGGGGAAGCTGTGAGATCATCTCGTTAAGAGTTGTGGACCTGAAGCCGGTGAAGTTTGTACCTGTGAGATGTCCAAACTCATTTCCCATGCGATGAAGCGTCTGTAGGAATCCAAGCAGTTCAGGTCGCGACGCCTTTTTGTAGAAAATCCTAGTGAGAACCTTTTCCAAGTCAATTTTGATATCTGAAAGAATCGTCTTGAGCCTATCAACATGCACAGCACGCTCAGTGTCCAAAAGCTCTTCAACCGCGTCGACGCGATCTTGCAACCTTCTCGTGTCAAGTAGCGGCCTACCAACCCAGTTCCGAAGGAGACGTTTACCAAATCGTGTTCTTGTGCGATCGAGAGCCCAAAATAAACTGCCCTTTTCGGAATGGTCGGCCTGATTGTTGTATATCTCAAGGCTACTGAGTGTGTTTCCGTTGAGGAGCATATGCGTTCTAGCACTGAAGGACTGGAAGTTTGTGGTCAACTCAAAGATGTGCTCAAGGCCGTACTCGGTCAGGTGCTCTATCATAGCCGATAGGCATACGGTGACATGTTCCGATAATTGATGCACCTTGTCGAGGATGTAACTGCGTTGATCTGCCGTTTGGCTTTTGGAGGACGAGACCTTGTCGGCATAGAATGTTGAAATGTGGCTGTACGCTCGGCCGGCCATCATTGCGTCCTTGTCCATGCGCTCAACGCGTGCGCGGTCACCAAAGACGTTGGACTTGGTACCAGACAAGTGCTTGATTAGCTTCTCCGTTGCGCCCGAGAGCTCACCTACGATAAGATATTCGCATGGCGCGATGTGCAAAAGCCTTGTCTCAATTTCACTCCGCATAAATCCGTCCTCAAAGTCGTCATATATAATTGCACCTGTGGCAGGTTGAACGGCTACTATGCCAACGTGCACCTTCTCATCATTTCCAGATCCTTTACAGCTCGACTCTGTCAGACAAAGTAAAAAGCCGGTCGAAGTGGCACCAGCTGGCGCCGATGCTGGAGAATCTAGCGCCTCCAGGTCGTCCACGTAGGTGCCCTTGGTGTAGACATTCGTGAGCTTCCGTACAAACGGAGCATTTCGGTTGTCACCGGCGGCCTTCAGCGCAGCGGTTTCGAGCTGCCGTACAACGCCAACCTTGTAGCCGGCCTGCACAAGTCGTTTGACATGAACATGTAACCTGGCCACAGGGAATGATGCCGAAGCGAAACGATCGTATGCGGACTCGGAAGGATGGTTGTCATAGCGGTACTTGCCAGGTATGCAGACGATACCTAGTTCTTTGCTCGCGACTCGAGCATCTTCGCCGAAGAATCTGAACTTGTAGCCCACCTCCATAACAATGACGGTGTCTAGATGCTTCCTCTTAATGTCGAGATATTGCGTTTCCATCGGCGTCAACTTCCCACTTGCTCTTGCTCCGCCTTTAGGTTTTGCCTTGTCACCTTTCTTCGGCGCTTCGTCTTCGTCCTGCTCTTCATCGCCAACGGCATTTTCAACGTCGTCAGCAACCGCCTCGTTCTCACGTTGGATGACATGATTTCGTCTCTTGATCTCTGCTATGGCATCTGGACGACCCAGCTTCTGCACGAAGCGTCGATGCAGCAGCTGCTTATGCCTCTTGCTCTCCTCGCTCTCCGACTCGGATTCACCACGGTGATTGTCGATCTGCGCACAGCTACTCGAGAAAGCATACTTGGAAGTCTTGGACGGCACATTCGAGGTATTATGCGACCGAGATTTTTCGACGCACGTGCGTTGTGCTGGCACGTCGCCTTCGTCGTCGCTCTGCCTCGCTCGCTTGGGACTGGGCTCTTGATTCTCAGCGTCGCTGTCCTCCTGATGTATGCTCCGCTTCGACGCAGCTGAAGCTTTGCGTTGTAAAGAAAGAGCCACGCCTCCATCCACGAGCAACAAATCGTCACTTGCGGGTTCTCGCGGAGGGCTCGAAGCTGTTGCTCGTGCCGCAGTGCTCGACTTGGGACCGAAGAAGCTCGATATCGTCTTCTGTTTCTTTTCTTGAGATGCTGAAGGTGGCTGTGACCTTCTCGGCGGTGCCATGGCGAAATCAGCTGTCTCACTATGGTTCAATGGCTAACAAAATTGCGTCTTCACGACAATCTGAGTTGAAGACATTTCCGATTATGACGAGTCGTGCCACCTAAGTTAACGCGTCGCGTCCGCACGTGACCCAAATTCGCATCTTGGGTTTTGCTCAACTACAAAACCCTGCGAGCAAGCCGCCTGGGGCTAGGGATTGTCAAGTTTAGTCACTAATTGAATCGTGAACAGATAGGCAGTCAATTATTCTTTGTGCAGTGACAATCATTTCAAACATTCGCGTTCAGAGAAGCATCTACACGAAAATGTCACAGTCGGTCAACGATCAAACATTTTGGCTAGGCGGGGAAAGACTTCCCGGGTCCATCGTTTACATGCAGCGCCGTGAAATCATATCTCGAGAACATTTGTGGTCGTATCAGTATAGCATGCCGATGGTCCAACCCAGTTTCCCGTCACTGATCCAGAAACAAAAAGAAAGCCCAGCCGCGGCGGTGGCTGTGAATAGCATACAACAGTCTAACCCACAATGAAAATGGCAAATAATGTCGTTCTAGCAACATGACTCCACTCATCAACGCCTTGTTATACCACTAAGCCTCTGAAGGACGGAAATCAGTGCTGCGATCCTGTTATCAGCAATGCTTCTTCGCGGAATCCATAAGGATAGGGCACATACCTGTACTACCTTGTGTCAGGGTAACCATCGCTTCCGTGTTCTTTTTTCCGAGGCTGACGGTTGTCACGTCAATCTCTGGCCATTCCTTCGCCAAGTTGTTTGCCCATCTGAAGACTTGCTCGTCTTCCCGATCGTCGCCAGCCACAAGCAGAAATTCAGGGGCATTCTTCAAAGCGCCCCCTTCAGTGTCTGGGCCCCAGTTTTCGTTGAAGATCTGCTTTGCGGCGTAGCCCTTGCCGTAGTCTCGAGGTTCGATCAGGATTGCCTTTTGCAATGGCACAGCGTGAATGCGGAGGCCACCGCAAGCGTCGTTGATATGATTTGCGCAGTCACCTGCGAGACGCGCAGCTGACTCTTGATCCTGCTCCTTCACCTTGTCGTAACGGAAGAAGAGAGAGCAGTGCTTCTCCTCGATCACGCCTCCGTCCATGCGTTCTTGGTAGTATTTCATGATCTGCTTCACGTCCTTCTTCCACTGCTTCATCTGATCCATGTCAACGAATGCCCTCCACGCGTCAGAACCGTGTGGTCGGATAAAGCAGCCGTTCTCTGCAATCAATCCCAGCCCTGGGACGCGTGCAAAGATCTTATCAAGTTCCTCCGGCATACGCGCGGACATGACATAGACGATGTTATTGCCCGCAGAAATCAGATCATTCAACGTGTCAAGGACGCGCTGCGGACTGTTGAAATGCACGTGGCCTTCACTTTTGCTGAAGCTGGCAAGAGTGCCTTCGTAGTCCATGATGAAAAGCCGCTTGCGCGCACGCTGATACTTCTGAAGAAGTGTGGCAGGGATCAATCGCGGCGTAGACTTTGTGTCGCGCAGGTTACGATCGTCGAATGCCTTGTCGAGTCGCTTGTTGAGCTCCGTCATCCAGGCTTCGCCCGTCTGATTCATGACCACCTCTCGTATCCGCTCGTATCGTCGTGCCATCTCTTCCGGCGTCATCTCCAAGGCCTTTTTTAGCGCGATGGCGGTCTGTTTGTAGTCCCATGGGTTGATCGTGAGATCAGCATTGTCGAAAACGGAAGCGGCACCTGTGAATTCTGAAAGAACCATGGGGCCGTGCTTCTTGTTGGACATGGCCCCATCCTGACACAGAATGTATTCGTGGCCTGTGAGGCTCATACCTTCTCTCAGAGACGTGATCATGAGCACGTCTGCGACGGACAGCAACGCGAGATACTGTGGGAAGCCGATATCTTGGCGTAGGAAGACAAGAGGCTGGTGGCCTAACGAAGAGAAGGTGGCGTCAATCCGGGTGACTATGTCTGACACAGTGGACGCAAGCTCTTCCTGGTCGGTAGCGGAGGTTGCCACCTGGATCAGGACGACCTTTTCGACCCAATCCGGGTTCTTGTTCAAAAACAGTTCGAATGAAAGCAGCTTTTGGCGAACGCCATGGACCTGATCCAACCGGTCGCGAGCCACGATAATGAGCTTGTCCTTGTACCGCTGCTCCATGACTCTGATCCATTGCTGAACCTCTGGCTCATGCCTGGCCTTGTCTAGAGCCTTCGGGTCGATACCGATCGGAAGGTGGGTGACATTCACGAAGTGATCTTCCACGTCAACGCCCTCCGGTGTTACAGGCACACGAAGCAACCGGCTTGTCGTGGTAAGAAAATGTTCTAGATATTCTGGGCACTGGAACCCTATCAGGTTTGCGCCTAGCATTCCTTCCAGCAAGGCATTGCGTTGCGCGAGACAGCGGAACACCTCAGACGACGGAAAGGCAGTGTGAAGGAAGAATCCGATCTTGGCATCTGGAAGTTTCTGTCGGACCATTCGAGGAACAAGCAGCAGGTGATAGTCATGGATCCAAATCACGTCGCCGTTCTTGTAGTTTGACACGATGCTGTCCGCAAATGCCTCGTTCAGCTTGACGTAATACTTATACGAGTGGTCTTCGTACGCCTTGCTCTTTGGATGATCTGGTATCTGGTAATGGAAGACAGGCCAAAGTATAGTCTTGCAAAAGTGAGAATAATGGCCGTCAAAGTCCGCGTCGCTGATGTACACAGGAATCGCATCGTACTCGGTTGTCAACTTGTCGTCGATCTCGTTCCGGGTGTTTTGAGGCAAGGAGTCCGTCGGGAAGCCCACCGTTCCCAGCCAAATGATGTTTTGTATTGCGCCAGAGTCCGCCGATGCCCTCACGGCATTTGCAAGGCCACCATTTCCCTGAAGAGCAGGTACGATGTTCCACTCAGTCGACCACTTCACTTCGGTGCTCGCCGATCGCGAGTGGTGGCGCCGATGGCTCTTGTTCCGGGTTGTCTTTGGCGTCTTTGCCATCTTTCGAGCACGGTCCTGCTCACGCTCACCTTCCGACGACGGCGAAGGCCCGTAGCCCAAGATGCGGGCTGGAGGCATTTGCTGAGGCTTGGCGGACGGTTGATTGAACAAGAAGTGTCTGCCCCATTCTGGCATGTGTGAATCGCTGCGTACCAAGGTTCGCGGGTTGTGAGGCTGCACAAAGTGCGTCGCCGGCGTCGGCTGGTCGATTTGTGAGAAGAACTCCTGCGCATCTGCTGTCGCCGCGGGAGTACGTGGTGGGGTCTCCGCCGGGAAAAGGGAGCCACGAAGCTCCAGTGAAGCTCTTCTATCATGGCCTGGCAACTTGACCGCACCTACGGATTCCTCGAGTGAGGTCTTGCTCGGTTGTCGTGGCGGAGGACTTGGCCGTCGTGCAGGAGTAGGGAGCTCGTTGAAGTCCACCGTGTAGGGCAAAAAGCTGCGCAAATCAGCTCCTTGTACATAGCCATGACCATTGGGCGGGCGGCACACTTACAGAGAAACTATGAAGGTCGACATGGCTGGCTGAACTGCGGGGGACAAGTTACAAGTCGAAGCTGTGGCCAAGTCGTGCGTCAGGATGCCACTCTCTCTCTCTGAGATATGCGTGACTTTCCACTGGGCAGAGCGACGTTTCCAGAGGAACCACGGTTCAAACTCGACAACGCCGTCGAAGCGCTCTGGAGGAGACCGGCTTTCTTTGCTTGGAGAGGCACGCGGAGGGTGGAGACAAAGGCGGCGCGGCGGGCAAGCAAGAGCGAAATTTAGGTTGAAGGCAGGCGTACTGACTTACCATGCACAGCAATTCAGGACGACGAAAGCACAGTGTAGGTCAAGACGTGAAAGCGAGAGAACAATGCAGGCAACCCAGTCTCGCGCTGGGCATATGAATCGAACGAGTGACAACGACCGGGGCGGCGTGTCAGCGGAAGGATACGCAATTGGAGTCGCTGTCCGTTGGGTTGGCTTGCTTTTTGCGTTTTGGCTGCGTGTATTTGCTTACTGGGATGAAGCTGCGACTCGACGGTTCGGCCCAGTTCTGCGAGATGCTGCCATTACGTCATGGCTCAAGTCCGCAAGTCACCCCATCCTGTCGAACCTCGAAACGGTCTCCGTCTGCTTTCGATCCACCCATTCTGTCCATCATCCTTCCTTTCTTTGTTTCTTTTTTCTTCCTTTTGTTCCTTACCATGGCCAACTCACGCCTCGTTTAGTCCCAGGAGAGAAATGAGCGCTGTTCTTTTGTTCGTCCCGGTTGCGGTCCAAATGCCCCGCCCCTGCTGCATCACTCACACACACACTTTGAAAGAGAGAGGCACACCCACACACGCACAATCAGACAGGCACCGAGATTCGTTCCATATGCTCTCAAACGCAAACGTGTATGAGACTGACGTAGGCTCACCTGACTTCTGCCTCATGCTTGTGGCCCGACGGCTTCATTACGCAGGGGAAAGGTTCTCTTCACTAGCGTTGTTCACAAAGAAGCCAGACAAGCAAACATGCCGCCTGGTCATACAGAAATGAAGGGGAGAAGTTGAGAAAGGCAAACGAATGTTCTACGCAACAGACGTCATCCATTGTCACACAATCTCGGTCGGTCTGTTCTAGAGACGGTTGCTCGCCTTGCGTCTACCGTCCAATGGTATTCTACTCTTCTGTTCGCGTGTTCGTTCAACGCTTCGATGATCCATGTGGGCGCAGACTCGGCGCGGTAGATCGCTACTTGAAAAAGATCATTTGGCCGTGCCAGCCTTACGTAAAACATGGGAATTATACAATGCCATGGTTCTTGCCCAATCCGTTCCAAACATGTGCACGAACTGCCGTCACCTTCTTCAGACAAGCAAACCTGCGGCTCTTCTTACGTGTTCATTGCCTCGTCAACATCTATTTCGTCTCGCCAGATCAAGGCCCAGAGATAAAAAATCCGCAAGCTCTTAATTCTAGCCGGTGGCCCATGCCGGTCCGCGCATCGCTTTCTCCGCGAGACTTTTCTGCTCCCAAACAATACCGCTCTGCATCTCGAGGTCGAGGCACTTGCAAACGTTCTTTGCCGTAACCTCATCCCACACTCATATGGTCGACGCAGACGTCACTGTTGCTTCCTCGTCCACTCGATCGTGATCGCCATTCTGCTGCCGTTGTTCCGACACCGGCTTCTTGAATACGGCCTGCATCCAGCAGCGATACATCTTCAGCCTTCTTTGGCGGTTGACGAGCATCCTGCGATCCACTCCGAAGCTTGCCACTTCGAACCCTGCCGACCCCCACGTCTGACGCAGCTCGTCCTCGTCGAAGAAGTACACCCTCGTGCCGTCGCCTCGAACGTAAAAATTCTCTCCCATCCACCTCTCCTTCTTGAAACGCACCTGTGCCAGGTCGCCGCGGCCGTAGTCTCGGAACAGCACGAGGCCGCCAGGTTTCAGCGCATGCCACGCGTTGGACACCGCTCGCGCCCACTGTTCCGGCGCAAGCGCGGAGAAGATGAAGACCATAAGCAGGACGTCGACCGTTCCAGCTTCCACGCCGTCGGGAAGGCTGCACGTCTCGTTCGCTGCCGGTTCAGCCGCGGCATCCCACACGCTTGCTTCCAACCTCCCCACGTTGTCTGGGTTGCTGTACTCTTCGTGACGCTTGATGACTTCGATCGCCGTCTTCGAGAAGTCGCACGCATGTATGGTGAGCCGTGGGTTCTTGTTGAGCTTCAGGATCGGGAACGCCGTGTTTCCAGCGCCCGCTCCAACCTCGAGGAGGACCGTGGCTGGTGCATCTTCCCGTGTGACGTCCTTCAACACGGGAAACTCCTGCGCGAGCCACTTCCTGTTCTTGAAAAAGTTGTTTGCATTGTGCGAATAGAACTTGTCCCACTGTCGTTCGGGATGTTCGTTGAATCGCTCTGCAGTAAATCAGCTTTTGCTAGGCGAACAAGCGCTACTTGATCCGCGAGCTGTCTTGACATGACACACGTACTCCTGTCAAAGTCCTTCACAGGCGCCTCTTTTTGTTTCTGGTAGCATTGTTCCGCAAACGCCTTGTATGCGTCGTCCACCTGCACATGGTCCCACGCGTTGTATGCGAAAATGTCGTCCCCGTCTTCCAAGTAACGCGATCCAAACTGAAAGGGATCCGATCGTTTCTCGACGTTTTCGGCAGAATTCGTCTTGGGCTTACGTATCGGCTCCAACGAAGCAGGAACGCCATACGCGTCCTCACCATCTGCAGAAAGCACGGGCAACGCTGAACCTGAAGCCGTGTCTTGGTCGACGGTGACGAAGCCTCGCAGGTGTTCCATGCCATCCTTGAGCTGTTTCCGCCTGATCGGTAGAGATGTAGCGCCGCAATCAATCGCCATTATGTGCCTGCACAAACTCGTCTCCGGCGCAGTATTTGAGTGGCTTCAGCGGAGGGAAACGTATTTCGCGACGTAGATTCAAACTAGACAAAATCATGGGCGATATCGGAGGAGACCCCTGGTGATGTGCATGGGTGCTCAGTGTGACCTTGTTCGATGACGGATCTTTGAATTGTTTAGCGCCTACGACAGAAAACCAGCCTCGATCCCCATTCTGCCCCAGGCGAGTCTCCGCCTCTGCATATAGAACCACATGCATTTTCGCTCTCGCCCCACACAACAGCATCCGTTGCCGTAAAGAGATGGGTGAGCTGAGAGAAACACAACGGCGCAGCTCGCTGCACTCATGTCTTGACTACCATGCCTCATTTTCTATGACACCAGACACTCAGCAGGCCTATCCAACCTTTTCCTAGACGCCATGCCGATGATTTCAACGCTCTGATAACCTTTATGCAAACAACAAACTGTGCAAGAAGAGAAGAATATGTACGGGTATCAGAAAGTGGGTTCGTGAGAACAGTCAAGCAGCGTGGCTTGAGAAGGGAAGCGCTCTTCGCGCCACATAGTTGCGGATGGCTCCCTTGATGGACGGTGGCTCGTCTGCACTTGGGCTGGCAAGTGCACTGCAAAAAAAAAAGGGTGAAGTTGATACGGGTTGAATGGAGCTAGCTTCAGGTTAGCTCCCATCGGTATCAAGGACGGGATAACGGAGGGAATCCTTACGTCTAGAGCCGTTTCTGACCGTCACCGATGGGCCGCGTGCCACCGCCGACTTGGGTCACACCACCGCCTACAGCCTTCGACACGCCGACGCCAATGCCGACCGCAGCGCCGACCACAAGCAGGGCGATGACGAGAGTAGCAATGAGTTTTTGCTTCCTGCCCATCCTTGCCATGGGGTTGCAGCTCTTTTCTCGCTTCTGCTGCTTGGCCCTAGCCTTCTGCGTCTTCAGACTTGGCCACATGCTGTCCTCTTTCCTCTTGCATCCTGTGCGAGACGAGCCCGTCAGCGCGAGGCCCAGCTCGCGCTGCGATTCTAGATCATGAGTGGTGATGTGAGGTTGCTTATGGTCTGCCGACGCTCTGTTGGGACCGCCCTGTGTCCATGGCGGATCGAAGGGGTCGGCAGACTCGTGAGCGGGAGTGAAAGACGTCGTCGTCAGGGGACTCGGAGGTGCATCCGTCATAGAGTTCGGTTTCGACGGCGACAGAGGCGGAGGCGCCGGTCGGCTTTCAACAGTTGCGCCAAAAGTGACCTTCTCATCTTCGCTCATGGTTGCTGAGAAGGTATCGTGCGTTGAGCCCGTGCTATGTACCTCGGTGGGAAAGACAATGCTGTCGCTGTCGGTGGGTGAAATTGGCACACGAAGAATGGGGCGACGGTTTCAAGCACTGTCCTTGGCTCGCAGAGAGGGCCTGGGTGGCTGAGAACGGAAAGCGTGCAGAGAACGAGGCAGCAGAAGGCCTTGCACGCACGACGGAAGGTGTCAGGGAGGCGTAGAGGCACCAGGTGAAAAACAAGGAGGAGGTGGTCGAATGTGTGGATTGGCCAGGCTTGGGCAAGGACGAGGCCGAGGACGAGGAAGAAGGAGGAGAGATTGCGAAGGGACAGCGTAATTCTCAAGGGAGGAAAGGGCGTAGTAGGGTCAAGGGGATAACTCAGTTCGCAATGCAAGCGTGCACACGTACAGACATTACACGTGCTGGGAGTGGGCCGCAACGGGGCCAGGCTTTTGTGGAGAGCGGATGCGCGCGTTGCGGACAGCAGCTAACGGTTGCTACTATTGTGCCTAGCGTAGGGGACGGCCAGGTAGAGAGCAAAGCTAGCTCGACTTGGTGCTTGAAGCGTGAGGTCCAGACTTGTTGGGCCGTGGCCGGGATGGC
The DNA here is from genome assembly GCF_000836295.1 of Verruconis gallopava. Lineage (NCBI taxonomy): Eukaryota > Fungi > Ascomycota > Dothideomycetes > Venturiales > Sympoventuriaceae > Verruconis > Verruconis gallopava. The sequence continues at coordinate 398,732 of NW_015622161.1, read as the reverse complement.
AGCACGGCCAGGCATGGCAGCAAACAAGCTGGTCGGAACGAGAATCGAAAGGCGAGCGTGTGATACGTCGACCGAGACGCAGTGGCAAGCCGCGAAAAAGCACGCGCAATCAATGCGGCGCACAGGGGGCGAGGTGGGCAGAACGAGGCAGTTCGTGCCATGGCCCAAGAGAAGCAGACCAGCGGACCCGATGGAAGAATCTCCCCCTCCTCGCTCCTCCCCGTCCCCGTCTTGGATTCGAAGCGGGCGGCGGCGACGGCGAGCGAGAGCGGACGGGCGACTGGGTGCCAGCTGCCGCGCATGAGAGGCGACTACACCATGGTCGCGATGGCTGCACCGGCACGTCAGAGCACGCGTGTGCTTCATTGTCCATCCGTTCATTCACGCATTCGTTCCGTCCGTTCATTCATGCAATTCATTCCATCCGCTCATTCATGCAATTCATTCCATCCGCTCATTCGGCCATCCATCCGTCCACGCATTCCAATTCATCCATCCCATTTCCCAGTTCGGAACCCGCAACTCGCACAAGTCAACGGGCCGCTCGAAGGCCCGGTCGCTCCTGCACGTTGGTCAGCCCATCAGAGCTCTTGTGGGCGGAAGGAGCGACGGGCACGTCTTCATGAGTTCTGCGAGCGGACCTCCGCCCGTCGTCATCTTCATCTTCTGCTGCTTCATCGCCTTCGTCTTCTTCTTCATCGCCCTAGCACCGACCAGGACTAGTCCGGCCTCTCCGCTTCCACTCGGATCCCGTTCCTGGCGCCTAAAAGTGGGACTCTCCAATGTCGTTTCGTGCAAGTGGCCATCGTCAAGCCACACGCACACACACGCTCACCCACATGCACACGTGCACGCGCACTGCGAAGGACTGAAATGCAGTACGTGCGCCCATCAATCCGGCCTTGAGTCATTTAAGCTAGCGCCAACGATCTCAAAAATTAAGGTTACAGTCTCCACAGTTCATGGTCCCCGTGCTACGAGTATGTACCCCTCTGGCAGCGGTTAGATAGCTGCGGCCACTCCTACAGTTCCTGCTGCTTCCATACTTCTTCGCTCAGACAGCGTGAGCGGAGGTGCGGAGTGTGACCGAGAGTTTGAAACTCCCTCCCATCGTCTTCCACCCTCCCTTGCTACGCAGTAGAAAGAAAGTCGGCCGTCTTCATCTCCACCTTGCTCCTTTCAGACGTCTGCCTTTCCTCACAAGCCACCCTTTTGATTGGATTGAATCACCATCCACCCCAGTCGCCTATCGAAATTGCACATCCATGATTCGAGGAGGCTGTCCCGAACCTTAATCTCAACCTTCTTCATTCGATCTCGGTGCATGGTCAGACTATTTTCCATTATTTTAATTACCCGCTCCTTGAACCATTGTGCCGTCGTATGTTTTATCCTATGCTCGCACGCTCAACAGGAATTCTCTACACATGTTTGTTCCGTACGCTACCAGTGAATGCAAATTGCCCTTGCCTTTGGCCTGACACCCGGCAGATGCACCGCACACTGAACATGCTTTGTTCTTGCAGAAGAAAAAGAAACACCTTCGCTCCCTTTGCTTTTCTACCTTCAATCCCACGCCAAAAAAGAAAAAAAAATGAATACCGGCTTGCTAGATTAAAAAATCATGGAGACCAAGTATAGAGCCGCCGATTACCTGGCATGCAAAGGGGCTCAAAAATCTTCTCTCCTAATGCCACTTCGCTCACACATGCTTCGGAAAATCCCGTTCTTCTCGTACAGGCCAATTGGTGTGTCAAGTTCCGCAATGCGACCTTGGTCCATGACCACGATGCGGTCATAATTGATGATGGTCTTTAACCTGTGAGCGATGCAAAGCAACGTCTTGCCCTTGAACCCCGTCGCAATCGTCTGCTGGATTTTTGCGTCCGTCTCCATGTCCACCGACGAGGTCGCTTCGTCGCACACAATGATTTGAGACCCACGAACAAGAGCACGGGCCAGGGCCATAAGTTGTCGCTGACCGAGTGAGAAGTTAAGGCCTTCCTCTTCAACCACTGAGTCCAGGTTGATGCGGGCCGACTTGTCCTCCATCTGGGTCTCCGCCCCAACGAGATCCGCCTGTCGAAGGGCAGCCCACAGCTCAAGATCAGTATGCTCGTTGAACGGATCCAGATTCGAACGTATCGTGCCGCGGAACAAAGTTGGGTCCTGAGGGATGATGGCCAACCTAGACCTTAGATCCCCCAGGCCAACTTCGGCGATGTTGACACCGTCAATAGTGATGCTACCACCAGAAAGCTCGACCATGCGGAACAATGTGCTCATGACGCTTGACTTGCCCGCGCCCGTACGGCCGACGATACCGATACGTTCACCAGGTTGCACGTGCAGTGTCAATCCCTGAAGCACAAGCGGAAGGCCTGGTCGGTAACGCATCTTCACGTCGTCAAAAATAATTTCGCCCTTCTCTGGCCACGTGTCCCGAACATCCTTCAGCTTAAGAGGGGCTTCCTGGTCCAGCTGCGTCGCGTAGTAATGGACTCGTTCAGTCGAGTTCATGTTGTTCTCCACTTCGGCCAGCTGTCTGACGGTGAATTGGATCATTTGCACGATTGACAAGATATAAGACAGGACAAGTCCGCCAATGCTGGGATCGACCTCGAAACGCGACGTCACCACCAGGATGCCAACGACAAAGACCAGGCAGTTTCCAATTACGTCCAACCGAACAGACAGCCATCGCTGGTTGGCGAAAGTAATGTAGTACGCTGCGTTCATCTTGTCAATAGCTTCGCGAACACCTTTCGAGAAATGCTTCTGCAAGCCATATGCGCGGATTGTTGCGACTCCTGATACAGCCTCGGAAAACTTCGCAAACACAAAACTCCGCTGGACGGACTCGTGGCGCTTGATCTCTCGTGCCGATGCACGATAGTAGCCAGCCGAGAACAAGAACATGATGAAGAGCGGACCTAGCGCGACCGCGAAATAGTGAAAATAGACGATGATAAGCACAAAGACCGCGATGATCATTGCCAGGGTGATGAAGTACATGCGCATAGCATCCGTCAGGTTGTTATCCATAACATCGATATCTTTCGAGAAGCGGTTCGTAATTCGTCCAAGAGGCGTGGTGTCGAAAAAAGACATGGGCGCCCGCAAAACACGAGCCATGGAATCGCGAAGCATAACTTTGCTCGCGGTAGTTCCAAAGATCGAAAGACTCACCGAAAATAGAAACATCAGTATAACTTGGACGCCGCCTAAGCCCGCGTAGCCTGCTATCTGTGGGTGAGAGTCAGTCTACATGATAGGCACCTTCGAAATCTGAGACATGGTTGACGTACATAATAACCGGTCGCGAAGTGAAATTTGTCCGACGTCCACCACGACAACCACAAACTTGTCGTGATGTTCGCACATTGTGTGAGTACGAGCAGACAAAACACGAGCGGCGCCACCCAATAGCCGCCGGCCGCTTTGATGTATGCTGCGTACACGCTCCAGCTCACACTCTCGACAGCCCTCTCTTCCGCAGTCATCAACGCAGAGGCCTTCTTCTTTTTCTTTTTATCGCCCTTCTTTTCCTCCTCCGCTTCATCTTCATCAACCTCTTTATCTTTGTCCTGCTCTTCCTCAACTGCCGTTTGTGACATCAATTTCTGAAAGCCCTCGTTACCCGCCATCAAGTTCTGAAACGTATCGACAGCCTCGATATGGCCGTCCTCCATCCACACTATTCTGTCACATTTGTTGAGAACCCATAGTTGATGAGTGGCTAAAATTCTGCATTTGTCTTTCAACAGCCCACAGATCGCCTTGTCCATAATGTGACGTCCAACATGAGCATCGACAGCCGATAGCGGATCGTCCATGAGAATGATGTCTGCATTGAAGTAAATCGCACGCGCGATGTTTAAACGCTGCTTCTGACCGCCGGAGACGGTAATGCCGCGCTCGCCGATCTCAGTGCGGTCGCCGTCTGGAAGCATTTCAAAATCGGGTCGCAAAGCCGCAGCATCAACCACCTTGTCATACCACTCCTGGTCGAACTCAAGACCGAAGCAAATGTTATCCCTTACTGTCGCGTTCTGGATCCAAGCATACTGAGGACAAAACGCGCGCTGCGCACCAAGACTAACCTCGCCGGCCGTCTTTCGCATGTCGCCTGCAAGTGCTGCCAGAAGCGAGCTTTTGCCGGACCCAACTGAGCCGATGACTGCTACGAGCTCGTTGCGACCTATCGACAAATTGACATTGCGGATCTGGAACGGTGGGTTTTCAGTCAAGGTGCTTGCCGTATCCAAACCTTCGCCCCCGAAATTGTCAGAGCTGCTCGCGGTTTTACCGTCCTTAGATGACTTCTTTGCGGTTTCCTTCTTGAGACTTCCAGGGCCCCGGCTGCTCTTTTCATTTTCGGTGTCCTGCGTCGGCGTCCGTTCCCAGGTAAAGTCACCGCCGACGATTTCGATGGCCGTCGGCATGTCGTACTTAAATTCGATGTCTTGGGCTGCTTCTTCAGCGAGCAGGAACTCCTGAATGCGATTCGCAGATCCTATGCCGTCGATTACTTGACCAAGCACTAATGGCAAGAAGTTTAGCGGCATTCGCAAAGCGTTGAACAACGCTAAAGATGAAAAAATCGGAGCCGGGTTCAAGATGTGCTTCGACAGTGAATACGTGATAAATGACAACATGGATGCAAAGATAGGCATCGACATAGAAACGGCATTGATTGCGTTGCGGGTAGCCAGTAACCACTGAATCGACCGAACCTCCCTCTTCCTCAGTTCAAAGATGCGGTCCAAAAATGCCGTCTCCCAACCGAAGAACTTGACGAAACGCACAGCCTGCAGGATTTCCTGTGTCAAACTGACGCGCTGATCAGTGATTTTGTTGATGGACATTCTGCGCTTGAACAGATATCGAATTGCTTTCGCCAGCAGCGGCATGCTGACAACGAGCAGGGCAAAACCAGCCAACGCACTGTAAGACAGATTAATGATCAGCAAGACCAGCGTGACGAGCACTTGGATGGGCGCCGTCCACAACATGTGAAACATTCCAAATGCCTGGTCTATACGATAGGTGTCGACCGACATCAGGTTGATTATGCGGCCATTGCTCCAGCCATGACCATCCCCAGAGACACCCTGCTTGCTTGGTACAGCAACCGCTTTTCCCTTTGTCTTTTGCTTAAGCATTTTTTTGTACCATTTCTTTTCTGCTTCGCTCCCTGGGAGCACTCCTTTAGGGGGGGCTTGAGGACCTTCAATAGCTTTGCCTCCGGCTTTCGCTCGCCCTGACAGAACCATGGCCTTGTCGAATATGACCGCCATGAGCATAGCACGTGCCTGGCCACCATTAAGCATACCGCGATAGAGGAAGTGATTAGTACAAAGCGTCTGCAATGTCTGCATAATAGAGACAGCAAAGACCAACCCGATACCATGACCTATTGGAGGTGCCGGTTGGCCATTGTGCGTCGCATACCACGCTTTGCTCGCAAACTGAATCAGATATCGCAGAATGAACGGTGAGATGACTTGTAGCAAGCCAGAAATGAGTTGCATGAGGCCGCCGAACAAAAATTCTACCTTGAGAGTGTCGTAGATGGCCATGAGTAGGGGACGCTTAGATCCATTACGTCGACGCTTAGCAAAATTTTCATTCAGCCTTCCACTTAAGAGATCGACAGCACGATTGGGATTCACCTCCCAAAGATCGTTGTACTCGAGTGGCCTGGAATAGCCAACCTAGAAGAGAAATTAGCCGAAGTTTTGATAAATGGCCGGTAAAATAGTACATACGCTCATAAGCGGGGTAACCCAGTGGAACGTGAGAAGGCTGAAGAACCCAGCAGTGTATTCGCGCGAAGGTCCTCGAACCTCAGGTACTGGAGGCGGATTCCGCTTCAACGGGTTTATTCTCTTCCAGAGAGAGCGTTTCGGCGGCTCAGTCGCTTCCGTGGTCTGCGACAATTCGGTGACCGCAGTCGCATTAGTTTGCTTTCTGCTCAATGTCGGTCTTGCTATAGGTTCAATCGTTTCCGAATGTTTTTCCGCATCGTTTTTTTTCCCGGTATTGTTTTCATAGTCGTCAGACATGCTGCTTGACACTCTTGACAACGCAGGCGACGCAATTGGCTCTTGCGGTGCAGGGTTATTCGTTGCAATGCCGATGGGGTCGAGGTCGGCGAGATTCTTCTCCAAGTCATGGTCGTTCTGCGCCATGATGGCGGAAACAAGAGAAGAAAGTCCACGGTGATGCCAACAGTAAACAAAAGTGAACGACTATGAAGTGCAAAGAAGGTATGGAGACGCAGGCAGATAAAAATCGGGTACGTCTTTAGATGCTATAAGTCATGACGAAGGTCAGGCAATATTAGTGGTCGCGCCCAACTGCCGGGTCCGAAACTGTCGCACCACAAGTCTCTTCGCTTTTCTTTTGGAAGCAGCCGTTGCCGCTCTAAATGACGTGCCTAGCTAATCACAACGCTCGCAGGATCTCAGCTAACGAAAGATCCGGGGAGAAAAGGATCGCCCGCGGTATCGCGATTTGTGAGAGGGGTCGTCAAGGCCCTCCGAAAGTGTTATAGTAATCCTGGCTCACCTTGCATCCGAGGGTGCACACACGAGGGCTGGCGAATGATGTCTGCCTAGTGGTCGGGCGGTCGGCCTTTTCAATTGAACAGATTTCTCAGCACACGCTAATAGGGGCGCCGCTTTTATCTTATACGAAGCAGCGGAGTGTTCGAAACGAGGATTCGCAAGCTAGATGGAATTCGATCGTCGGCGTTAAGCCGCGTTTTAACGGACCGGGAGCAAATGCTGTCCCGTCCAGGTAAATCTACCATTTTTGGCATTGTCCTTTGGCTACATTGCACAGCTTCAACATGCGCATCAGGTTCAACACCACGGCGTAAAGTTATCCTCGCTCTGTCAATATGGCCGTTATATGGGCGCGTTTTCCGGCAGGGATACAATCGGAAATAGCTTCGACTTTGCATGGATGGGAGACTTCCCTGATTGCAATCGTTCATTCACGGTTTTTGCCTCCCGTTCTACATCTTTTTCTGGTGTCCACGATAATTTCTTTACGGCAGCTTCGCGTCTTTACTCAAATTCGAAGTCCGCACTACTGCTGGGATAGGGAACTGGCATTGAAATTTAATGGCTGAACAGCGTGCGCTTGAGCAGAACCTGCCGGTACCGCTTCGCTTCAACGCGTCGTTTCGGCGCCGAAGCTTGGCCCGACTCAAGTATTCAACAATGCTTGAATAATAAGGTTAGCGAGCTTCGGATCTAACATGCGGTCAACACGGCTCGCAATACGCCGACTTCACCACTAGGCCAGCCGTACCTTAACTTTTGCGATGAAACGGCAGGCAGGAGTAAATTTAAGCTCAGTCTTGGCATGCTTCTCTAATCCCCCGCAAAGCAACATGTTCTGCATTGCCGAGGTGGATGTGATGTTTGTTAATATCCCAAAGCAAAATGAAATGGGAGCAAGCGAGGAACGGGCCTATCCGTTCGAGGAAATCTACGACAGATCTCTCCGTGCGTACTGTCATTAGTCTCGCTATCCAAGACTTGGGTTGGAAAACCTTTGAACAAGAAGTATCCAAGTGCAACCAAAGCGATAACAGGTAAAAAATCTCAAGTTTGGATGCAATGCATAGTTCATCCTGACCGGAACTTTTTGGTTTCGGGCTCTCCACGCTGTCACTTTTTTTTCAGGCACGTGGAAATAGCCAAGACTGCGCATAGCTCGCCTCTACTGCCCAATGAGCTTGCAAGCTTTTCATACCTTGATGCCCTCTTGAGGAAGTGGTGAAAGTACAGAGGTACACTAGGTCAAACGATTAGAGCGGCACACGCAGCGCCAAAAACAACATTCCTCAATAGCTAGATGCGGTCTGGAAAACAAACATGTGCATTCGCGAAGCCTTTCAAGCTCAGAGAGGCACAATACGCATCGATGCCAGAAGTTAGATCCAGAGAAACTACATGCGTATCTCAAGTAGCTCAGACGTGAAGAACACGATTGTGAAGTGCCGAGTGTTCGCACGAGAAATCGCGAGATTTTCTCCGCTTTGTCGAAAATATGGTCCCAGACAGCAACGAGTCGCCAGAATTCGATACTGAAGGCGCGAAGCTTAGATAGAAACCCTTTTCTACTATTGGATTTCTTCGTATTCAAACTTTCGAGAACTGCGCAAAATGAACACAATCGTCGAGCTACGAGTCGCAAACACACATATACACGCACCCATGTTTTATTCGCTATTATATACGAGGTCCAATCTCTCTAATTGGTCCAACCCGAATCGTCCAATGAATGTACATAGAGAATCACGCAGACCTTACGACTCTGACGAGTAAAACAGATGAGGAGATGCTGAGAAAACGCTGCAAGCGTCGGACTTGGGGGAAGAGGTAAATGTGTCTTTATTGCGCGGAATACATCATATGATCCACTAATAGCTCACGGGCGCCGTTGACTTTTTCCATTAAAGCAAGGACTCCTTTGACTTGCGCAATACATTTTGACAGAACTACTGCCAAAATAGGTAACGTGTAGATGTGAAACATATACATGTCGTCCAATGGAGTTACCCGGAGCATTTATTCGCTGACATCGGCAAATCCCACTTTACGAACGCAAAATGCGTTCTTTTGCCAGACTGAAAAAGTACACGATTCCTATCCGCTCTTTAGCTTAGGCAGTTCCTCAGTGGCCTCTTTGATTATTTTCAAGGCTTCGTCGATCTGTTGCTCGGTGATGACCAGCGGAGGTGCAAGCCGGATTATGTTCTGGTGCGTCGGTTTTGCCTAGCTTACGTTAGTCTGCGCACAACGCGCAAAACGGGATGTAATATTCAGCTTACCAGGAGACCTTTCTCCTTCATCAGCATGCACAAATCCCAGGCTGAGTGGCCGTTTGTTTTTCCCTCGTCGATAACGATAGCGTTGAGAAGTCCTTTGCCACGAACAGTCTTGATCATCGGTGAATCAATCGCCACAAGGCCTTCTCGGAACCTTTTACCTAATGTTTCCGCCTTCTCAACCATATTCTCTTCCTGCACAATTTCTAGCGCACGGATGGCGACGGCCGAACCAAGAGGGTTGCCTCCGTATGTGGAACCATGCGTGCCAGGCTCTACCGTGAGCATAATGTCTCGCGATCCCAGCACGCAAGATACTGGATACATGCCTCCAGATATGGCCTTGCCCAGCAAAACCATGTCCGGCTTGATGCCACTCCACTCGTGACATAATAACTTGCCCGTGCGAGCGATGCCCGTCTGGATCTCATCACAGATGAGCAGAACATTATGCTTTTCACACAGAGCCTTAACGTCACTTAGATAGCGGTCGTCCGGTACCACGATGCCGGCCTCGCCCTGGATCGGCTCCACTAGAAATGCGGCCGTGTTCTTTCCGTGGGCCTCAAGCAGTTCTCGGACGTCATCGACATTGTTGTAACGTATCGGTCGTGTAGTTCCTGGGAAGACAGACCCGATGTTCGGCAGATACGGCCCGTAGTTATCTCTCGACTCTGGGTCCGTGCTCATCGTGATGGCCGCAAACGTCCTGCCGTGAAAGTTCTCTTGAACGCTGAATACAAGAGCTTCGTTTTGAGGAATGCCTTTTACTTTATAGCCCCACTTCCGTGCGATCTTGACGGCTGTCTCCACAGCTTCAGCACCCGTGTTCATTGGCAGCAACATGTCGAAGCCAAACATGTTAGTGGCGAACTCGGCAAAGCGAGGAAAAACGTCATTGTAAAACGCTCGACTGCTCAGTGTCAGGCGCGAGGCTTGCTCTGTAAGGGCCTTGACAAGTTCAGGGTGGCAATGGCCTTGATTAACGGCGCTGTATGCGGACAAGAAGTCGAGGTAGTGCTTGCCTTCCTGTCACCATATACTGTCAGCACTTGTCTCCACAGTCGTGAAGAGAACGGCAAAAACGTACTGGGTCCCACACCGATACCCCGCTTGCTCTAGAGAAGACTACGGGAAGAGGATGGTAGTTGTGCGCCGCATATTTGGCTTCGGCTTCAATGGCAGCTGTCGAGGAGCTCGCATGGTACCTCGAAGGGTCTGGTGTGCCAGTTGGGTGGAAGGATCTTGCTGTGGGCTTCAAAGTGCTTGCGCCATTTGCACCAGCTGAATTGTTGTTTACGGCAATTGGCGTCATTTTTTTTCCCCGTCAGATATCCGTGTGGTAATTACTACTCTGGTCAAAATTTAGCGCCGAGCAGCCTGCTCTATCAACTATATTTCCAATCGCTGAATGCTTAGAGCGCCAGGAGGAAAAGAAAGCACGAGCCGCTGGCAGCGAGTAGAAAAGGAATGGTGCGATATTCAGATCGAGACAAAAAAAAGGCAGAGCGAAAAGTTGATTTCGGAGATTCTGGGCGGATGGGTGATATTTGAAGAATTTCTGGTACAACGGAGCACACTCAACCAACGGGACGGCGCAGTCATTTGACCAGCAGAGCACGAAAAACACAGACGGGTGGAGTCCCATCGACAGGAGAAAAGTGCAGAGAACCATGCCATGCCAGAACCAGTGCCATGACTATCCGCATCTAACCTTGAGTGAATCGCGTCGACCTGCACTTAGAGGCAAAGATGCGGCGAGATCGCAGTTGTGCGCTGGCGAATCAAAACGTTGATATTACGGCTGGGGAACCAGCGGGTGCAGAGATTTGTTAAGTGATATCATCGGCCCGCCACGAGGTAAAACGTTTTTGTCCGAATGAACGAGCCAGACGGCAGCTCTGCGAGAATGTGAGTAGCGTGCGCCAGCGACAGGTGGCGGCGGCGAAGAAGACGACGAGGACGAGAAGGGGAGGACGGGGAGGAGGGAGAGGGAGAGGAAGGTGCAGAGGCGAGTAGGCTCGTCGTGGCTTCCATGCGGCGCCCGATGCTCGTTTCTTCACGTAAGTCCAAGTGCACTTTCCTGCTTCAGTCGGGTTCTCGCGCCCGGGCCTTTGCTCGAACCGCACCCTCTGCTCGCCTCCCACCCTTCATGGCTCGTCCGTTCCGACGTTTGACTTTGTTAGACTCTGCCTGAATGGATTCTCTGTTTTAGTTTGTCCGAAACGCGATCACACGTCAGCAACGGTGAGCTGCACTACAGTATCATGTGTGCTGTAATGCCAAGGTAGCGCTTCCCCCACTCTCGCCGTTGACCATAGTTTCGGCGCACGTCATGAAGGCACAGTGGATTCAACCATGTCCACCGCAGCAGCTTCGCGCTCTGCGCCGCCATGGCATACGACCCATCACCCCAGCGTCGCATCGCTTCCTTACCGCCCCGTTCCAGAGACGCCGCTTTATCAGCCCTCCTTTCTCGACCTCTCCACCCACCCAGAGCTTGACCGCGTCGCGGACGCTGCCATATCCTCCGAGGCCTATCTACTCCGTCATCGCCGATGTCGACTCGTACTCGAACTTCCTGCCCTTCTGCGAGAGCAGCACCGTGACGAGTTGGTCTCAGCCAGACAGGGACGGTCGCAAGTGGCCCTCTGAAGCCGAGCTCCTGGTCGGCTGGAAGGGCGTAACCGAGGCCTTTACAAGCAGAATCTACTGCATCCCGGGTAGGATCGTTGAAGCCGTCAGTGGCGCCACCCAGACGACGTTGCCGCGCCACGAAATAGCCCATCATTTTGGCCCAGAGTCGTCTTTTGCTTCGAAAGAGCAAAAGCACGGCGTCCTGTCTCATCTGCTGACGAGGTGGACGGTCCGACAGGCAAAGCAAGACGCAAGCAGCACCGACGTCAGCCTCGCCATAGAGTTCCAATTTTCGAATCCGATATATAGCGCAATGAGCGGAGCGGTCGCGGACAAGGTGGCCAGTTATATGATCGAGGCGTTTGAGCAAAGGGTACGTCATGTGCTCAGACACGGTTCGGACGGAGACCAGATGAGAAACATCACCGCCACGGGTTCGTCGAGATGATGGCCCTCGCGGATCATGCAAGTGGTTTGGCGTAGGGTTGACTTGGACTTTGTAAAAATAGACATTCAAGACATACATCCTTGCATGGCAAAAGGCATGGCGAACGGCGCAGTCATGTACACACGATCGTCACCAATTAAATATCATCGAAAATAGAGCCTTCGTCATCATGCTCACATAAATTTCAATTAGATTAGAAGTGGCTTGTTATGTGCCCTTGTTATCCTTTCGTCAATCTAGCTGCTGTTTTCCCGGGTATCATTGCTTAGTTTCCCTACTTTCGACGTCCTAAACCTGTTCAACTTTCCCTTAAATTCAAAAACCGGTCAATTTTGGGTACGTATGTTAGCCGTATGCGCCAAGGTTGACAAATAAAGAGATGAATTTTTTTTTATTCTCTTCTCAAGACACCTTCAAAGCACACGAGTAGCTACGTTCCCAAAATCGATTCCGTGTATCGGCCGCATGGCAGCAGACGTTGGCGTAATGATCCTCTTCTTTACTATAGGGGCAAAATGGTTGCTTTCCGAGTGTTGCGCACGCCCGCCGCTGAACCTGTCAAAACGTTCCGCTTCGTTTTGCGGTTCCGACGTTCCACGTCGAATTTGCGGCATGGACTTTCGACTCTGCATCGACGGTCTTGCTCCACCGACGGTCGTCGTTGTCGTCGTTGTAGTCATCGTGCGCGGATCCCTTGAAGAAAAGGACGAAACCGTTGTGGTTGTCGTGGTCGTCGAAGAACCCGTCTTACCTTGCGACGGTGACGACGAGGTGTAAGTGACGGTGCCTGCTTGCGCATCAAGTCTCCTCTGTCTCCAAATTCGCGAGGAATCTGACCAGTCCGGTTGCGAAGACGGCATGGGAGGCGGAGCCGGGGCCTCAGATGCCCTCTGCTCAAAAACGTTGACGAGTTTCTTGACTGGGCTACTGTCGCGAGTACTGTGCGATGTTCGGGGTCGAGGCTGATGCGGCGGAAGGACTGGTAGATTGGGGACCGTCCTTTCATTCATCACATTGTTGACAGAACTTAGAGAGTCAGAAGCCTCTTGTGCATGCATCGATTTTGGACGCTTAATCGGCGTGTTGTGCGGGCGTGGCGCTGACATCGTGGGCATGTGTTCGTGGTACGACTTTGGTCGTGAGGGCATTGAGTCCTTACCAGAATGCCACTGCTGGTCAAAGGTATGCTGTTGAGCCACGCGATCACGACTCCGGAACTGAGCGATCTTAGAAGCTGTCTCCAAATCCCACCCCTCGCGCGGCCCGCTGCGCGGTGTTTTTGTACTGAGATGATGAGGTTGTGTCGCCCCACGAGATATCGAACGTCCAGGCCCGATATAAGCTACATCGTAAGGTGAAGTGCCGAGCGACTGTGAGACAGTACCAAGATCCGCAATGCCAGTGGGCGGAATTTCCAATTCCTCGGTCTGCGTTCGGGATCGACGAAAGCTCCCTCGCTTGAAGCTCAAGCGGTGTGTCGACTGAGCCGATCCATCCTCCAGGCCCGCATCTGGGAAGAAACAAGAAGGAAGGATCGTCTTTGAAGTTGTAGACTCAAACAAGCCGTCGTCGGAGTCAGGCGCATTGTCAAATGTCTGTTCAAGATGCTGCAGTCCAGGAGATGCCGACAAGCGACAGGAATAACGCGAGAAGACTGAAGAAGGGATTCTTGGAATGTCCTTGTTAAGAATGTGACGATCACCGACGGTGATGGGCGGCTGGGAGAGTGGTCGAGGCTTCTGCAACTTCTTCGCCTTGCGTTCAGTGCTGGATGCCGTACTCGCAGACGTCGTCTTCGAGGCCGTGGTGTTCGTGCTTTCGCTAGACAATAGGCGCGGAAGACTCCTCCTGACGGATTTTCTCCACGACTTGGTACGTTTCATAGTTTCAACATGAGCCTCGTCTTTTTCGATGCTCTCTACCACACCTGGCTCAGCATCCGGATCCCTCAAGTCATTCGGGGAGCCAATCTGTCCAATACGAGTGGCAAGATCAGCTGTTCCCCTCGATGAATAAAAACGTCTCTGTTGCGGGCGTTCAGCCAGAGATTCTACAGTCGAGAGGTTGGAGTGATGCATCTTGATCGGCGACATGGAATCAACAACGCTTGTGCTGGCGCTGGAATAGCCCGAATCTGTTTTCAACTCGTTGGGCCGCTTTGTCTGTGTTGGGGCTTCTTCTAGTGTGGGATTGGAGCGCAACGGCTTGCGTGGTGATATTGGTGGAATATTCTGCGGCATACTGGGAGGGATCGTCACAATTTGTTCACGGATGCTGGGAGCGCGAACTTCGCCATCGCTTTCGTAAGCTGGAGCAGCCGATGCTCCATTCTCTTCCATTGCACTCGTTTTGTATGGACTGGGAGGCATCTCAGACATGTACTCGGTGGCAAGTGATACTGCACTTTGGGCAAGACGGGTCGAGCTAGATTGATGAGCTTCGTCCACGCTCAAGTCTTCGAACGAAAACCTGCCAGTTCTGTCGGAATGCAACGAGGCCATACTGCGGACTGGGCGAATGTTGCGCGAATAGACGCTTTCTAGGTCTGCATCTCTGTTCGTTTCTGGACTAGGCTGCCTCAGTTCCTTCGTTGAAGGACTGCCGTCTCGTCTTGGCGGCGCGTAATCTAGCATCTGACCGCGGCCATGCATGAGCTCTTCTTCTAAAGGAATATCCTTCCGCGCATAAGATTCCGCAGGCGCATTTGGAATGCGCCTTGAGCTAGGTCGACTGTCGTCACGCTCAGAAGCAGTGAAGAATGCCTCTTCATGCTCATCGCTAGCCATCCTTCGTGCATATCCTCGAGTAGCAACGCTAGGGTTTGGCGACGGCGGTCCGTTGACAACCATGAGTGACCCATGTTTGAGATTGCCCAATTGTGAGTAGTCCAGGTCTGAGGGGGTGTGCGCGCGGCTGACAAAGACTTCCGGAGGTGGTTCGAGGTCGTCCAAGCTGGGGACGTCCAAGCTGGAAAGCCTTGCCAAAGGCGATGCACCCATCATATCCTTCGTCCACGGTCTTGGATTAGACGTTGGTGCAGGCACTGATTTTCGCAGTACATTTCGATCCGACTTTGCATGTCGAGTTGCCACGCCCGGCTGTGCAAAGGATTTTCTTCGGATAAGGGCAGCTGTCGCAGGATCGATGTCGCCCGGGGACTCAGAGGGGGCAGTAGGCGCCAGAGAGTCTCTGCTGGGAACAGGTTGAAGCGCTTTGTCTGCTACTTGTTAGTACTCGCCGAGAACAAGGACTTCCAAACGTACGCAGAGCGGCTAGATCCTCTGGAGAGGCGGTCTTGCGCAGCTCGTGAATGATTGCAAGAGCAGACTCCAAATCGACGGTATTTTCAGAGGCTGGGGACAGCTGTGAGCTGCCATGAAGCCTAGAGGAGGATGATCTGGCCGTGAGCATGTTCTTGCGCCGAGAGCCAGATCTCGACAGTGTGCGAGCAACGCTGGCCGCAAGCGTGTCCAGTTGACTGTTCCTCCAGCCACGACCGTCTGGCTGGTCAGTTTGCGGTCCTTGCGCGTGATCCAGCTGTCGGAAACCATCTCCTGGTCGCCACTCGTTCGTAGCCGATGCGACGAGGCTAGAATCTGTTCTGGCAGTCTCGTTCCAGGTCGATGGGCTGGGACTAGCGCTGTCAGCGCACGCTGGATCAACAGATGAGGCTGTTGCCCTCAAGTTCGTTGGGGCATGTAGTCTGCCGCTCCTGGGACCTTCCGTGGTGGATTGAGTGTTCCCCATGATCAGCTAGGAGTCGCCAAGATAAGCCGGATCTCTCAGCGCCGAAGACTGCGGCGAAGCTCACAGCATTCCCGTAGCCAAATTGCACATGGCAGGGTACGAGTCCAAAGGCAAGCAGAGGGCCAGAAAACCAACGGGTTCAGTATTAGATGTATGACTGTCCAGCAGCAAATGCCGCAACGCAAATCCGTGGCGCCGGAGCAGGTCGCAGGAGGGCCGCCAGATGTACAGACGGGATGTAAAGAGGTGTGTATACTCAAACAAAGACGGACAGAACGGGATTGACGATGAGGACGAGCACGGTGGGAGGGGAGTGGGTAGCAAGTGGTCAGCGCAGGAAGAGTAGCATTGACTGCGTGATTACGGAGGACAGTCGAGGTCTGTGGAACGGACGGGAAATGATGATGATTGAGAAACGGATCGAGAATGAATAGAGTTCATGACGGAGCCGCCGTCCGGGTTGGCAAGCCGACGCATGTAAACAAGGCCAAGCCGCGCACGGAGCCGGGACCGATCCAAGCTGCAGAGCGCGGGAGGCACCTGGCCAATCGGGACATTTGCAGCGGGAGCACCGCCACCGCTAGTGGACTGGCTTCCCCTCAGAAGTGTGGCTGAGAATCCGGTTTCGTGGTGTTGAATTTGTTTCTCGCATGCAGATCACGACGCTGCTGGCAAGGAAATTCGCGTCCTGACAACATCACGCTTGTCCCGGACATTGTGCAATTCTCTTTCCCCCCTCCAGCAGCACGTCTCTCCCTCCGCGTCGATCGTGAATCGCAAGCGTCCAGACCGTCCTGCAGCGCGATGCCCCGCTCCCGTCTTGGGCTCGTCATCGTTGCGTTTCACAAGCCCTCGCAGCTACAAGCTAGTTCCTCGCGCATGTTGGCACCCGCCGCGCTTGCATATCGCCTGCAGAGACTCGGTATTCAGGCCTGCGGATCCTGGCCATACAAAAGTTGGACGAAACCCAACACTTTCATGCGTGGGACGCGCGCCCTCACGCAAGGCTTTTTGCTGGGACTCCTCTTCCCTCGCTCGAATCATTCAGCACCGCTTGTTTCGGCTCGTCTTTGCATTTCTCCCGCAAAAAAGGACCCAGCATACGGTGTCCAATGGACGGAAGGAAAAAGAGCAGCCTTTGACAGACCGCCGTCATGCCACCTCAGCTGACTTTTCCGTCGTGGCTTCTGATTCTCCGCCTCCTCTGCTTCCAGAAAGGCTTTCCACCGCCTTCAGTTTGTCGTCGCAGATCTCCCGTCCCACACTCTCTCGACGTCAACTGCCGGGAAATAGCAGTAACGGGCAAAAAGTAATGCAATGCTTTACCCTTGCAGCTCGCAACGTACGCGAAATCCTGCTGGGGAATTGGGGCCTGCCGTGTCTCACGTTGCTACATCGCTCTAACCAAATCGGGACTGTCTACGAACAGAAAAGCGCAGTGCCAAGACATTCTCCGGATTATCAAAGCCCACGAGCTCTCCGTCATGTCTAGACGCCTGCGAAGTTGTAGACGATTCATGGCGCGCACAACTGGCTCTCTATATATATGTCTCGTGACTGGCCACGGCTTTCTTGCTCCCTGTTTGCACAGCTGTCAGGAACTCACAGCTCTGGCCTTCCCAACTCAGGCTGTGTCACTGAAGCTTGAGACATACTACGAGCACGACGGGCGTGGCGATCCAACTTAGTAATGGTCATGCTCTGCGTAGAACATTGCTTGAGTATATATTGCATTACGAAAGTGCTCCTAACCATATTTGCTACATCTGCCAAGTCACGTTCGCTCAAAGCCTGCTTGTGCTGCACGTCTCTCACAGAGTGTACTTGAAGCCGGGCTGACCTTCAATAGCCTTCTTTATCGTTCCGGCGTCAACCCTCCGGTTCATGATTGAGAAGTAGAGGGTGGTGCACGAGAGTATACCAAGAATGAAGAACTGAAGTCCAGCCGTGATCCAGAGCCCTGGCACGTAGCGCGGTGCGTCCTTTTGTCTACACATGTTGATCAGCAGTGCCTCTTATGCAACCTGCGGACTGGTGCGTTGGGAATGTTTTAATCTTTTTGGCATACCTGAACACCGTAGAACCAAGAATACCGCCTAATCCACCCAGACCGATCTGCAATGCACTGCCAACCGCTCGCTTTGACTGCATACGGATGTTGTTTGATTGATACGCCAGGATGGAGGGGATATTGCCTTGGCAACCGGCGTAGCCAAAGAATAGGCCTATGTAGCGAGGTATGTTCTTTTCGCAGTATGCTGTCATCATAAGCCCGCCTATGGCAAGGCAGCACTGGAATGCGATGCCTGGTGCGCGAACTTTGTACTTGTCCGAGAGCCAGGATATGAAGAGCGCGGATATAACAGCAAAGATTACCGGCGGAGCAGACAAAAGGTGCGTAACGCCCACGGAGTAGCCCATGCCGCGAACAATCACCGGGCTAAAATAAGCGAGAGCATACGCAGGCATAGCCGTGCTCATGAACATGAGACCGAACGCCCAGAGCTTCCAGTCGCCCAGGTGGTGGAAGAACTTTGCCCACGTTAGAGGATCTGGAATCGAATCGCCGCGATCCTTCTCGATTCTCCGAGTGATGAAGCGAGACTCCTCCTCAGTAAGCAGCGGCTTCTGGCCAATCTTGCCTCTTCTCGTCGCCTTGTCGGGGAAATCGACGATGATGAACCAGGCTCCTATGGCAACAACCTGGGTCAAAAGGCCCTCAATGACCTGATTATGTCAGTATGTCGATGTGTAAGAACAATTCCATCCCAAAGACTCAAACTCACGAATATCCATTGCCAGCCCCCCAGACCACCGAGCCCTTCCATCTGTATTAGACCGTATGCAAGGATCGATGACCAACCGCCAACAAAAACTAGGTAACTCAGTTTAACAAAAGTGATTCAGACCTCTAAGTTTCTTGCTTACCTGAGACAAGATAAAACCATGCCAGTCCTGTAGTACACTCAGCATATGCTCAGAAAGTCGCGTGACACCTTGACGGTGAGAAGCTCCGAGACTTACGTTGTTGGACCTCGAATCGAACGTACCACACGCTGATTAGGTAGACGCATCCTGGGAAAAACCCAGCCTCGAACACACCAAGCAAGAAGCGGCAGGCTGCCAATGCTCTGTAGTCCTTTACAAAGCCTTGTCCAAGCATGACAGTACCCCAGGCGAGCGCGATAAATGCGAGCCAGTTGGCCGCACCAACCTTACGCAAGACGATGTTGGAAGGCAGTTCGAAGATCATGTAACCAGGGCTTTGTGCCGTACATAGTCAGTGCATAACCTTCAAGTATGCGTCAGGGAAGAGTTGATACATACAAGAACAGCACCAGAGCAATGGTGTACCGATCGCCGATAGAAAGCCCAAGAGCTTGGTCCATTCCAGAGATTCTTGCGGCTGAGATCTGTGCAAAACAGGTTAGCACAATCATCTCACGTCCACTTGCGATCGCGGTGCAAAGTGGTAAACTCGTACATTTACACGATCTATGAGCGCAATGCTGTAGAGCGCGCCCAGGATGGGAAGCAGCCGACGGTCGACCTTTCGTATCAGCTTCTTCTCCGCATGCTGATCGAAATCGACCGCCTCTTGTGAGCTTTCGGGGGTGACAACGCCGCTCTCTTTAATCTCTTCATTATGTTGCGTCTCGATCTTGGGGTCCATGATTCACGTTTTCTTTGCTCGCCAAGTCTGTCGCTGGTGCCTTGAAACTGTGCCTCAAAGTATCCATGCCCTTGACGCGACCTCCTAATTTATACAGTTGCCGTTGCGATGCAAGGACTGCCACTACATAGTCTAGAACGACTCGATCTTTCTCGGCGCCACGAGTTTCCAGCGCGGGGTTCGAAGCACTAAGAGTCTGTGGAGTTCAGCTGGAGATTGCTGGAGAGAGAAACAATGCCGTCCTTTCGCCCCGCAATCTGTTTCTTAGCACCATTCAGATTTGGGAGCAGCCAAAGGCTAAACTTCGAAGAGAAAGAAGGTCCGCGTCACAAGATATGCCAACTACACAGTACGATAGATCCCAAGGCACTGCCAAGTATGGCCAAGGCTGGGGAAGGAGCGGGGTGGAGCGTGGCCGAAGAGAACGATATGATATTGCCGGTGCATGGTCATTTTACGGGTTCTGTCGGCGTTGAGCCTCTCTGTTCATATAGCCGGGTCGCCATTGTTTTGCTGTCATATCTATCAGCAAGGTGTTGTGAAGATTGGAGTTGGTGGGAGTGACATACACATGTACCAGCGCAAAGAGCACGCAGCAGTCTCATGCAAACCTCGTACGAGTCTCGAATGCGAATTTGCAGGCATGATGCATGGTTTTTATTTTTTATCCAAGTCGAGAACGGAGTTATCAAGCCATGAGAGACGATGTGGAGCCAAGGTGTAGAACGAGTATTCAAACCTCCCGACAAAAATTCGTATCTGCGGTGAGCCAAGGAGGATGACGATAGTCCTGGGAGGATGTAGATTTGCGGAGGCGACGCTGACTTTATAGCGAACCGTTTACTAATCGACTAGGCCTCGACCCAAGTCATGATCCTACTTTACCATGCCCTGCGAGCACCTGGGTCTTGACATGGGAGGAGTCCTTGCACGTGATGCGTCGGAGTTCGGACAGTTACAAAAAAAGGTTCCGTCATAGATAGAATGATGCAGATTATAGTACAAAACACCACAGCCGTGCGCAAGACCGCGGCATCATGAATTTATACTACAAAGAGGTTCCCAATTCTCGTGCCCTGACTTTCGAACCAAAACCTCCGTCTGACGCTCACGCCAACGCATCTTCTGAACTTTTCCATGGCGTCATCGCCGCCCGAGACCATGACCAAAGGAATCGGATGCAGCCGCACCATGCCTCCTGGCGTCATCTGCTGCTGGTCCAGCAAAGGCTGGACTAGGGGCTCTTCTGTGTCGTAATGTTCGCGACGAATCTCATCCTCGAGATGGTCGTGCTCGGCGAATGATACCACGATGACAAGCTGCAGCGCACGCTGCGAAGGCGGGAAAGAGGGTATGTTTCGCAGTTTTTCGGAGAAACTGCACCCGCCGCGGCGAATCACGAGGATCTGATGTTCTTTCACGATCTGAGGGTCGAGAATGTGGTCGCACAATTCGTCATCAAGCACATAGATCGTGCTCCACGGCAGAGGCGACTTTGTAGCACCAGGTGCGAGATCGAGGGGTTCTTGCATGTCGGGTAAAATGGCTGCGCCTGGACCTGAAGGCAGAGCGGCAGCTATGATCTCTCGAGAAAGAACAGCGTGATTTGAAGGCTCCGCCAGCACAAAGTCGCTCTCTGAAAGCATTGATTGAATGTTGCTTATCAACGAGGATAAAATTCCGGGATTCAGATTCCCGTCCAGCCCCTCAAAATCGCCCTCAACAGCCATGATGGGAGCGCTAGCGTTCGTCGGCGATATTTGGAAGTCTGCTGTGGTACGTGACATGGCATGAGGTGCGTTGAGCACGTCGATTATTAGGTCAACGCCATGAACGTCCTTGATGCGAGTGAAGTAAGGGTCACCTGGGTTGAAGCTGTTGAGCAGATTGCGCGTTAAGAAGACTTTTTCATCGCGCCCTAGCGCGACGTTTGAAATTGCGTATATGCGAAACAGATCAAGCTCGGGCATTTTCTCCATGGGTGCGTTAACAGGGCTCTCTTTTACCATTCCCAGCCTCAGACCGCTCATTGAATTGACCAGAATGCCATTATATACGCGCTGAAGCGCACCGAAGCCTGAGGCAGCATCAGGTAAGGTCGGGAAGGATAGATCGAAAGTCATTCGGCTTGCCATCGGCGCGCACTGCCCGTCGGGGGGGACAAGATCGAGTGGCAGGGTCCAAGGGTAGTAGGTGTAGTTTGAGGGCGACTGCAGGTCAGAAGGCGAGATGCTAGGGTGGTCGGCCGTGAACTCAACTAAAGGCGACTCAAGAGTTTCGATCGTTGGCATCAGGTGCAGACGCGCAAGGCTCGCTGCATGAAAGATATCTCCTCGAGCGGCCGTAGCAGAGACTGTAAGAGGGTGGACGGGCGGAGGAGTTGGACATGTTGGGGCGACAGAGGGAGTAAAACTATTATGGGAATCCGTAGGTTGATCACTCCTAGCCGAGTTTGCAGCTCTCAGGCGTTTTGGAATGACGAGAGGATGCCCTTCCGTGGTGAAGACAAACGGCGAGTCGAGATGGTTGAGTGGGTGATCTTCATCAAAGAGCAAGAACAGGTATTTAGCCGTCTCGCCTAGAAAAAAACTCTCTTGTCGGTCCATCAGTTCACCATTCCTTACGTCCTGTAGGCCGGCCCAGCCACACTTAGTCCAACAGCGACGCTTGATGTCGCGCAAGGCCATCTCTCCAACATGCAAGTACCACGGGTCCTTGGTAGCGCGATAAATATACCAGGTACTCTCGATGAATTCGGGCCGACCGATCCACCAACGCAGCCCACTCTCTATGCCGCCACTTGCTGTAGACCAGCGTTCGGGCAGAGCAGAGTATCTGGTCCATATTGCCGTGTATAGCAAGTGTGTGGAGATGGCCTCATCCAGCTCTCCAGCTAACGTCAGCAAACCGGGATAGTATGCACTCAAACTGTCCACCCAAAAGGCCCGCAACGCGCCAGTGAATAAATCCACTTGCAGGTAATGAGGATGCTGATATGTGGGTCCACGATATACGTGATGCTTGATGGCAGCGTGAGCATCGTGCCACACCTGGAGGAAGGCATCTGGAGAATTATCGCTCTCGGAAGAGGCATTGTATGGTAGGCCGGACAACAGCACGGACGACTTGAACGCGTACTCAAAGAAGCTGTCGATGCCCGCGCCAATGCCTGTCGTGCTATGCACCCAGTGGCCAGTCTCGGCGTCGATGCCAGATCCAATCAAATTAACAGAGCTCCTGTATTTCCAAACCGACCAAAACGCCTTCTTCGCCGCATCTTCGAAGCGTGGGTCGCCAGTTAGCCTGCTCAGCGTGCTGAATTCAAGCACCAAGCTCCCCGCCCCAGCACTGCAAGTCTCCGTGATCTCTCCGTTGCCTTGTACATTTGTCAAGTACTTTCCACTTTCGGAATCTATATTAAGCGGCGAATTGGCATAGAATGGCACACCATGGCGCAAATTAACGCGCGGGTAGGGCAGACCCGTTGGTGTGAGAAATGCGGGTAGGAGTCGCTCAGCCAGATCTTTAGCAAGCCGGAGCAATTGGCCATCATAAACAAGACCGTTCTTCCAATGTATGCCTGTCCTGCCGTCCTCTGTCTTGACCGTAGCGTTGTAACCATGAATAGGAAGATCGCCGACAGCGAATTGATGGGCACTTAGCAAGCCGCCGACCCCTCTGATACAAGTCTCAAAGACCTGAACTTTGCTGTCGACGTCGAATCCCCTTGCTCGAAGGCCCTCTCCACTGGGGCCATCCGTGCCATCGCCATATTGCTCGACCAAGTTCAAGACACCGTCTTGGAACTGCGTCAGGGCTCGGCTTTGTTCTTTCTCGAACGGACTCGACGCAAGGATCGCCAGGGTCGATAGGCTGTCGACAAGAGTGAGCGAGTAGTTGCCCAAGACATCGTTCAACTCTATGTGCGCCGGATTCATTCGGTCGCGCGTAAGGGGGGTGCACGAGACGGGCCGCAGCTCGTCCTCAGGAAAGGCATGTTTCATGTAGTTGTCAAATCCATGATAGAAGAGATCTCTCGTCTCCTGTCTGAGGCTGTCGCGGACCTCGCTCGTCATGCATTGGACGCGAGCCGCTAGAAACAGCAGAGCGCACAGTACGTAGGAAGCCATCCATGACTGGCTCGTCACCGATGCGATCCAGGGCCGTGTCCAGGGTGCACAGGAAAGGAGCATGCCCGTTGTCGCCGACTTGTGGGAGACATCGAGCGGTGGCCAAGCCAACGTGTTACTTTTATCGCGCTGAACTCTTTTGGACTGTCGCGTGAGGGGACGGACTATCGGGACACTTGTTAACGCAGATCGGGCGGATTCTCGAATAGGAAACGGATATTAGTAAGTAGAATAGACGTTCTTGTTGCCTCAGGCTGCAATACATGTCTCACAGATTCGTATTGTTAGTAAAGCTGGGTTCGGCCACTCGAGACATCTTGCCATTGATTCATTTATTGCAGTCAATATTTGGCGTGCTCAATTCATGCTAGTCTTCGCAGTTGGCGCAGAAGCCGGAAGCCTCTTAGGGACGCGAAGCGTGATCTGCTAACCAGCATGGCCAACAATCACTAACGAAACCTGTAGTCTGCCAGGAGATAGCAATGACGAACATATGACTGTGGTTCCCTACTGCAGACTGAGAAAGCGAAGGCTAGTCCCGAAGTCCTTTGAGCCTCTTCAATACTTTCGATATGGTCGGTGGGATCGAGCTGCCCCGCCTGGTTATGCTCTTCACGAAATTTTCTCGTACGTTGTTTGGTTGTAACTTTGATCAGAACACGAACGTTAAATTATGCCAAGTGGACGCGCGAGAATTTTGTTAACGTGCAGCTGATTTCCTGTGGCATCTGCGAGGCGTTGCGTCGGATTTGAAAAATTACTGCTTCAGTGGCGACAGTCATGCGCTTTCAAAAGCTTTGACAACGACGATAACATGCACTGAGTTTAGCAGGCCTGCCATCGAGTTTGATTGTAGCGCGTTCTTCGTATCAGAATACTGTCCATCGATGCGCACAACATCCGAAACGAAATTATTCGCTGCGCAGTAAGGTAAAGCATATATGAGAATTTCCAAACGAATTACCGATATGTTGCTAGTATTGCGCGAAGAGATTGAGATGAATTTTTCAGCTCTGAATTTATCCATTATTCGTATCGAGGACTTATCGGCCGTGATGCCATCAGCAAGTAGCCGCTTCTACACTCTTGAACAAATACTCGGCGCCATTACATTTTCTGTCTCTCGAGATATAATTCTCGCTGGTTGCAGATCTGGTTGTGTATTTCTTTCTTTTCTTCAAGAGAATTTAATCCTTACTGGCGCAACTCGACGGGCGATAACTGAAGCGTGCGTTGAGTGACAAAATCCAGCTCGTTGCGCCTTGTGATTCCGGTTAGCCATCTGATCACTATCGCAATGTATGGCGCAACCAACATGTTTTCGATCATGTCCATTGCCCGCGCATTGATCGCCTGCAACTTATTCATCCGCTCCTGCGCGCTTTCTTGGGCTTGCCTCGCCCTTTCGGACTGAGTGGCCGCTTTGAAATTCTGAGTCTGTCTTTCACGAGCAATGTCTTCCCGTAACTGTGCTCGAAGCTCCTTTTTGGACTGCCACCAAGTTTCTCTCGCTGTTTCGATAGTGTCTAAATACTCGTACAATGCTTTTACATGCTTGACAAGATCCGCCTTTGCGTACATAGCCGACTCTCCGGTACATGGAGTTGCTTTGCGGAATATGTGGCATGCTTCGACAGCGGCAGGCAATTTCTGTCGAAATGCGAGCACATGTGGTTCGACGGGCGAGGGCCAGCGTGATTGCTTGGACGCCCCGTCAAGATTGCAAAGCTTGCAGTTACAAGTGGACGGCATTCTTTTTTTGAGGCTACGAGTACGTTGGTGTGTCTGATAATAAGTTGCGATATTGAAAGCGCGGTCGGACGATTCTTTGGTGATGAAGCACAGCGACAGTCGTCACAGGGCGCAAATGTGAGAGCGCAGTGGAGGTGGGAGCTTAAGCTGCGTCCACGTGCGTCATAGCAAGACTGTTACCCATCGCGGACAAACATGTAGCTTGCCGGCTCGTGCATTACACTGTTGAGCGCAAAAGGCGAACAATCTTTGTTGCATTGTTCAGCCGACGAGCACGAAGCCTTAAAAAGAGATTCGCATCCACACGAGATGCTTACAAATCAGGTTTTAGCCGCTTTGCTGGACGACTGAGATACGAATCGTCTGGCAGACCACTCCTCTTGGTACCTGGCAAACTAGAGGTGCGGATATCATTGTCCTCTTGACTTACCCTTCTGAGTGGGTAGTCTATGTTGGAGCCTTCAAAACAGTTCTCTGTCGGCCTTTCTCCATCCGCAGTGAAGTAGTTGTGTTTCAAAGCAGATTCGGCAGTGAGGCGTTTGGTCGGATCGTATTCCAGCAAACCTTTGAGCAGATTCAAGCCTTCCGCTCCTGGGCTTTTGGTTGGATCGTCCTTCGGGTACTTGTACGTTTGAAGGGTGGACCAATACCAGTTGTCGAGCCCTTGCGGATTGGAAACGCGAGGATTGCCAGCGGCCAAACTTGCGAGCTGAGGGTACTCTGGCATGCTTGCAAGCAGTGGCCAGCGTTCCTTAGTTGGCACACCCAATATCTCTGCGATCCTTTGCATCTGGTTTCTCTGAAACGGAACTGTCTTCTTATTGTCCATCTTTGCTTCTTCACCCTTGAATATCGGTCTCAAGGAGAGCAACTCGGCAAAGATGCAGCCGACCGCCCACAGGTCGACAGCGGGCGTGTAGTGTCTGCTTCCAAGCAAAAGCTCTGGGGCTCTATACCATATCGTGACGACAACCTTGTCTCCTGTGAACAGCGTATTGAGTGGTTTTTGAAACAATCTGGCCAGACC
The DNA here is from genome assembly GCF_000836295.1 of Verruconis gallopava. Classification (NCBI taxonomy): domain Eukaryota; kingdom Fungi; phylum Ascomycota; class Dothideomycetes; order Venturiales; family Sympoventuriaceae; genus Verruconis; species Verruconis gallopava. The sequence goes on along the minus strand of NW_015622161.1, from coordinate 372,470 downwards.
AAGGTCACCGATCTTGACCTCGCCAGCGCTCGTTACCATGATGTTGGCCGGCTTCAAGTCCCGATGCATGACCCAGTTGCGGTGTAAATACAGCAAGCCCTGGAGCAGCTGGTACATGATCGACTTGATGGTTCTCGCAGGGATAGCATGCCGATTTGACTGAGTATGATGGTGGATGATCTGCAGTAAATCATGTTCGGCATATTCAAAAACGATGTAAATGCACTTGTCTTCCAAGATGATCTCAACGGTGCGCACAACGTTTGGATGTGAGAGTTCAGTGCACAGGGCCATCTCCCGGATGGCGGACTGCGAAATGCCAGTGTAACCTATTTCACCTTCCTTGTCAGGCTTGAATCTGCCGCTGCGGTCAGTCTCACGAGACGATGCGTGACACGCGCATAAACATACTTCTTGATAGCGAATTCGGCAACCTGTCCGCTGCGAGACGAGGCCTTGTATACACGCCCATAAGTGCCACTGCTGATGAAGCCGATGATTTTGTAGCGTTCATAGATGCGCCGTTTCTGGTGCCCTGAGCCTCCCATCCCGGCGGCGTTCGTGGATGAAGAGTCGGACGGGTCTGGAAACAAAGGTTATCATCAGCACTTGGACCTTTCGGCACACGACCCAGAAACAGAACAAAGTTTAAGATTATCGGGTGGAGTGAGGTCGCGTGCTGACCGTCGCCCCGAGGAAAAGGATGTGGTCAAGCGTCCCAAGCAAAGACCCGCAATGCCGTAGGGCGGGGACGAGCTCACACGATGACCAACAAAACAACGTAAGACTGGTCCATGGCTCCCTGAAGCGAGCCGGACGAGAAGTAAGGATTGACGGAAAAAAAGAAAGCGCACCTTCAAATGCCGCTAAGACGCTCGATTTCGTCTGACTGGCCCCGAGCCGAGCAGAAGCTGCGGCTGACTGTGGGCCTGAGGTGGACGGCGGGTTCGACATGTCGTCGAGTATGCGGGTCGTGCTGCTCGCAGACGGATCAGAGACGGAAGAAACGAGACATGCCAGGCCAGCTATGCCATGTACGCTGATGACGCAGCAAATCCGTGCATTTTACTCTGGAGTTTGGCCACTATATTGGAGGACTTGAGACCTGACGACGGTTGTGTTCGTTGCCCGATGGGAGTGGGCAAGATGGACTTTACCGCTTCGGGATGCTCAAGCACCACCAGAGAAAGCATACGTATACGAGTGGTTATGCTGTGAGACCTCATCATCCGCGGCACAACGATATGTTTGTCAACTCGAAGCTACCAGCATTCGATGCGGCCTTCAGGAAGAGACCAGACTTGGTTCACCTCTATGTTAGGGGATTCTGTTGCTGCACCAGCAGAACTCCTCAACGCTGTCGCGCTATAAAATATCGCTCGCGAAATTCTAGTTAGAGTGCAAATTTCACAAGTGCGTGCCGTGAAAGAGAATAAGGTGGCAACTGAATATGCTTGCTACGATGATAAAACTCAGGATTCTAGGGCTCTGGATCAGTCGAGACCGAACTGCCCAGCCAATATTTGATAAATTTGCCGTAGAACACGGAATTCGCAACCATTCCGTTGTTGAATTCGCCGCTTGTAATGCACAATGTATCACAACCTTACACTCTGAATGGCTCTGTGATGTTATTCCCCGTCTGCCACAAACCGTGCCTCGCTTTTGAGTGTGGACGACAAATCTCTAGATTTTCCAATCTCCCTCAATGTCTCTATGATAGGAAGCTCACAGGTTGCCAATGTGAATAACGTACGGGACCGGTATGAAATGATGACCTCACATGGCCAATGACCGGTTCTCCCCAGGATTCGGCCATGTTGGTGCGATGCTGAATTAGATTCTTGCCTTTGGTGCGAGTAGACTTTCGAACAATGCCTCCAGTCTCTTGATGGCTTCCTCGCCTATTTGATAGTGAATTACAAGTCGCCCACCGGAAGATCGAATCCCGTGCTTCTTTGCTGCCTCTACAAATTCGTCGTGGCTGATGCCTGCAGCCTCAATATCCAGCCAAACCATGTTCGTCTCGACGGGATGCACGAGCTTACCCCCACGCTTAGTCCACATTCTCTCGATGAGCAACGCGTTCTCATGAGTTTTCTTTAACTTGCCGCCTAAAAAGGTGTCTTCAATAGCTACACGCGCCGCAGCAGAAACAACACCAGCTTGGCGAAGACCGCCTCCAAGCATCTTGCGAATCCAGCGTGCACGTTTGACAAAAGATGCTGACCCAACAACGATGGAGCCGATGGGTGCGCCGAGGCCCTTGCTAAAACACAGGCTGATGCTGTCGAAGTACGAGCAGTATTCCCTTAGATCACCCGCGCCGGAAACCACGGCTTCCCACAACCTCGCTCCGTCGAGGTGCATAATGATGCCGTGCTCCTTTGCAAACATACTGATTTTTTTGACCTCGGACAGAGGCAGCACCATGCCATTCAACGTGTTTTCCAAACTGATGATCTTTGTGGGACATGCATGTATATCGTCACTAAGCACGGCTTCCTTGGCAATTTCCTCGCACGTCAAGTAGCAACCATTTTTTGGGATGACGGTCTGCAACATGGCACCGCTTAAACTGCTGGCGCCGCCAGCTTCATACTGAACTATGTGACTACGTTTATCGCACAGAATCCCGGTGGGCGGACTGGCAATGTGTGCACGGAGCGAAACCTGGTTGCCCATTGTGCCTGACAGTACCAGGATACCACTCTCCTTGCCCGCAAGATCCGCAACGTATGACTCCAAGTTGTTGGTAGTGGGGTCCTCAGCAAAAACATCATCCAAAAGAGTAGTTGAGGCAATGGCGTTCAACATGGCACTCGTAGGCGTCGTGACAACATCTGAGCGGACATCGAATGCGGCGGGACCAGGAGATGACCAGGCATTATTTTGAGTCCAAGCTGGGGAAATCTGGGGAACCTTGTGATTCGAAATCGTACGTGCCATGGCTCCTTGGTTCAGTGAATTCAAAGCAGAAAAGGCTCGGTGGGATGGGGCCAACGGAGAAGACGAGGCGTTGAGCGATCGATGTCTGAGAGCAGGATAATAATTAGAACGAAACGAACTTATTACAAAACGCATTATGGGTCCCTTGCACCAGTAGCGAGACAGTTAGCTGACATTGAAGATCCACGCGCGCCCTACATTGTGCCAGGTCAAACTGGGTGAATGAAGGAGATCGTTTTGCTCCGATTGCAGTCCGATATCGTCCTTGTATCGGCCGCCTTCCTGATCGGGAGCGGAGCTCAAGCCAGATGTCCAAGAAGTTACGTAGTGGCAACGCGCCAAACATGCACATCGCACACAGCACAACACCAATGTCTTCTTCACAGCATGTTGCTGCAATCTCGCGGCGCCTGGACGCGCTCACAGAAGCATACAAGCAGATTCTCCAGAGCATACACAGAATCCCTCGCACTCCCGACCCCGATGAACTTGAGAAACTCACCAGCACGATACGTGATTCACTGAATGATCTCTCGGAGGACCTCGAGGTACTGAACGTCTCTCTCGAGGATGTCGGTGGCGCTCGTGCAGATTCGGAGGAGAGCAGGCAGAAGTTGCGGCTCTTGGTTCAAGCACAACGTTTAGCAGAGGACATTAAGAACGCGCGCCAAACCTTCAGACGCACGCAGATCTATATGAAGAAAGCCGAAGATACGGCTCGGAGAAAAGAGCGGGAAGACCGACTAAGACAGCTGCGAAAGCTGCCGAACGCTGCAGAGACACCGCAAGAAGGCGAGTGCCCATCCACTACCACAACTACACCGTCTACGTCACAAGTCCTCCCTCCTCGACGGAAGAAGGATGATCGCTACGTGCAAGAAAACGACGCTCTCGTCAATGCTTCCAGCGATGTGCTCACGGCGCTGCGTCAGACCCACGCTCTCATGGCCACAGAACTTGAACGTTCACAATTTGCGCAAGAAATCCTCGACTCTTCCACACGCGAGCTTGAACAACTAAACGAGTCGTACACAGACTTGGACACTATGCTCAAGACATCCAAAGGCTTAGTCACGCAGCTGATGAAGAGCAATAAGAGCGATACTTGGTACCTCCTCACGGCGCGCACGTTCTTACTTGTCGTGCTAGCGTGGCTCGTGTGGAGAAGATTACTTTGGGGTCCGACGTGGTGGTTCTTGTGGCTTCCCTTGAAGATCATGTATATGACTTTAGCGACGATTTTGTCGGCTTTTGGGCTGGGTAGAAGACTGCCGGACAACAGTATGGTGTCTAGGAGTAGTCTACGGGTCATGCCAAGTGCTTCACAGGGTCCGCCAGTAGTGCTTAATGGACGCCAGGCGCCTTATATCAAGGTCGGACGTGGCGGTGGTGCATCTCCGCCCAAAGACCCCAGTGAAGAAGGCAGCTTGAGTCAGAAGATTGGGAAAATGGTGGAGAATGCTGAGAAAGTTGTCAGAGGAGACGGCTCCGAGCTGGTTGACTCTGACGAACCAAGAAATCCGAAGAAGAGGGTTATGGACGCTTCCGAAGAGGGATTGGGCGCTGGCGATATTATCGATAGCTTGGATTCAAGAGAAGAAGAGGGACCCTCCCCAAATGCTGTGGGTGGTGAGGAGATCAGAGATGAGCTGTGAATTGTGATATTTCATGAATTAGCTTCTATAGCAGCTTGAATAGCTCTGCCGACCTCATAATACATCTGGTATTGAACGCCAGACCATGCACGCGGACCCTCAATTCACTCCTTCTAGAATCTCAATTTGGGAAACACAAAGACCAATAAGACAGCCAGCAGCCACAAACCTCCCACCTCAACGTACAGCCTCATCCTCCTCCACCAGCCCACTCCCTCGGTCTCCCGCCTTAAGCTATCCATCTTGCCTCCGGCGCCCTCCATCCCTCCGACGCTCTTATCCAGTCCGAGTATGGCTGCGTTCAGAGTACCCTTTTCCTGCTCGATGCTGGCCCCGAATCCTCGGGCTGACTGCTTAAGCTGGACGGCAAGGTTGAGGAGCGACGTCTGGAGTTCGGCACGCTCGCGGTCATGTGACGAGATTTTGCTCTCGCGCGACTTGAGTGCCCAGTCGGACTCTTCGTTTTCTCGCGTGGCGGAGGACTTGCTCCGTGGGAATGCCTGGCTGTAACGGTTTGAGGACGTGGTTGTCGCCGTGGGCTGTATTGCGCTAGATCCCCCTTGACCTCGCTGTCGCATGCCTTCAGGCTCCTGTATGATTCCTGCCTTTGTTGGCTCATGCTCTTCTTCGTCGCACGATTCACATTCTTCCTCGTCTTCTTGTGCGTACAGGTGGTCCAGTTCGTTCAATCGAGCCTGAAGTCGCTTGACTAGGTCCCGTTTGCGTTGGATGTCATCCTTTGGCAGTTTTTTTGTGGAGGAAACTGTGAGAAGCAGCGAGCGTGCATAGTCAAAATTCTTACAATATAAAGTCAGCATGCGTTTTGAGTGGTAGACAGCAACTTGAGACATACCGCTCTTATTCTCGCTCTTTCGTACCGCGATTTAAAGTTGCTGGAATCTAGAGATTCAGACAAGAGAACGCGCTCTTGTGAGGCAAGAACCTTGTTTAGGTTTATGACTTGAGGATCTTGGGGCATGGCAGATTTGCCCATTGTGCTGTTCTCAGACAGGATACGATTGTAGAGGTTGCGGGAGCAGGGAATATGTAGAATGATATCAAGAGCTCCGAATCAGGAAAGGACAGCTTGCGGAGCGCGCTGCGGAGAGCAGAAACACACAACGTGTACTTCGACTTCACTACAACCTTGGATAACAGAAAGACGAGTTTGCGGATCTACACGGCTATGATACTCAGGTGACAGCTTTTTTGCCTTATTTGTTCTCACATTAGAGGCTGTTTAAGGGCCCTTCAGCCATGGACGTCACGCTTTTGTTCAATGATTACCTGACGGCCAAAGGAGCGAAGCCAGTATTACAAGAGCCTTTCGAGGTCTCAAAATTAAATGGCTTCATGAACGATGCTTATCGCATTGTAATCTTGCCCATTCTCATTCTACTTCCTCATTACTAAGAATTACGCAGAATGCACTCCTCAATGACCTGGTACGCTACCTACGCGTCATACGATCGCCATATCTGGCACTTCAAGTGCACCGGAACAGATCCAAGGGACTTAGTAATCCAACGAAAGCGGATCATGTCCAGCCGTTTACAGAACAGCAACGCAAAGATGTCGACGAAGCCTTGAAGAAGCAGTTGAAGCAGATCGATATAAGCCTAGAACAACTGGCGAAGGACGCCGAAATGGATCTCGAAGTCAAGTATGCCATCCGCGCCAAAAAGCAGGAGAGGAAGGGGTTTGGGCGGCTGGGACGATGGGCTGCAGGTGGCGGCGCCTTAGAAAAGAGCCCGGAAGAGCTGGAGGAGGATGCCAAATTTGAAACAGAGAAAGCGCATAGAGACGGTGTCATCTTCTCTCTTCGCATGCGGCTTCAGCAAGCGGGAAAGGTTCAAGAGAGCATTGCGTCGACGCGTCTCAGCAGAGAAATTGAGCACAGCCAGAATATCCTGTCAAGGTCGCGGAGCGATCGCTTCCAGGCCGAGTTCCCCACAGCATCCGCGTCCTCCACTGGTCAGCCCATGACTGCGCTTGAAATTGACCTTGAAGCTGAGCAAGCGTCGCGTCAAGAGCGAGAGCAGATTAGAAAGGATCTCGAATCTCAGATGACGCCTGCGCAGCTGCAACAATTGCAATCTGAAGAAACCACCATGTTGAGACACTACAACGCTGAGCTGGCTAAAATACAACGTGCACAGGCGTCCGTGCTTGAAATCTCGAATTTGCAGACCGAGCTGACTATGCATTTAAACCTTCAGGCCGAAGGAATCAGTCAGTTAGTGAGCGACAGTTTTGAAATTGGATCCAATGTGGCCGAGGGAAATCGACAGCTCGAGAAGGCCAATGAAAGATTTAGGCCTGCACAGTGGGCATTTTATGTGGCAGTCGGTACAGGCGCCTTCCTCGTGTTATGGGACGCGATATTTTAGGACAATGGGAACATGACATTGAGTAGGAGAAGTGAGTTCTATGCGGCGCATATTCAATCAACTTCCGATCAGTATTGCAAGGCATTAAGAACTTGGAGTTGTTAGAGAAGAGATCACTGTTTGCGTGTATTGTGACGGAATTGGCGATGCTCATCATGTCAAAGCTCTGAACTGCCATGTCTATTTACTGTGCAAGATTTGTTCCCAGAACTTTTAGCGAGGTGATCCAGAGATTATAGATGTTTCTCAGGATCACAACAGATATAATATCACCATTATGCCTACCAGTATATCGTGTCAACTTGACTTTGAAGCTACACCAACAATGCACCACTTGAGCCTTATATGAATTGCGACGGCTTAGTGGCGAGCAAAGCAGTGCCTTTGCAGTCAACAGTCAGAAATACTTTCTTGCATGTCACTATCAAACTGCTTGTTGGTCATGCCTTCTGGACAAATCTTTGTTTTGGCTTCCAAAATCACAATCTAACAGCCTTTGCTTTTTCTGGCGATCAGAAACATATACACATGATCCCGTCTACCACGCAGGAAAGGCAAAATCTCTATCAAGAAGCCAACCTGCCTGGTTGATTTCTGTATAATTACTTAAGAAATTAGCGTGTAAGGATGGAAGGATCAAGGATGGCTTCGTGCCAGAGCAGAATATTGAGCTCTTGGATTAAGAGACAAAACAGAAGTCAGTGTCAGCCTCGTCTAATATAGTATTTTTTTTCCACTAGGATATTCTATCAAAATCTCCACAACGTCAATATCAACTAATATGTTTACAATTTTAAGAGCACTCTGATCGAGGAGTAAGGTCGTACGGATTACATTTATGAGCTGGAAAACAATTGACACGAAATAATGTGGGTGGGTTTTTTTTTTCGCGAAGCTTGACAGAATGATGAACAGGTCGAGTACCTGATTAGGCTTTTGCGCTAGACAGATGACGAATTCTGCAGAAAATAAGCATTGTTGGACGGGGATACATGAAAAGCTGGATGTTGGCTGCTCTGCTCGACGATCTGGGAGACTTTCACGCTCGGGAAGGGGCTGGAAATGTCTTAATTCAGCATGGACTGCGGCCCCCGTTTCTGGTTGTTTGAAACGGGCTTCGTCCAAAGGGAGACTTGGAGCCCATCTCGTCCTGTTCAGGAGTTGTTTGATCAATTGAGGGATGGAGGGTGGGCAAAAGGTTCTATGGATAGCATCGGGGATGGTTTGAAGTACAGTAGTGTAGCACCAACATCGGTAAGTCTCTTCGCAGAACAATTCATCCTCGTCGGTTGTCTTCACGGCCGCCAAGTCTATATTTGCTCGCTAGGGTCTACATTCTGCACTTCATCATTGCTTGAGACGGCTTCAAATTTAGTCTCTCCTGCTTGTGGCCAGAAAGAGAACAAATATATGACGACGAGAAGTTTAGGACATTGCTGTCTTGAAGTTAGCCATACTTCATTAATCATTTCACAATCCAAATTGAATTAGTATGCCATGTACATATGGACTGAACAGGCTCGATCTCAGCCATGATTCATGTCTTCGACGAAACAAAGGGTTACCCGTAGGGCCAAGAACCTTGTTCTCCAACTTCAAGTGCGTACACGAATCACTGTAATTCAAGAACACGTATTGCGACGTTCAAAAATGGTCTCGTAGGAAACTAATCTGGCGCTGAAATCGTATGCATTGGCATGTCGTGGTGGATTGTAACAATACAGCCAAGAAATTACGTCCAGACATTAATCCAGCACCCTGTGATGTCGTCTCTCAGAATTGAAACTTCGGCCCGGACTTGCCTCTTGACATGCTATAACATGATAGAGAAAAAAAAGAAATTAAAATTTGCTCGTTCCAGAAATCTGGAAGAGTGCGATGGTAGAGACGAATCCATCCATATTGTCGCTCCATTGTGCGACGCTCTGGCCACTAACATCAATCATAGACTGGGTTCCAACAGTGTTGAGGTTGTAGATCTCAACCTGGGAGTCTACGATGTTAGCGATCGAGCTCTGACACTTGGTTGTGTTGCCCTGATTAGAGCAGTTCACATCGTAGCTGCTGAAGAAGCTGTACAAGCCCTGTAAAGCAGTCAGCATATTCAAAGATACTAGGTTATTGTCTACTTACGGCGCCAAGGATCTTGACTGAGCTGGAGTTCATCACGTATAAGCCCCACCCATCGGTGCCGACGCTTGGGTCGTCGTAGTTTGCATTGATGGAAAATGGCTGCGGCGCTGCAGGAGTAGGCTGATAGTATGCCGTTTCAGTCTGAAGCTGACCAAGGACGATGGGCCCGGCGTTGATGAAGGCATACTGGTAGAGAGTGTGATGCTCGACAGCAGTGCCATACAGGATGTTGTCACCAGCTTCAGACTCGACGAGAAGACCACGGCCTGCATACACGGTGATCTGGGTCAGGTTGACATCTTCGATATCGTGATCGGCAACCCAAAGCCAGTTGTTCTCGCCATAGAAACCAGAGGCAGATTTCGTGATGTGGAGGGACATGAAAGCAGCGATACATTGCTCGACAATGGCGGAGCTACCAGGCTGCTTGACGCACTCGGAAACCTGTAGGTTTGAGCCCTTGAAGCCGCCAACACGGGTGTGGACATCCCACAAGCCAGACCCAGCCTCCGTCTGAAGATTATACTCAATCAGTATTGCACCACCTTGGGGAACACCATTGATAATAGCTGTGGAGACAATGATGTCAGAGAGCTCGACGGAACCGGAGTCACCAGCCTGGCCGATCTGCACGACTGGTAGTGGATTGGACATGTCGGAGAATTTTGCACCCGACGCAAGAATGACAGGGTAGGATTCGCCTACAATCTTGGCGCCAGCTGGAACGGAGATAGTATCGGTGACGAGGTAATCGCCGTGGTCAAGGAAAAGAACGAGTCCCGACGAAACAGCTTTGGCAATAGCGGCGTTTAGAGCAGCGGTATCGTCAGTCACGCCGTCACCCTTAGCACCGGCATCACGAGCACTCAAGAAGCCAGAGACAGAAACCGACTCATATTGAGGCTTCGACTTCTCGACGTATGTGAATGCACGACCTTGGGAAGTGAAAGGGCCCTGAAAGACCTGAGGACCATGTGGTGTGTAAGAGTGGCCCTGGCCCCATGTCTCAACGCTGGTACCAGACAGTACAGTTACATCACCTGGGCCGGTGACGGGCTGGTCAACATTGCTGAATTGAACATTGTCCAGGATCAAGCTGTTGGCTGCTTGGCCTGTGGCCGGGCTCGGATCTGTGCTCGAGCGGTTCATCGCAATACCAACGGGCGTGTTGCTGAAAGTAGAGTCAACCACAACGACGGAGCCGACATTAAGGATACCAGTGTCGGTGCTGACAGAGCCCATGCTGATACCAGTCTGGCAATTGTTGATGGAGAGACTCTTGTAGGTCCAGCCCCAGTCCCAAATCTGATTGATGGCGGTTACGCAGCCGTCGAACTTGAGGTTTCGCATGGTGAACTGCTGGTTGCCAACATTGAGACCGTACAGACCGCCAGTGAATGTCAAATCGGTCATAAAACCACCGGAGCCAGACTCGATGAAGACTCCGACGTGTTGAGTGCCTGACGCAGAAGACATGGTGAACTGAATATTCTGGAGCGATGTTGCCTGTCCAGTTGGCCAGTGAATCGCAGCGAGGCCCGTGGTAGCAGGAACAGAGGTCAGGTCCAGGACAAAGTTACGAATCTGGCGCCAAAAGACGTTGGTCGAGCCCCATGCTAGGTTCCCACTGGATAGATACGGGTCGCCGTCGATGACATAGCTACCTTTGAAGTCTGCGCTTGGCTTGATAACGGGGACGCAGTTGGGGTTGCCGATGATCTGGGTGTAATAGTAGTCAATGATTGGAGAGGACACAACGTACGTTCCCGGGGGGAAGTAGACAACCGCGGGCGTGGTGGTGTCGGTGCCTGGTGCGCAGTTATCAGGGCCGCATCGGTTTCCTGAGCTAATTGCTGCGTTGATGGCATCTGTGTCATCCGTAACTCCGTCACCCTTGGCACCAAATGACTTCACGTCCCGGAAAACGACATAGCTGCTAGGGTTGCTGTTGAAGGCAGCAATACCCTGATGCTTGATGTCCTCTAGATAGTAGGAGCAGCTTCCGTTTCCACTCGAGCCCGGTGCACCCGAGCCACCTGTAGAGCCGCCGGTTGATCCTCCCGTGGAGCCTCCAGTAGAGCCTCCAGTCGAGCCGCCAGTTGAACCTCCGTGTGCTCCTCCAGTGCTGCCACTTGAAGAGCTTGAAGAAGATGATCCAGGACTACCGGACGAGCTGCCCGGTGCAGTACCTGTTGGCGAAGAACCTCCAGGCCCAGCAGTGACGGTGACGGTCTTAGTTACAGTGATAGTGGTAGCCTGCGTAACAACCCAAGACTTTCCATTGCTCGTAACTGTCTGGCCAGCAGTGCATGGCGTTTCCTCGACAGTAGTGGTAACATAGGTTGAGATGGCGGAAGTCGGCCAGGACTTGGTGGGATCAAAATCCGATTCGTCGCAACCGGGCGAGTTGGAAGGTTTCGCGGACAGGCTGGGCCATGCCCCCCCTCTGATCAAAGAAACAGAACTCGAAACGACAGGGGTGTTGTAAGAACCCGCGAAGGCTGCGGGAAGTAAGGAAGAAACAAAAACGAATGACTTGAGCGAAGACATCGTGTCCTCGTAAACGAATGTGTGAAAGCGAATCGATGCAGCGAAGGTGTGAAGGAAGGCCTTGGCTGTACGAGGTGAATGGGAATTGCGCCGGTTTTATTACTGTTCCCTACTGTGAATTGGAAATTGCCCCGGACAGGAGTCAGGACGCGGGCGGGAATCATGGGTAGAGTCAGCCCAATGAAAGCGCCCGCAACGGCGCAAGGAGGGCTTAAAATCACCGCGTAATCGTCGTTTGTCGTGATGGAGGCGTCGAATCCATGCGCCGCTCAGGAGCCTGCTGGGCGGAGAATAGAGCGCGATCTGCTCGCCTTCTCGACAGCTGATCGGTAAAGCAGTGATCACGGGCGATATCTGATCTTCTGATAGCTGCCACATGGATCAGTCTACGGAGGTTGGCCACGCGTCCGATGATCAAGGAAAGGCATTTCCTCAGTAGAATCACACGCGGCGACAAAGTTTCCGATGCGAATGCGCATGTGAGGACAGTGTTCGGGTGTTTCTCAGCTGATCCACTGCTGCAGGAATAGCAGCAAAAGCAGCGCATAAGATGCCTTCTAGTGCGTTTCGCCAGTCAGGTACAGCCGCAAACTAACTGATTTAGGTCTCACTAATTTCGTGAAAAGTGTGAGAGCGAGCGGACGGGGGAGGCTGGGCGATGGAACAAGGACACGGCCCTTTTGACATCTCTTGGCGAATCAGACCTGGGGCCGGCTTTATCGACTCCATGTTATCCTATTTTGGTTCAAGTGCTTCCTCAAATACCTGTTGCCGTACGCCACCGACGACTTGTGAAGCTGGTGTCGAGGCGAGAAGGATTCTGACTAGTTGAAGCTGCCACACGTGTGCGCCATCGGCCTTAGCCTTCGCCCATCGGATCTCCTACGTAATGCGGGTGATGGAGTGCCGAAATCCCCCATGCTAGATGGAAGGTAACGTGCTCATTTGTTGGTGGCCATCGCCAGTGCTGTGGTGCTGCCCTGGCTTTCGCTTACATCTTGGATACGACGTAGCGAAACGTCCGTTTTGAAACGATCATGCGTGCAGGGTCAGATTACAAAGGCATCTGAACACGCAGGAACAAAATAATAAAAACAAAGAAGATCACCGGGCCAGATCTTGTGCTGAAAGTCGTCCGCGGCTAATGTAAAGTCCGTCGCTTGCAGATCGCGGAGACGGGATCCCCTAGATGAGGATCAACGCTTCGTTACGTGACATTTACTTGCTTCTGTTCATCCTTATTATGAAGCCGCTGGAGTGAGTGATTGCGAAGGATCCAGCGCCGTTAAGAATCGAGAGATGAAAATGTCAGTCGCTTCTCACCCTGCTTGTTTCGTCACTCACTGTGCACCATGGAGTGAGTGACTTTGTGCTTGATAAAATTTCGCGTCCCCGCGTCAGCCTATCTGATTTGGCCATAGACACCTCCTCTTTTGCGAGAAAGTCCTTAACGTATTTCACTTTGAACAGGCTGCGTACTGTCGTCTCGTGGTCAATTTCCAAGTGACCCGTCGGCTTGAAATAGGCCAGACCAATTTGTTGTGTTCTGCGCCAAAATGAATCTTTTCGCCCATTTCGCACTGAATCCATGTGCATTATATTGCACGCTGATTTTTGGTTGCAAGTAATTTAGCCTTCGAGGACGTATCTGCGTAGCGATGCCTAATCTGCCATTTGGCATGCCTGTGACACGACGTTGCTTGGACAGTCCAAACAAGGCAGAGCGTGAACACTTGCTTCTTCAAACCAGAGCTCGCGCGAAATGGTTGATGTCAGCAAAGCAGGCTGCTGGTCGTATGTCGAAGAAGCTCTACCAGTTGTTCATAGCCTTGTTGCATTCGTCCGTAGCGCTCGTGAGCCAATGTTGCTTCTCTGCAATCCGTGGAAGACGGACACAATTCCTGGATCCGGAACAGTAGTTGCAGCAGCGGAAGCAGAACCGTCATATACAATAGAAAGAGCGATGAATGATCGAGCCCTCCATCGTCACAGCAGCTCGATCAAGAGGTGTGACGGAAGATTCCAGCAATGTTAACAACGTCGGCTATTGGAATTTGTTCCGCCTCCATAACGTCGAAATATGGAATTGAGGCAAGACGCTCATAGTGCCCGTCTCTGCAAGTTGCTGAATGCGTCTGGAAATGACCTAATGCAGGTATATCTCGGAGCAACTCCACTTCAATGCAATTAGCGGTTCTTTAGCCCCCCAACATACACTGTCTGTCGCTTGCCCAGATTAGCAGGAGGGTTTATTTTTTCCAGGCTCTCATCTAATCGCGTAGGTGCAAGTCAGCGATTTCAAGCAAGCATTGTTGGATCCATTGCTCAAAATTCGAAGCAGGCACACTGTTTGTGAATGAAGTAGCAAACGTCGGTCAGAGACTGGTGGAAAATCTTATGCCATCCTTTTGTTGACCGCAGCCGACATGATAGCAAATTGTGTAATGTTGCTTGTGGTTGTACCACACTAGTTCACAGACAGTGCAGTTGCCGTACACACCCGGCCGTGTTACATACGTTTGCCAATCAAGAACATGGATAGTGGAAAGAGATAGTTGGTCATCCGCACTATCGATCAACCCATGTATTGGGCACACGCTACAGTAGCCCAGCTTTTCTCTTCGTTCTCCGTGGAGTGAACAGCATGCGAAATTTATGTCTAACTTCATCGACCGGAGGGCTGTTCTCACCCAATGTAAGATAGTTTCAAAACGTTAGCTGTGCTCGGAATAGGAAGGTAGTATTTTGTTGAAATTGTGTTAGCCCGGACACCGCGTCAACGCAAGTCGTTCCACGCCCGTAATGACAGCATGACATTGCTAGAAGTTGAATCGGCGTGACTGGATGTGCCTCAAAAGCCGGCGTGAGAGGCACCTCCAGATAAAAAACAGGCAAGTTTTCTTGATCAGACAGAGACTACTCTGCATCCACGCAAAGCTAAGAGGCTGAAGCCGCTAAATTAGTCATAGAGCTTGGGTATGAGGCATTCGGTACAGGCTTTTGAACTTCCTTACAATAAAGGTTCAAATACGTATCTTGAAATTTTCAGAGCCTGTGGCGTGTGGCAATAATACAGTGACCAATGTGTCCTTGAAAACACGAACAGGAATGCAGCTCCTGAGCTTGGCCATCTCGCTGCGTACTTTCCTGTGGCGAACGAGCCGCACTAGGAGCTTATACTTGCAGGATGTATTTCTTTTGAACAGTTCTCGCATTTCCCAATTGTGATAACGGTGACGTGGACATTTGTCGAGAGTGTCTTCTCCAGGATGTCAGACAAAGGCCAAGGCAAACGTTAACCTTTCGAAATGGAAACATTATCTAGGCGCACCAATTCCTGTCTGCCGATTTGCTGAAGATCCTCATTGTTAGAAGTGAAATGGCAGTGATTGGGGGATATTCCAGCAAATTCGTTGTCTTCAGATGTCTCGTATAACATGAAGCCTCTTCTTGGACCATTCAATGTGCAGGTAATGGCCTCTTGCATGAGCACCTGCAATACATTAACACTTAAAGTATAATAGCCATGCTATGGCCCAAATCAACGCGCAATAGGCCATATGAGTGGAAATTTATAGCCGCGTTGGGTCAGAGAAGTGACGAGGCTGGCGACAAGGCTGAAGCGCGGTCACTAAAAACCGGCGTCGTCCTAACTCAAAGTGGCCTAAGGATCTCGAAACTCCAGTGGTGCCCGCCTTAGCTTTCCTCCACTTTGTCCTCTTCGTCATCGACGCCGGTTCACCAGCAGACTCACCCTTTCACTCCTTCACCATCCTGCGTTCTTTCGCTCCTTTCCTGGTCCGCAATGTCTGGCGAGTACCTCGCTTCCCTCGCCGGGTGGTATTTCCTGCCGGGACTCGTCACGAACTGGGCTCAGACCATCTACTACAGCATAACCATCCGCGCCGGCGAACCGCACCCCCAGCCGGGCACGCCCGTCTTCAACCGACATCGACGCAATGTGTTCACCCTCGTCATAGTGTCGTATCTGCTCTTCACGATATACCAGACGGACTGGCAGCTCCGGCAGGTGGGCGACTTCTACAGTGACCTGGCGCTTCCCCGACACGCCGACGAGAAGACGCTGCAACGACTGCTCAGACGGGCACTGGCGCTGGCGCACCCAGACAAGTACGGCCCCAGCCAGCAGGAGAGTGCCGCGCTGGCGTTCGGTCGGGTGAAGGAGGCGTACGACACGCTGACGGATCCCGTGCGGCGCTTTGCGTACGAGCGCTTCGGCCCGGACATGCTCGCGTGGAAGAATTGCAAGACGACGCGGGACTTTGTGATGCAGGGCGCTCAGAGCAGCTGCGTGACGATGCTAAGCACGCTGGTCGTGATGCTGATCGCCCAGACGTTCGGCCAGATGCAGCACGGGAAGTACTGGCGGTACCTGACGCTGGCGGCGTTGCTCGTCTTCGAGCTGCACACCATGACGCGGGCGACGGAGCCAGCGCTGCTGAGGTACGTGCTGAATCCGCTACTGTCTGCGCTTCCGGGCTTTCGTCATCCTCCGTACCTGCCGTTCCAGCTCGTCAAGCTGGCGCGCCAGACGGCTTTTTCGTTCTTCATCGCCGTCAACCAGCTCGCGCCGTGGTGGGCGCCACCCGCGACGGCGGCCCAGGAAGAGGCCGTGCAGAACCAGTTGCTGTCTCAGATTCGGCGAATAGTGGCGGCCACCACACTCGACAGCCAGAGGCTGCTCGCGCTCGAGCATGCCCCTTTCGCGGGCAGTGCTCGAAGCGAGTCGGCCATGCGTGAACGACTCGTGGAGTGGCTTGTGCAGAACGAGGTCAGGAATGACCCTGCCGTTAGCGCAGCGATGAAGAGGGCGATTGAGCGGAGAAACGCGGAGGTAGATGCCCACGGAAGCGGATGATGTTGATCGTGACGATGGTGCTGCTGTTGTTCATGATAGACGACGCTCTCGCCTGCACTACGCATGGATCTTCGCTAAATCATGTCCACGATTCGGAATACACGTATTTCTCCAGATGGACTGCGAAGCTCAATCGATAGCTGCTCGCTTCTAATAGCTAAGATACACGGAGCTTACGGATCGCGTCGACCGCATACGTGCTCCTAATGCGTCAGGCTCTCAATCATCTGGTGTTGCTTCTTGGCCACTGTGAAGGTCATCCGTCCTTCAACCACCATATTATTCTGTCAAAAGCAAGAATCTTCGATCACCACCGCCGAATATCAATCTTTTGTGTTATATTTCATTTACGCTCACCATTACACACCTCAAGACTTCTGCCGAACCTCGACAGTGCACCCTTGCGTCTCGCTGCGTAGGAAAGACAAACATGAACTCGATATCTCTCAATTCGTCGTTGCTCCATTTTCTTGAAGTCCTGATTTCAGCCATCCGTTCCCATCAATCTCAGCCCCATCTTCCGTTTCCTCGTCAAATGTGCGATTGACTCACCTGCCCTGTCGACGTCCCACTCGCATCGTCTACGCGGCAAGTCGAGCTGTTCGATCTCGTCGTATGCGTCATTGACATACATGGGCTGCTTTCCTGCTGCTTTGGCCGTCCAGTTCGACCGTGAATACTGCCTCTTTGAAGTCTTAGCCAACAGAGTCTTGGGGAAGAACTTGAACAAGCGCTGGTGCTTGTTAACTCGCTTGATGCTATGACGGTGGCGCCAGACCCAGCGCCGCAAACAGTCAACGACGCAATCCTTGAGGACAACGTTGTTGTGCACTTCGTAAGGGGCAAGCTGTGTCGGCCGTGGATATGGCGCTTGCATGTTAAGGTGGGCTCTCCCGCGCTCCTGCGAAAAGTTGCCTCTTACAGTGCAGTTGCTGAGGACAACGCCATGCGTGAACAGTACGCTCGAGCCCTTGTCTTCACCCGTGCCTGTGAATTCTCCGGGAACAAAGTCCCCAGAGTCGGTGGTGAGCACGCAGTCGATGAATACGCAACCTTTGAGCTCAAAGACGCCCGAGAAATGCACGTGGCAATTACGAAGAGTGCATTGCACCATGTGCACATTGTACATGACGCAACGTTCGAAGCGCGCATCGAGTATCAAAGAGTCAGTCAAGTACAGCCAAGTGTATGTACCCCTGTGTACCTTCTCGTGGACGAAGGTGAGCGGGCGTCGCTCCAGCATCTCCCAGCGTATTCCGGTCATTTCTTGAAGGGGTTGAATAGAACCGTCCCCGGCGTTATGATCCAAGGCGTCGAGGACGGTGACATGTTTGCCATCAGCGCCACGGTTCTCGCCCATGCTTTCCAATTTCGTCCCTGGTTAGAATGGATTAATTAAATGGAGAACGCCTGGTGTTCTCTCTTCGGAATTTGAGCGTTGGTGAGATGTTTCGTTGCGTGCCTGTACAACACAAGTAGCCTTTGGATCACACTTGCGCATCCGTACATAGACCAGTGCAATGCGTGTCAAAGATCGATGGCCTTGTCCAGCGGACGGAATGGTAAACCGGGAACGCTCCTGTCGTGTTTGATGCTCCCAACCTACTCGATTTTAGCAGCTCCGAATGCAAGCGGGCAATATATCATCTCAAGTTGACGTTCAATTGGTTTTAAGAGGTGTGGTCGATCTTTGTCTACGACCATAAAAGAGATGATGAACAACAAGGCTTTAAAAGATTGAAATAGCCTTTCGCTGTGCATGGGTGTATCTGGATGCAATGACGTCGAAGGTTACGAGAGTTACTTCGACGATACAAGTGAAGAACGAACAAAATAAGACGCAACACGACTTTCTGTACACATGAGCCACTTACTCGCGGCAGTTACTTTGACTTTCTCAATCCGCCGTTTACTCAGTGCATAAAAAAAGCGTGCTCCAAGAAATCAATGTTCCCATAAGTGTTAACTGTAGACGACACTGACGAAGAGACAGCTAAAAAGACAAAAATTGCTCGAGGGGCCGCAAGTGTGTGAGTGAAGAACCGGGAGGATAGATGTGACATTGCAAAGCATAATCACCTAACACCTAGTTTAGGGGCACATGTCGTGGCAGATAGATACCTAATTAGGAGCTGACATATCTACGCCTAAGTTGAAGAGGTTTGAAGCATTGATAAAGGCGGTCTCACCATGATCGTGTTCACCTCCACACCCTCAGCGCCGTACTTTGTCAGGTCGAACCTCCTTTCCAAGACCGGGGCAAAGCCAAACCTTGCGTACAGAGGCTTACCCATCTCCGAAGATTCAATGTATGCCTCTACACCGGCTCTGTCCACTTGCTCGACAAACGTGCGCATGAGCAACGTACCGGCGCCGCGTCTCTGATGGTCAGGGTGTACGGTGAGGGTGTGCAGCACGGCCACGGGCTTGGTGCCCAGGGCACGTCTGCTCTCCGCAAAGTGGCCGAAGAAGTCAGTCCAGGCGGCAGCGTTTGCGTCGGGTGGAGGGTCGGCCTTGTGGCACAACGCATCGACCTGGGCCTCGGTGCGCTCCTCGGCGTATATGTCCCAATGAGCGGCTGCGATGATAGGGTTCGCCGGTAGCAGGTCCAGATCCTCCACAACCATAAAGTGAGCGGCGGGATTGGAGCGCATGGTAGCCAGGCGGGACTTGGTCGCCGAGACGAGGTATTCCGGTGAAGGAGATGGATTAGGGGTGAGAAGTTTGCCCATGGCACCGGTACGAAAGGCGGCGTATTGAGTGCGTAAGGCGGGCTCGATATCGGCCTCCAGCTGCGGACGGACGGTCAAGCGCATGGTTTTCTGCTCATTGGAGAGAGATGGCACAATGATTATGCTACGGCGACGGCGAAAGCTAAGATATGCTGCGAAAAAAAAAACACGATTATCTGCTTTACAAGGCAGATTGCATGGCAGACTTCCGTTAAGGAGTCGGGTTGGAGTGTGTACCGAGAAGGACTTGTACGAAGCAGGCAGCGATCGTGATGAAGCCAAACGTGGTCTCGTGTCCGCACTGGGCGACGGCGGTGCCGAGTTGGGCTCCCGTAATGCGTTGTGAGAGGAGAGGCGGTGCCCGTAAAACAGACTCGAGTCCAAATTTCATGTGCGTGACGTGTGGTTCATGGTTGGTCGACTCCTGACTCGCACGAACCGTCTTGTTACTCTTCAGTCGCTTCCGCTTGTACCACTCACAAGGTCACTACGAATCAGCAGCTGCCTGTGCCTAGCTTTCTCCCTTGCCTTCGTATGTTTGTTACTTCTCTTCTCGCTATGCCCATGCTTTACATCCTGCACTTGGCTTTCGCATCGGGAATCTTGCTGCAATAGATTATCACTTTCCTCTCGCACGGTTGCCACCATTCCTGCTCCCGACACACGAGCGCACGCGCACCCAGACACACGTAAACGTTTACATACACTTTTGTATCACTAGTCATAACCGTTTCTGCCGGCCATGGACGACGACGTTATCTCCACATTTACGTCGCTGACCGGCTCGACACCCGCTCAGGCTACCCAGTATCTCCAGCTCACGGAGGGCAATCTGGAGCAGGCTGCTCAGTTGTGGTTTGAGACGAGTGGCTCTCTGGTCACCGACTCCGCCGCCGGAACGGCAACATCACAGGCGCCGCCTACTTTGCGGCCGTCAACAATCTCACAACGAGGAGCAGGTTATCGTGAAGACGACGATGGCGTCATACATATCGATTCTGACGAGGATGAAATGGATTTTGACAACGAAAGTTCAGCACCACACAGACAGCAACCGAACACAGAGGACGATGAAGCAATAGCACGGAGACTCCAAGAAGAAATGTACGGGAGTGCTTCGAGGGACACGGAGACCGTAAGGGCGCCAATATCGCGGACGACGGAGACGCTCGTTGGTCCTGAGTCGATGATGTACGGGGGAGTGTATGGAGGTGGCGACGATGAGGACGTCGAAGCCATGATAGCGCAGCAGATGGCCGCAAGACAAGCTCGTCAGGCTGCTCGATCACGTACGTAAATTTCAATTCCTGCTCTATGAAGGAACATGAGAAGAAAACTATGAGGAAGAGAGAGGAAGAGCCAGAGCCGTGTGACTGACATATAATGGTTTCTGCAGGTCCTGGAATTTTCAATCAGCGCGACACCCAGTCCGCAGTCTGGGACAGCGACCCAGAGCAGCGTGCCCGAAACCTGGCTTATGCCACAGGTGGCCAGTCCACGCAATCTTCTCGCGCCCAGTCCCTCGCTGAGATATACCGTCCACCCTTTGAGATCATATCTCGCCTGTCTTGGGATCAGGCTCGGTCGGAGGGTCGACAGGAGAAGAAGTGGCTGCTGGTCAACGTGCAAGATCCCTCCATTTTCGACTGCCAGATGCTGAATCGCGATCTGTGGAAGGACGAGCGCGTCGCCGCTGTTATTCGCGAATCCTTTGTGTTCTTGCAGTACTTGCGGACAGATCCGCGCAGCGACGGCTACATCCAATACTACTTTGCGCATTCCGTCGACAATCCGGATGCCTATCCGCACATCGCAATCGTGGACCCTCGTACGGGCGAGCAAATGAAGATATGGTCCGGTCGACCTGTACCCAAAGCCGATGACTTTGTGGAGGCCTT
Organism: Verruconis gallopava; assembly: GCF_000836295.1. Lineage (NCBI taxonomy): Eukaryota > Fungi > Ascomycota > Dothideomycetes > Venturiales > Sympoventuriaceae > Verruconis > Verruconis gallopava. The sequence goes on along the minus strand of NW_015622161.1, from coordinate 351,284 downwards.
GTACAACTTCTTGGACCGATATTCGCTTGACGTGGCCAAAAAAAACCCTGTCGCGAAGCGCAAAGCCGAGCAGCCCAAGGTGTTTGATATCGACCGCATGACCGAGGATGAGATGCTTCAAATGGCCATGCAACAGAGTCTGGCTAATGGTGGATCCGGCACGCCGCCTAAGCAGGAGGACCCGGACGACCTGACTAAGAGCGTGGAGCTTGGCAGCGCGGAGGCGGGGCCGTCCAAGAATGACAGCAGCGGCACCAGCGTAGCCACGCCGAGCGCAGCCGTTGACGAGGATGCGTCACAACCAAGCGCCGAGAGTCTCATGTTTGCGCAGATCGCGTCAGACCGGCCGCACGAGGAGCCGCCGGCCGACCCGAAGACGACGACTCGCATCCAGTTCCGGCATCCCGGTGGCCGCGTCGTACGTCGCTTCACGCTGACGGACAGCGTGCGCCGCATCTACGAATGGCTAAAGGCGTCGCCCCCATCGCCCGAGCAGGCCGGCAAGACGTTCGACCTCATGTTCATGGGCAAGAATCTGCTGGAGTCGCTCGACGAAAGCATCGAGGAGGCAGGCTTGAAGAACGCAAGCGTCAACATCGAGTGGATTGACGAGTGATCGTCTGATGCCCGTGTGGACCTTGATTCCCCTCCTCCACATAGACGAAAATTCTACAAGACGGGACTACTCTGTATTATGGCGAGGCTGGCTTTTTTTTTTCACCTTTTTTTTCGGTGGTGCGAGTTCCGCATGGACGTACGTAGAGCATAGTTGAGGCGCTTAATATGGCGGGTTCGGACAGGAGGGTTGATGTTTTCTTTGACCGATACTTCCCGCTCCCCCCTTCCCCCCTTAAAACACGACGCGTGGGAGTAGAAGGGCCTTAGGGGTATCCTCTCCCGCCTATCTTCGTCTTTCGTATCGTCATCGCGACATGGGTTTTGCCCTCTCCCCCTCCCCCCTTATAAGTGTCTTCATGTCCTTTGAGGAAAGTTGAAGCTCGCAGGGGGCAAATCGTGAAGCATAGGCATCACTAGAGCTATGGGGAATATGGCTTGCGCTAGAAGCATAGCTGGTCGTCATGCCTACCCTTCCTGGGATATAGAAATGCAATGAGTTCCGCTTTTGCTTCACATCTCAATGAGTCATAGATAGAATAGATCACGACGCATTTTTTTTTGGCTATAGTGGGTCTCAAAATTTTGTTCGCAAAAAAGAGTTTTGAGAGGACATCATCATGACAATTCGTATATGGTACATTACAAACCCTTTCAACCACCCCAGGACTTCTTTTATTCTTGTGGTAGCTGGGGTGGCATTTTGTGGTTGATAACGCACATTACAAAGGAACAAGAAAAAAAAAATTTCCAATGCCACATAGCCAAACCACTCCCCCCCACTCCACGCCAAATGAACTCTCGAAAGAAAAGAAGAATAGAAAAGGACAATGAAAATAAAAGAAAAAAAAGAAAAACATTCCTGGGCGCCTACCGAACGTGATACATGGTAGGGGCCAGCCCGGACAAAGAATACAAACGTGTTTTATACCAGTGCTCCAGTCTCACTCCTGATCCATAAGTAGATCCAAAGAACCGCAAAGGAGATTTTTAATTAGGTGCCTGTGGTGGTCATGATTGTGTGTGTGTCTATGCGCTCCCCGCATCTTTTAATCGGGGTGTAGTCTGAGTTCCTTTGGGTTCCTCCGGGGGTATCATTTTCGGCCACTTGTCGCGTCAAGATAAAAAAGATTACTGGATCCAATGGCCTTGGTCGAGTTTTGACTCCCATACTCGCACATGGGTATCGAATAAAAAGGGGGATTCCGATCGCTCGTGTTCCCTTCTTGGTCCCATTCTCCTTCTCAATGTGTACACCAGGCGTATGATACATCTCCACTTCCTTCTGATCCCACGATTGAAAATAAGCCGATGAGAGGAAATGCACGCAGACGCTGGAATGAAATACAAACATTAGTCTCTACTGAAAGCCGTCAATGAAGAGCACAAGCTCGCCTCGGTCGTTTCTGCGCATCCTCAACGTCTTGAATAACTCCTTCTCATCCCTCGCGTTCTTGCGCTGGCCGTTGTCGCGGTAGTACCTCTTGAGTGCCTTGTTGAGAGAGCATCCGCGCTCGCTGTCCAGGTCCTTCTCCGACGCTGACAGGAAGACCTCAGCCCGGGCGATAGACTTCTTGTTGTGCAAAACGACAGCGTTATTGGATGTGGGCCTGAGCTTGTCGTCCCCGTCTGGTTTGTACTCGATGGCGAGCTGCTTACGCGCTGTTGGAGTGGCATCCTGATCCGAGGCTGGTTGATCCGTCTGTTGCATCGACGAATCTTTCCGCGAGCGACGACGAACCCACTGCCCGTTCTTGAGATCCTTTACAGCTACAGACGAGCTGACATTTTTCTTGTCCTTCTTGTCCTTCTTCTTTTCTTCCTTGGATTTGCTCTTCTTGGCCTCCTTCTCCTTGAGCTTCTCTGCCCTCTTTTTGTCCTTGTCCTTCGTCTGCCGATCTTCAATTCTGGCTTGTTTGGAACGTTTGAGCGGGCTCTGCGGCGAGTCGACGTCGGGAGGGCTTGGCGGTAACTCTGGGCGCGAGAGCAGCCTGTTCAAACCGCCCGTGAGGCCGGAGTGCAGAGGCGCGGTAACATCTGTCATGACAACGTCGCCGTTGGCTTTGTACGCACGAGCAGAAGAGAGATCCAGCTCCTCCGGATGGCCTCGCTTTCTCTTCTTTGTCGACTCCTTGGTCGTGCTGTCCACCGACGTCGTCGAGATATTTCTATTGTGATGCGGCTTCGGCGCGGGCGTCTCATACTGTCCGGACTGACCCGCTGGCGAGGGTGGGAACTGAGCATACGATTGGAAGTGCTCGTATCGTACCTGCTCGGCACCACCGAATGTGTAGCCTTGCTTGAGCAGCTCTTGCTTCATATACTCGCGTGCAGCCTCTGCGGCATCGACAACCGGGTCATTCTCGTCGGTGTCCATGCTATCAGGATCGGACTCTTCGTCCTCGTCCGACGAGGAATCTGTGCTCGCTTCAGAAGACGACGGGCTTGAAGGTGGCGATTCGAGAGGATGCGTGGAATTGGTCGGGGTATCGCCAGCGGGGATCATGAAGTCAAACACATTGAACTTAGGCGGTGGACTCGGAGCCCTTGGCGGTGCGTCGACCAGTGCGACACGATTGTCGGCCTCCTGGACAGGGCCTTCCATATTTCTTCCAGCAGGGACAAGCGCCTGCGACTGCTTGCCGTTCGATGCGTTATTACTAGCGGTGGGTGTTGTGGGCGTGCTGTTGTTGGCAGGGTTGCCACTGTTGGCACCTTTCTTTTTCGGCTCTCTATATAACTTTCCCTGATACTTTTGCGCTTCGCTGATGCAGCTCTGTGTGTAGGCACATGTCAGGATCAGTTCGGTGCAAAAGTTATGAAGCAATTCCTCGAGGCTATAGAGATACTCGAGAGACATTCAAAGGCACAAAATTTTGATATTTTGTGCCGGCGTGATGTGCGAGTAAACTGAGGAGTGGGTCGCTGGGTAGCGAGGGGTCGAAGGATGAAAATGTGAGTTGATGGAACAGCAGGGGAGACAATTGAGGAATATAGGAACGATATGAAAGTAACCAGGTAGGAAAAGCATAACATACCGTGTGGGCTCGATAGCCAACGCCGTGGAAGGTGGTTTGGCAGTCCAAGCAGGTGAATTGGGCTTGTCGACAATGACTCCTATGAGGGTCCAACTTTTTCTTGGTCAAAACGTCGCCGCATGCCTAATTGTGACTCGTCGTCAGTGATCCGGTGGTCAAATTGCAAATGGCGTACGGAAGAATGTGCAGCGTATGAGCGTATGCATGGGGCACGCACGGCTGCTCGTTGGGTATTCGTGCAGATGAATGTGTGCGTTGGCATGTGGGAAGCGCAAGGTAAGGTTAAAAAAAAAAAGCGACCACGTCAAGATGGACAGCGATGTGTGGATATGAGGACAGATCAGGATACTGCAGAGGAAAGGCTCACCTCGCAGCTGAAGGAAACCATGGCTATATCCGACTGGGTTTGCTAATAAAAAGCAAGCGAGAGTGAATGAGCAGATTGGAGTAGTACGACGCGCAGACGCAGAAAGGAAACTTGCCCCTCGGGAGCAAGCCGAAAGCCCAGCAAGCCAAAAGAAAAGACAAGCAGGGGGATGATGGAGAAGCGGACGGGCTTGCGAGGATTCGTGCTGAGGAGGGCAGGGCTCGACGTCAGAAGACAAGAGAAAAAAAAGAGCGTGTGTTGCGTGAGTGATCGAAGAGAGCGAGCGATGTGGTGCTTGGGGGGCGTGTGTTTGTGCGTGTGTGCGCGTGTGTCAAAGTGTGTTAGCGTGTCTGATCATGAACGTGGGAGAGCCGGAGAAGGACAGACAAGATCGGACGTCAGACACGCATCCAGTCGTCCTCCGCCTCCTTTCTCATGACACGACGCTGCTCCTCACAGACACCCAGACACTGGGCCACTCGGGCGCTTCTTCTATCATGAGACTCTCGCGGTACCACTCGGACATCCCAAAACGGAGGCGCGTGATTCGATGGGGCGTTTCGGCCCGCGCGCGTGTGCGTGTACGTCCATTGACTCCTGTGTGGGATTGAAATTGGCAGCGGGTTTCTTTGTGGCCCTATGTGTCTTACATGCTAGATCGAAACAGACGGCTGCAATGCACGCCCGCTACTGGCGCCCGCCGCAGGGCTTAGGAACAGATGACGACTGTTGCCGATGCTAACGATCATCACCACACGTTCACGACCTGGCCTGTTGCGTGAGGTTGCATCAAACAGGGCAGTGATGGTGGAGGGTAGTCGTGATAGCCAACCGTGCAGTGCCCAGGTGAGCAGTCATGCTAGACGAAGCGATCGACAGCAAGACTTTTGCCTGACCCAGAGAGATGGGAGAGCCTGAGTTACACGATTATGGGGTTGTAGTAGACGTTAAGGGGGAGTCGAGGAACAAGAATAGAGGCGTTTAGCAAATCCTTGCGTCATTCGTCGCGCCCCGGTCTGTCGTGTGGGCGTTCTGGCGTTTGATCATCTGCGACCCGAACGGTGGGCGATTAAGTGTGATCATTACTGGCCGCGCTCGTTCTCGTTTCTGTCCTCCTGACGAGCTGGCTGCTGAGCGACGCCTCAATTTTTCGGCGCGTTCTGAGACCAGCTTCGTTGCTCACCAGCTGCTCGGTGTGGTAACACGTCTTCGCCGCCGATGTCGCCCGTGTCTGTCCTCTTTGTTCCCCGGAAGAGCATTCACTCGTCACGAACGGTGTCGCCACCGCAGATGGTCGGCGTCGACTGTAGCGGCAGCAGAAACGGCGGGCAATGCCACACGAAGATGGTTCGAAGACAGATGATGCCGCCAAAGGTTGTGTACGGGCGTGATGGGGGGGGCGAGCGTGTTGCTGCATAGCCGCTGGCTGTACTTCTGGAGTTGCCGCTCCCGGTCGCTCCTCCCCTCTCGTCCGCCGCCGCCCTTTCCTCGTACGCGCTTCTTATCGCTGCGCTTTCCGATCTGGTCAGCCAACCCTCCCTTTCCGCGCCTTCTCTCCATAGCAAAAGCCTCAGGCGCTCCTTCTCATTGAAGAGGGAAAGAGAGAATCAGAAAGAACAAGCCACGTCTCCAGCGAGTCACGTGCGCGCGTCCGCTCTGCACCGCGGAACATCACGTCGATTTCGCCTTCAGCGATCAATGGTTTCATGTATGCAAGCACATCAATGTGACCTTTGGATCTGTCCATTCTGCGTCACATTCATGCAAATCGTCCTTACAACGGATGGCTTGCCTCTTATCTCCCCTGCACACCTCGTAATCTCCTCCCAACAGCTCTCCAAGGCTTGCTGCGGACGGGCGTTTACTGCAGCTCTGTGGAGTATCGCGCGACCGAATGATTGCTCTTAGGTTCAGCGTTTGCCGTGGCGCCAGCCAGAGCCACCGCTGCCTTACTTCTTGGGACCGATCTCGTCTTTGGTTCCTTACTACCATTCTGACATTCATTCTTCTACACGTGCCTCGTCTTCCCTACGCGCTATCCTGCCCGGCAGGCAAGCCAAAAGGACTCGCAGTCCATGCTGACTTAAGTCTTGGACGGTAAGGTGAGGTAGTCGTCGGCGCAGCGTTTGCTGACGCAAGTCTTCTGTGCACCAACGGAAGAAGGCAGATACCGTCTCCAAACTGGCCGCCAGAACCCTGGAGCCTGATGGGGCTGCATTGCTCATGCGACGACGAATGTGTTGTTTCTAATTGAAGCAAACTAGGAGAATGCCGGCCAAGGAATAAAGGAAGCACGACGACGTACAGAATGCCACTCATCGCATTGTTGCAGCCTGTTCACCAGGAGACAATCGCCGTGCGCGGCCACGCTGCTCCACCGTGTAACTATATACAGGACGTCGTTCGATGAAACGGCCGGAATTCGACCACTACACGAAGATCCACAAGTCCATGCTTTGCCCGCAACATCCGTCAGATAGCGTGTACATGTACTTAAGCCAACGTCATACCATGGCCCAAGCATATGTTTCAATTATACGACCGCGGCCAGTTCCGAGCATCCCCTCCTTGCAGCTTTCTTCTTTCACTTCTCCGTTGGTTTGGCTTGTGCATTGGTCTGCTTCTTGCCTTTGGCTGGCCCCGTAGCCACCTCCTTGACGTCAGTCCTCTTCGCACATGCCTTTTTTGCTGCCGACTTGGTCTTTGACTCCCTCACTGGAACCACGCCCTGCTTGGTTTTTGCCTTCTCCTCCATCTGTACGCTTCTTGAGTCCCCTGATCTCGACACTCTGTCGTCCTTTACCTTGTCCTTTGCAACAGTCTTCAAGCTTTTCTTAGCTTTTTTGTTCTTTCGTTTCCTGCCGCGGGGTTCAGTCCTTTGTGTACCGCCTTGGTTTTGGTCTTCCTGACTGAGTGTCTTAGACGTACTCTTTGCGCCTTTCTTCTCCCTCTCCTTCTTTTTCTTCACTTTCTCCTTTTCTTTCTTCTCCTTCTCCTTCTTCTTCTTCTTCTTTTTCTTCTTTTTCTTCTTTCCACCGGCTTTCGTTTCCTCTTTCGCTTGCTTTCTTTCTGCTACTTTGGTTCCTGCCCCTTTCGTTATTGAGATCGGCTTCTCGTTGGCAGATTTCAACATTTCTTTCACAGCCTTCCTGTCACACTTTGCGCTAGCCTTCTTCCTCCTCTTTCGCTTGCGCTGAGACGTGGATCGTGATGAGCACAAGAACGTTTGGGAAGCATCAACGAAAACTCTATTCCTTTTCGTCGGAATAGAGGCTAGCTGTTGATCTTGAACATAGGTCTCGAAGGATTGAAGATTGCCGCTTAAGCTGGGATCTCCCGTTCCAACTTCCTGTACGTATCTAGAATTTGATTTCATCGCCCTCCAATGCGGTGGTTCGAAAAGCACGTGTCCGAACCTTTCCTTCCAAAGCACCGTCTGGTCGCTAGGCCAGATCTGATAGCTAAAATCGTCCGCTCCTTTGACAGTGGGATGCACCAATACTACGCGAATCTCATCCGCAGAAAGCCTTATATGTTCCGCAATGACAGGCATCTCGACGATTTGCAGATTTGTGCATCCTAAGGGATGGAATCTTTCCGGTGGCGGGGGGGTTAAAATGACTACGGTCGACGAGAGAGCCGCGTGCCACGCAAACAAGGCCGAAGCCCCTTTCATGTAACTGCTCCAATACCTTGAAGTTCGTTTCGAATTCTTCAAGCCCGATGACTTCTTTCTTTCCAGCAGAGGGCCCATAGCCAGGACTAAGGTCTGATGACCGCGGTCGTGCGCCCATTTCTCTGCCAAGCTCCTGGGAACACCACTCCACAAGATCTTTAAGATGGAACACGATTGTGGGGATTTGAATTGCTTCTGAATTGCCTCTTCCTCCTCCGCTGTGATGTACTGGTAAATTATCTTCCTGATCGATGGTGGGCACTCATCCCTGGCCGGGGCAGTCAGGGCACCCGCAGCCATCTAGACGGAAAAACGCGAGGCGTTTAAAACTACTGTCGGACGGAGCAAACACGTCTTTGTAGAAGCTACGAGCAACTCGAAATCAGAGCAGACAGCAGGAGAAACGGCATTTCAACAGAAGGTTACGCGGCTACCCCGCATATTCTCTTACTTTCCACACTTTGGACACAGGTTACGATAGCTTTGGTAGCGAATAGCAAGCTGGTTCCAACACAGCTTCCCTGGAACGTCCCGTGGCCCAATTGCCAAAAGTGAAGTGAACGTGCTGTACCGTCAAATTATGAATTGGGGCCATTCGCACTTTTTTCTTTTCTTTGAAAGCGGATAGCTGAGTCTGCGAAAGCGTCTTCCTGAACCAAAAGTTTGACGACATAACCTGCTTTGCTCGCTCACGAGCTTTTCTTTTTTTCCCAGATCAGAAGACGAGGCAGCTCTGCGTGTTCTTTTCCTTTTGATTTTCGTTTTCTTCCTAGAGTGGCGAGCTGTCGCCGTGCACTTTTTAGCTTGCCCGTCACAAGCTACGTATTTTCGGGGCCGTCTTTGGTCCAGCCACAAAGGCGTCGTTTTTACACGAAGTAGTGTACAGGGACAGATTCGGCAGTCCATTTGACGGTTCACGTAGCGCGTCCCCGGATCATGCTCTCTTGTAGCTCCTGCAAAGGGCCGTACCCCTTCGCGTCGACACTCTTTTTTCACCGCCCAAATGCGTCGTTGAGATAGTCCACGAATAGCTGTCTGATCCTCGCCTTTTCGAGCGTGTGCTGTCGGTTCAAGGCGATGAACTGCCTTCGCATCCGCTGGAGCTGCGGCAGGGACAACGGGTGCGTAGGAAGCTGAATGGCGTCGTCAACACCGCTCACCTTGACCTCGCCGCCGCTCTCCCCGGCATGGTCTTTCTGCCACGCCGAGATCTCGGCCAGGATGTCGGACGTGGCCTTGTCGAGCTCGTACAGGTAGTTCTGCTCCGTCGCGGGTTTCTGTCAAAAGCCGTCAGCATGCCGGATCAGGGGCATCGAGACGCGGCAACGGAGGGGTGGAGGGGCTTTCTACGTACCAGGACGGTTGCCGCGTTTGGGCGCACGACCTTGACCTGGCCGCTGCTGCCGATCATGGCCTCCCATATCTTGTCGAAGGGCGGCGTCTCGTCCTCGAAGAGCACTGTGAAGAGCGGGCTGTCCCATCGGGTCATGCCGTTGGGCTCCTCGTACCGGTAGATGAGGTTCTCAAAGTCGGCTTCCGGGTACGCCAGCGGGCTGTTCTCCTTCAAGCGTGCGGCGTGAAGCTCGCGACATTTGTCTGCCGGCGTGCCAACGTGGATCTCTGCACTGTCAGTTTGAAGGAAGCAAACGAACAAGAATCAAGAGACGCGCCAAGTGTGCCCGTACGGAGGCAAGAAGGGGAGGGTAGGGTAAAGTCACGATTGGGGGGAACGCAGCATACCACGCAGCTCGGTGTTTGCACGGCCTTCGCTTCGCAGTGCAGCTGATAGCGATAGCCCTTGATGTAGTTAAGCCCGTCGGCAATGACGACGCTGTCCCGGCTCAAGTATCGTTTGACGGCCGACATCTCGGTCGCTCGTGCGTCCTTCTCCAGACGGGGCGTGTTGTACACGTCCCTGGACAGGCCTAGCGACTCCTCGTTCAGATGGTGGACGCTGATCTTGGAGATCCTGGGGTCGTCAGACTGGGCGATTTTGGATCGAAAGTAGTCCTCCAGCTGCTTGCTGCGGTACGTCTTCCCCGAGCACGGAAAGCCGGAGATGGTTATCAGCTGCGTCCACACGGTCAGTTTCTGCCCTGCATCGTACGTCTATCGCATTGCTTGCATCATGCACCGACCGGCATTGTAGGCTAGTGAGACGGGTAACCGCTTGAATGCGACTGTTTATTTCCCGCGAATCCCTTTGCCGCGGGCCCGACAACGTTTGCTTTCCGGCGACAAAACCACACGGCACGTGCTGCCTTGAGGCCCTTCAGTTACGCTTGCCGACACGGAAAGCTGAGGACTGACGGGCTGGGGCCGAGTACGCTTCTTCTTGCCTTTCGGCGGGGGCTGGGCTGTGGAAACAGAAAGCAGTCAGGATCCAGAGGGATGCAAGGCACGCAATGGAAGAGGCGTTCAGCATCATGAGCGCCGGCTGGACGAAAAACTAGCAGTCCGGAAAGAGGACTAGGACGGGAGCACTACCACAGGGCTGCATTGCTGCTGGTGCGACTGCAGCAGCCCGACGCTCCACTGCTGCCGTCCACACCGTCCATGCCTTAATACTACTCATGCTAATGCTGCCGCCAATGCTGCCGGGCAAGCTTAGCAAGGGTCAAGTTTTTTGCGTAGTGCCGGCTCCAGCGTTGCGTGTACAGCGACGGGTTTGGCCAAAACGCCCCCCACGTCAAGCCTCGGTACAGTAAAAGCCAAGGCCCCGTCGCCTTTCGCGGGAGAGAAGACCGACTGATCCCAACCCAAGTTCACCTACAGCCTCGTGCGCATCTGAGTCGGTCGATCGCTCTCACACGTCCGCCTGCCTCGCCGCACCGGAGCGCGCAAAAAAAAATTAAAAAAAGGAAGAACAGAGACATCTCGTCTCTTTTCCTCGCCGTCCTCATCCGCCAGCTCCCTCAGTTTCCGCGTCTGCGTTCTCCAGCACGGCAAATCAGTGCCCCAGCGTGACCCTACCACTACAACCGTCCGAGACGCCGGATCGAGTCGTCATGGATCGTCCTGAGATGGTGCCACCGTCGCAGCAGCGTCAGTCGTCCACGCCGTCCAGCTTCACCTATCCTACCGCTGCCTCCGTGCCGTTGAGGATGGTTTCCGCACCTGTGCCCAGTCCCACCCAGCAGCGTCCGCAGTACTTCTCCAGCTTTTCCACCTCGACCCTTCCAAGCGAGTCCTCGTCGTCCTCTTCGTCCGCAGCGGCGTCGACGTCGGCATTTGCGGCGGCGGCGGCCGCCGCCGCCACTGCGCAGCAGCAAGCCAGCATCGGGACCGGACAGCAGCAGCAGCCGGGTTACGACTACGTACCGGATCGCGGGACCGCGGGCTCGACGGCGCAAGAGACTAGGAACTACATCGACAATTTCGCCCTGGTCGCCGAGGCCGCGAAGAGGGCCCAGATGGCCGTCCTCATGCGGGACATGGAAGGCGTCGAGCTGGGTTGATGACGTCTTCTTTATGCCCGTCCCTCTGTTTTTCTTTTCAGTTGTATTTTGGCATGTTTCCTTCAGCGTTTTCGAATCCTGCCTTGGATGTCCTCGGCTTTCTACACCCAACGCTGGGCGGGCCCCCCTTGCGCACGGCGGTCGAATTTTTGCTTTGGTGCCTTTATTGTTTTTCTTCTCCTTCTTTTATTCGGATCAGGTTTCCACATTGGCATAGCGTGCTGGCGTTGAGGGATTTCTCTTCACTGTTCAAGTTCACCGCACCCCACTCTCGGTTCGATGCCCGAGCATCCAAGTGCCGCGCCGCGAAAACGCACAGCCTTGCCAGAGATATCCACAGGCGCACACGCCGCAGCAAGAGGCGAGGGATCGGATCAGCGTAATCATTCTCGTTCGAATGGTCTTTTCTTGGACTGTTTGATGTGTTAGAACACTGCTATATCTTTTCTATTTACGATTGCACGTACACGGCCCCCATTCGAAGCCGTAACAGTGCAACATAGATACCCAAGATTAGCATTAGAAGTCTGCAAGAAGGAAGACATTGCTGTCATCTGTGTGCCGTCACTGCATCTTCTGCTCTCTCCATTCGGCTTCGAAGAAATCAAGTTCCATTTGTTCAACTCACGTGTTATCCCCCTTTAGGAAAGATCCCGCCCTGGGGCTCATCGTGGGTGTGAAGTTTTGAAAGTAAAAGGAAGAAAAGACCACACTCTTATCTCTTGTCTCTCTTGCACACGACGACAGATATGATCTTTCTCAAGATTCCGAAGACGGGATGTCAATGCCCAGAAAGACGTGGATCCTCGACTCGTCGCATAGCCGCGCTCAAGAAAAGAATAATAATTTGGACGAGAGCAGCCGTCAGGCGGCGTCAATAATTTTTCGGTCTTCGTCTAACTCCCGTATCTCGTCGAATTGAGACGCTGCCGCCCCAAACCACGCCGTACTCGACCTCGCTCGTGCCCTTGGCGACTGCCACCGACGACTTCAGCCGGCGGACGCGAGCAAGTGCACGGAAACGCCGTCGATGCTGGATTCGACTGGCGACTTGGCCGAGAGAAGGCGACCAAGGTCGCGCTCCGACAGAAGCGACGTCTTGCACGGCGGATAGATCCGTGAGGAATGCGAGAGCCGTTGGTCTGGGGTACTCCCGCGTGGAACGAGCCCGAAGCAGAGCGCGCGAAAAAGTGACCCTGTTGTCGCGACCAGAGCCTGGCGATCCGGGGGGGGGGGGGGGGTTTAGGTGCGTGGAGTCAAAGGCGGCCGATGGACTGAAGCCTGTGCTGTAGCACGCATCTTGAGCGGATTCTCAGACCGTTCATGCGACTGTCGCCTTGCGCGAATGTGCGATGGACGTCAGCCTCGCTGGTTTCAGGTGTAACACGTGATTTGGCCGATGTGTAGGCAAGGACTTAGGCGGGCATAACCGTCAATTAGGTAGCGCATAGAATACTATAAAATCATCAAACTGCGTTGTGGAAGCGGAGCGAGAAGAAGGGATTGCACGTCAAATTTATCACGACAAGACAGCCCTGGCCCAAGACAGCGTGGACTCGCACGTAGAGATCACCATGCAACAACGGACGAGCAGCCCTGATCAAGACAACTTGAAATTCATTTGTAGTCCAGCACAAAGAGTCGAATTTTCAGCGCCGAACCCACACTCCCAAATGCTATGCAGACATGTATCGTACACCTTTCCGTCAAGTCAGCAAGCCCGAACACGTTTCCACCAAGCGTTATTTCATGGCGGGTGGGCTTAATTTCATCAATGAAGGCAGTCCCAAGTCAAACAACGCGCTTAACCTCGAAGAATCTCTTCAGCCACCAGACCTGGAACAGGCCCTCGCCCAGCAGTACGAACAGCTGGAAGATGCTCCACCACTTGACTCTCGAGTTGGTGCTCTCGGCGGTGTTCCTGTGCGTCCTCTCCCGAACGACGATGTAGCCTTGCTCGTCCCTGACCTGCGCAACCAGCTCCGACATTTGTCGAACCTCCTTCTCGAGAGGATCCTGCGGCGCCTCCGACTCGGGCACGTACACGATGCCGTGCACGTTGAACGAGACCTCCTTGGTGTTGGCGCTCCAGTGCTCGTTGCTGAAGCAGTACGTGTATCGGCCGTCCATGGTGGCGATGAACGTGTGGTCGCCCGACGAGACGGACCGCTCGTGCACCTGATAGCCGTTCGCCGGGTTTTGAATCTGTACCAACGTGAGTGTTCGTTCCGCACGCGCCGTCGAAGTGCACCGTCAAGGCCTGCTGCTTACCCAGAAGTCGATGTCCAGATTGCTGGCACCGCCGAACTCGCGGTCACCGACTTGGAACGTGACCGTCATCTTGTCGTCCGCGTGCAGCGACTCGTGGAAGCATTCTCGAGAGTGCGCCTTGAGGAGGATGTTGTGCGCAGTTGAGAGGCCGGCGAGGGCCAGCAGGCCAGCTATCGAAGGGATCCTCATCTTGCTTTTGCTCAATTGTCGTGCTGGCGCCTGCACAAACTTGGGAGAGCGAAGTGAATTGGCGATGTTGCCCTCCGTACATGTGTCCCTACCTTTTTTGGGGGAAACTGCGCACGGACGCTCCTCCTCCTTCCGCTCCCTGGGCCTTGCCTCTTTTGTACGCGGCACTGGCCTTCCAAGTGGGTCGGCGCACGTGACCTAGCGTGCCAAACTTCATGAAATCCGTAACCTAGGTCGTCATCCTCGAGTCCATCGTTCGATGATGCTTGCAAGATTGTACCATTGCTGATCGGCGATTCAATGTCCAGATGCTGCAATCGAATTCCTATGACAAGTCCCCTCTCTTTTGATTCTTTGTGGATCATTCTCATGCGCTCGTTGGTACCCCGTCTGAACCGTCATAGAAACACCAGTCTCGTCCTAGAGTGGCCAACTTCATACACTCATGTATCATCTTACATCCTGTGCTCGCAAGCAAGCAAGTCTAAAAAGTAGCAGGTAATCTCGTCCAGTCTCTGCTAATGTGTATGGGAGCCCTCATGTCCTAGATTGTTACATCGCTTCTAATCGGGTCACGATGTATTACGTAGTGAAAAGACGCTTAAATGAGTAGGGAAAATCTCTTGCTTCGTTCCGCTATTGGGGTATTGCTAAAATATCAGACCGTAGTCTTATGTTTATCTACCGATATCCTTCGTAGTGATAGCAGATGGGATCGGTGCGCTCAGTACCGGTTACTTCGAATCAGAAAGAACTTCGGATACGACAAGGTCCGGTTCTGAACAAGAGATGCTAATAATGACAGACGGCGACTACTCTTCTGCATGAGCTAACCGTCGCGCCCTTCTGACGACAAATTCCCCCAATCTGCAGATCATGCGGTGTCGGAGCTCTCGCTTTGTCGGTAAAGCAAAACTGCGCTGAACGATACTGCGGAGAAAGAAGCTAACGGCAATAACGGCACAAGCTCCACACGTCCACACTTTCGTCCGCCAATTGCGTATAATGCGTGAGATCCTGCAGCAGAAATTGTTTGTAATGCCCCAAACTGTCTTCGTTCGCTATTTGAATGTCTTCTCTCCTTTGGCTGATTGTTCATTCTCTTAACGGCCCATGGAACTAGGTCTTGCCCATCCTTTGTAACCCGCTGGTGTTGCAGAGTCTGAAAATGGCCCCTACTGTTTCGGATGAGACTTCGCAGCAAGCAAAAGCGGAAAAGGTGTTCTATCCGATAACACAGAGAGAGTCCGAAAAGGACCTTGGAACTCAGAGCGACAAGTCAAGCGACTATGCCACAAGCCCTGCGGTGCTGAAGGATGAAGAGAAAATCGTCTGTGCTAATCTTTCTCGTACGAGATCACGTAGTTCGAACGCAAGATCCACTTCAAGCAATGTTGTTAGCCGAATATCCTCGCGTATCATCAACCAAAACATTGTCGATCCCGGCCCTGCTCCTGATGGTGGCCTGAAAGCATGGGTTCAAGTGGTTTGCGCCTGGGTCGTGTGCTTCAATACTTGGGGCATGATCAATTCTTTCGGGGCCTTTCAAACGTACTACACAACTGCTCTCCACGT
Organism: Verruconis gallopava; assembly: GCF_000836295.1. Lineage (NCBI taxonomy): Eukaryota > Fungi > Ascomycota > Dothideomycetes > Venturiales > Sympoventuriaceae > Verruconis > Verruconis gallopava. The sequence continues at coordinate 336,095 of NW_015622161.1, read as the reverse complement.
AACCCAGTCCGAAGTGTCGTGGATAGGTTCCATCAATCTGTTCATTGTAATGCTCGCAAGTCTTGTAAGTGGCAGGGCCTTAGATGCAGGACTGTTCATACCCACTTTTGCGATTGGCAGCCTCATTCAAGTTCTGGGCATTTTCACCAACAGCGTCTGCAAAAGTGTGTGGCAACTCATCCTTGCGCAAGGCGTTTGCACGGGATTAGGGAGTGGTATAGTTTTCTGCCCAACAATGGGATTGGTCACCACGTACTTTCAAAAGCGACGGGGACTTGCAGTTGCGATTACTTCGACGGGCAATTCCGCTGGTGGTGCTGTGTATCCGGCCATCGTTCGACAGCTGCTCCCAGCCATCGGTTTTGGATGGACGGTCAGAGTGTTGGGTTTTATCAATCTGACTTGCTTGGCCGTCTCTTTAGCATTTCTTCGTCCGAGGCTGCCGCCTCGAAAGTCAGGTCCCGTGGTTGAATGGACAGCGTTCCTAGAAGCCCCGTACTCGTTGATGATTGTTGGAATGTCTTTGGTCTTTGGAGGCCTCTTTTGGTCGTATTACTATATTGGCAGCTATGGAAGAAACATCATTGGCATGTCCTACCAAGACTCCACGACGCTCGTCACGGTTTTCAACGGTGTCGGAATCCCCATGCGACTTGTGACCGGGTTTATTGTCGACAAATACGTTGGACCTCTGAACGGGATGATACCGCTCTTGTTTGCAAACGGAATATTTGCTTTTGCCTGGATTGGCGTGCGCGGCAGGATTGGCATGTACTTTTTCGCGTGCTTCTATGGGCTGAGTGCAGGTGCCTTCCAATGTCTCTTTCCGACAACGTTAACAAGCTTGAACAACGATCTTAGCAAGAACGGGGTCAGGCTCGGCATGGCTTTCGGGGTATTCAGCATCGCTGGTCTGGTAGGGCCTCCCATAGGCGGTGCGCTGCTCCAAACGAATGGTGGCGGAAGAGGAGGATATCTATCAGCCCAGCTCGGTGTAGGATGTGCAACGATGATCGGGGCATGTTTGATGGTAGCAACAAGAGTGAAAAAAGCCGGATGGAGCTTGAAAACCAAATGCTAGTCTTCCAGAGGCTTGTTTGGCGTACACTCCCAAGATTCAAACGGCCGGGTGTGGACAAAGCACTTCTATTTCCCGCTGTTGTCCTCATCGTCGTTATTGTTTGCAGCCTAGGCTCACTACGTTATGCTGAAGATTCTGAGAATCGTGGAATGTCGCGCTGAAAGTTTGAAGGCCGCCTTTCCGCGATGCCTCGTATGGGTTTTTTTAGGCCCGTGGCCATGGTTGACTTGAATCCATGGGCAGTCGAGAGAGATTCCTAATGCACCTTCCCTCGGCAGAAGATGGCCGCGTGGATATCCGTCGCTGTAACCAAACCTATCTAACACCCATCCTCTAGACAATAAACATACAGCTTTCCTCTCTGGCGGCCACCAAAAACATGAATCGAAACTGTTGTTTTTTGTTCGACAGACCGCGGATCACACAGCCTCGATTTACGCCGTCATACTTCATTGAGCTCAGCTATCAATGGTCTCAATACGACGCGTACATGCGAAGGAAGCAGGCCGCGGTACAATACGTTACGCCGTTCCAACGCAGATACGCAGATTGCAGGCAAGTTGACCAGAAAATGCATCATGAATGACTGGAATAACTCTCAGCACCAACAGAGACGCCGGCTGCAGGATCAGTGCCAACGATGGCAACCAAAGATTGCCTTTGAATGAGAACGGTAAAAGCAAGACCAAAGACGTCAAGGATAGCACGGAAGTCAAGACGGATGTCGCGATTGAAGAGAAAGAGGAAGGCGAAATTTGAATTTCAGAGGCTAACTGCACGTCGCTTCGTCAAGCAAGTTTTGCGAATCCTATTGGGACCATCAGATTTGTGAGCTTTTGTACGTGACTCTGCAGGGCTGTGGGAAGGAACGAAACAATATTGTGGAAGGAGTTATTGTATTTGATGAAGAATCAACAAACTTTCTGGTAAACACTGTCTTTGGTGCACCTGTTCCACTGTTCCCGTAATATCCACTATTTATGCTCCCCCATACCAGAGAAAAAAAAGTCAACATGGCCTGTGGAAATAATGAGTACGCTGGTACGTATCCTTTCAACGAAAAGAGTATCTTTCTCGTAGAGCTTTGTGCAGATGCGCACATCTACCTTTCTAAAGGTCTAGACCTCCCCCCATATATCAAACGGGAAATTGTTGGGCTCGAGCAGACAATCCTGCTCAAATCCGCCGAGGGAATAATACAAGAACGAAATATGCGTACGATGGCCACGGAAGTCGAAACATTTTGGGATCAAGTCTATGCTTATGCATTCCTCAATCATGGCGTGCCAGTACCTCCAGCGAAGCTATTCGATCTTTCCAAGGACAGAAGCAGACCTATCGGCATCGCTGGAATTCCAGAACAGCAGAAAGCACCACTCGAGTATTTTGCAACTCTGGTTAGGCGTTTCAGTTCGTCCATGCCTGTGTCTGAGTCCGTGCGACGGCGTCTGCAGTTTATAGAAGATGCAAGGTCAGGTGAAGCGGATATGAGCGAGAGAGAAGTGGCTGCATGCAATTGTCCGTATTGCTGGGTGTACATGGAGGACTTGGCTAAATACATGGACCACCTGTGGACACATGCAGTGGATGGTGAGCAGAGCAAAGAGTCAGAAGTAAAAGAAGACGAGGGCGTGGTGAACGATGTACGAAGAAGCGATCATGAGATGACCGTTCGTGAGACGGGCAATGAAGAGAAAAGGAGAGAGGAGGAGCTTCAAGAGAGAAAGGACTCTGGCTACGAGGGAACCATGCCTTTGATGGGACCATCGCAAAACCCAGTCGATCAAAGTCCTACTTCTACAGCGTCTCAAGGTGCAACAGGGCAGACGCAAAGCATGACAAGTGCGACCCTCGCGGGGAAGAATACAGATGATTCTGCTGCTTCGTCCCACAGCTTCGACATTGGGTTCTGGAGAGGGCTTCTCCAGCTACCTATAGCCAGAGCTTTTCAGACGTCTCAGGGCCAGACAGATATATCCTTTGGCGGCCATGGAGGAGGAGCACACAGAGCGCTGTACGAACGCGACAGGGCCGCACAGGTGGTTCGTTCCAACATGAAGTCAATTTGGTGGTTTGATCCTTACAAGAGGGAGAACAATCCCTTCCAAAGGCCCCTTTGTCGCCACGTGCAGGCGTCTCGGCGCATGGATGCAGGACAGGTCTACCAAGGAAGAGACTCGGATCCAAGTGACGAAGGGTTGACATCGAGCATATCGAACTTTGCTAAGCAAGGCCAGGCGTCAAGATCAGACTGGTCGTCGTCCGCGTACCTTGTGAAGCCATCAGATACGGAACTGGCGAATATCTCCGCTCCCTTAGGAGATCAGCGACACTGGCCTCGATCCCCTTTCTCAGATGGACGCGATGACGATAGGGCAGGCGTTGGAATGTCGGCTGGCTCTTCTCCAGACGCCTCATCGGCACCCATGTCATACGGGGAAGGACGTTACTGGGTGTGTGCACACGCCACAGACTGTCGACGCGAATTCGACAGCTTGGTGTTGTACGTCGAGCATCTTAGCAGGCACGGTTATGTCGTGTACAAAAAGTGGACGGAGCTGCATCCGCGGGCGTCTCCTGACGCGTTGCAAGAGGCACGGACGACGTGGGGATGTGGGCTATAAATCTCGGGCCCGTCATTCCCGACGGAGCGTCGAGTATCATACTCAAGGCTCGTATTCTGAATTTAGAATGATGGGCATTCGAAAGACGGACGGGCTGAGGGCTCGGGGCCCGATGGCGGTTGATGCGGTGGCATGATGGGACCGGAAGCGATGACCCCAGATCTTGAGTCGCTAAAAGATGCCCGTTTCAAGGCCACCAGAGATAAGTTGTAGGTAGCAGCTTCAACGAGTTCACAGCCTCAACTTCAGCTCGTGCGCGCCGTCGTAGCGCAGATCCGCGCGAGCCTGCTTTGCGCTCCTCTGCCTCTCTTATAGTCGTCTGCCCCGTGGTAAAACATCAGACGCTTGCGCTCGTTCAGAACCAAAACCAACCGCAGCCTTCTGCGCGAATCCAAGTGCTTGCCGCCCTGCACCGTTAACCCGCTCCAAGGCTCGCCGATATAGCTTCCGCGGCGCCTCCGAACAACTGCATACGAGCGGCGCATAGCCTGCCTCATGCTGTACCACGCGTTCCGACCTTGATGAGACGTACACAGCGCCATCATGGGCAGTTATAGGCCTCCACAACATGGCTACGGTCCTCCACCAGGCCAAGATCCGCATTCGCGGCCCGGATCAACAACGTATGGACAGCCTGGAGGTGCGCAGAAGACAAGCTACAGACGTGATCCTACACCGTGATCTAGAGACTGACAAGTCCTCATGTAGCTCACGCATATGGCTCACCTATAACTTCGCATGCACCGACCTGGAACCAGCCTCAGTATCAAAGCAACCATTATGCAGGCGCGCCTCCTCCTCCGCCGCCGCCGCCACCGCCTCCATCCTCTTCCCCCTCAAACCCGAACTATGGCTCCAGTCCTGCATATCAGATACAGACCGTGGGCGGCCACACGGTAACACCAGCTATACCTGTACATTAGACCAGAAATGTTGTCCTATCTATGTCCTAACACGTGTTTAGCCTCGAATTCCCCAACCTTATGGCCCCCCCTCAACGAATGTTTCTGACACAGGTCCACCGCAAATCCCTAGCCAACACCCTCCTTATGGTCCGTCGCACTCGCAATCGCAAGCCGTCCACCAAAGAATACCATCCGTGCCACCAGCGTACCACCAAGAAGTGGCTCAAAACGCACAAGGATGGCCTCAGCATCCGCAATACTCGAACCAACCTGCGACACACCATTACGACCCCCCTTTGCCGCCGCGACCTGGATCACAGGGACGCACTTCTGCGATAACAGGAGGACATCAGCAGCAATATGACGCCTACGGACATGTGTCGCAGCCACAATATACCGGAGGCCAGCAATATGCAGGACAGAAACTTGCGTATGAGCAACAGCATGCTGCAACAGGCGCGCAAATGTACGAGCCTGAGCCATTATCTGGCTCAGTCTACAGCCCGGATGATGCGCAGAAGTATCAGCACCCGCCGGCACCATCACCTGGAGGCTACGCGCCCCCTCCACCACCTCCTAAGCCCCAAGGTTACCACCCCCATGAAACCCAACAGCCGACAGGCCGCCCGGCCTCCGTACAATATGGTGCTCATGGAGGACAGACGTATCAGTCTCCTGCACAACAGCCGGCGACTGTTGCGTACGCAGGGGGGGCTCAGTATGAAATTAGCCAGCATCAAGCCGCGTACGGCAATTTCCAGAACCCGTCCACGAATGCTACTGGTCAACAGCTCAAACAGCAGAATGGTTCTTCGAACGAGCAGAGCGTGCCATATGGGCGACAAACGCCTTCGCAATCTACCTCAAGACCTGGCTCTCGACCGCCGGCGCAGCACCAGGGCTATTCTCGTCCGTCTTTTGGAGCCGATGATGAACCCGTCTCACCTATACAGTCACGGCAAAGCATTTCTTTGTCGCGGCCTGCTTCTGTTCCCGTCAACGACACTCCTCACCCCAAACCCGCTCCTTCTCCTGCTGTGAAACCATCTGCCTCTGCCTTCGTCTTCTCCTCTGACTGGGAGCACTTTGGTTCCGGCGCCGATGAGATTGACGACACGGCTATGTACGGCGTCAAGAAGGACGACGCAGACGCACATGTTCCAAGCACCGTTAGCATTGAGCTTCCGGCCTCTGGTCCTGATTCGCTGGGTCATGGCAGGGCCGAGTCTGAGGTTAGCGCACCTGAGAGCTTTCATCTCTCACCTCCTGTTTCTCTGGCTAGCGGGGCTGCACATAGCACTGCAGCAGAGGCAGCATCTTATGTCCCTTCACCCCCCAGTAGGCATGTCAGTCAGGAGTCTGTGCATCCCCAACCTCCTGCTCCTGGCGTAGGAAGTTCTTTGGTCGTGGACGAGAGTGATTACATACCTCCTATGCCTGATACACCACCGAAGACGTCAGCAAGGCCAGCGAGAGCCCCTATTGTAATTGGGGGGAGTAGCTCTTTGCAAAGGCAAAATGCACAGCCAGGGAGCTCAACGCCTGCATTGAATCATCAGCAGCAGCCGGCAGCGTATGCGATGCAACAAGCACTACAACAGGGCTATGCTCAAAACAATTCCGGAGGACTACCCAGCTCTGACCCTGCGTTTGTCATGGGCGAATCTGGAAGATGGCAAGACGGGCAGCAGTTCACCTCTGCCGCTGCACCACGTGGTGTACGTACGATCGATCTCGAAGAACTCAGCAGAATCCAAAAAGAAAACGAAGAGCTGCGAGCGAGGATCAGCTCGCAGGAGAAGGAGCTCGCTGCTATCCGTTTGACCGCGGAGGAAAAGCATAGCCAGCTTGCCGAACGGGACGGTCAAATCGTGCAGAAAGATGCACTTCTCTCACAAAAGGATGCTGAGATAGCGCAGCATATTTCACAAGTGAGTGAGCTGCAAACTTCTCTCACCGAGGTGAAGGAAACAGTCACGGCGTGTAAAGCGTCGATTTCAGATCTGGAGGCCCAGCTAAAGAATGCAGAGGCATCGATGGCAGAATTGAAGCTTAAGTTGGAGCAAACTGAGGCAGCCAAGTCAGAACTTAGCGCTCGGCTCGAACAGAGTGACGCAGCGTTGACCGCAGCGAGCCAAAGGCATGAAGAGAAGACGAAAGAACTCGAATCGAAGCTGGCAGCTGCGGAAACTGGCCTCGTTTCCTCTTCTGCCGAGGTTGAATCCCTAAAAAAGCAACTCGAGGAGGAAAAGGCAAAATTTGAAGCCAAAGTTGCTGAACCAGTTGATATTGCGCCTGGGCTGGAGCCGTGGTTCAAGGGATCGCTTGAACGGTACAAGGACATGCTGTACACGGAAAGCAAACCGATCCCAGTCCAAGAGAAGCTTCAAGTGTTTATGGATGCTGTAAATGCCGAGGCAAGGCTACGAGGCATTGACATGCCATTTGGTCCAAAGGGCGAAGTCAAAGGCTTCAATATTCCGGCACCCGTGGCTGGCCAGCCGCTGCAAAGCAAATCTCAGCCAATCTCGAAACCTGAGAGACCCAGAGTTGTGCCTCCGAAGGAAAGTGATGGCTTCGTAATGGTTGACCCAGACGCTGGGATTCAGTTCAGCCCAGGCGGTCGGCCCATCCTGAAGGCTCCTCTGGAAGAATATAGTCCTGGTGGACGACCCATTTTAAGTGGAACTTGCGGTCTTCCACAAGGACAGTCAGGTGTGCCGCCAGCAGCCCCGGAAAAGATCGCACAGGCCGCATCGGCTACCACACAGGAAGGTTCCTTAAAGCCCGCGTATCAACCGTTCCGACTAGAGGGTTCAGCGTCAAATTCCTCAAATTCATCATCAAAAATCCCAAGTGCCGAGCCATTCGGTGCTGTTCAGCAACCAAAAGTACCTTATACACCGTTTTCATTGAAGCAAGGTGACACTGCTGCGTCAGCACAAGGCATGCCGCAAACTCCGCCTCAGGATCCAACTCCTACACCGTCTAAACAACCTGCGTACAAGCCGCTGTACAAGCCTGTTCCTGGACCCGCTCCTATCGTGAGAGGATCAGGTGAGGGAGGAAGTGTTGATATCTTGGCCGATCATGTACCTGGAATTATTCGCCCAGCCAAAAAAGAGGCGTTAAAGAGTCCACAAGATGAAGCCATGCTACCACTTCCGCTGAAACCTCGCACTCCGGCCGTAAAATCGTCATCCTCGGATGCATCAATTCCGGGGACGACGGATGCATTGACTGCGAGCACTTCAAAGGATACTGAGCCGACCTTGCCTCGTCACAAGGGTCCATCTGACATTCTTGGCATTATCGCACACTCCACGACGGAGCGTAAACAGTCGAAGCATGTTCAAGAGCTTGTAAAAGCAATGAACGCCGTCAACACGGACTACAGCTTTATCAAGGCCATCACGAAAGCCTGGGAAGAAAAGGCGGCTGTAAAGAGAAAGCAGCTAGAGAATGAGCGCGCGAAGAGACAGGCTGAACTCGAAGCTCACAACAACGAGCTATTTGACAGTGGAGAGATCGGCTACGGCGACTTCGAGACTCTAGAAGAAGAGGCGAAGGAGAAAGAGATGAAAACGAAGGCTGAGGAAGACATGAAGGAGTATGAGAGCTACGCGAAAGAGATTTTTGACGTGGTCTACAAGAGATGTCAAGATGACATCGGCTCCTTGATTCAGGTGCAGAACGACGCCGAGGATCTAATCCACATTTCGTCTGCTGGAGCAAGTGTTGTCAGCGAGAGCGATGGCATTACAAGTCTAAGCGAGGCCATGCAGCTGCTCCTTGATGTGCACAACAAACTCGAGCTTGTCCACAACGAGGTCGTCAAAGCTGTGCAGGAGCGTGATCATCGATACAAATTAACGCAAACCAAGACACTCTACGCAAAAGGTGACATCGCAGGGATGAAGCGTGTCGAAAAGGCGTTCGAGGATGCGGACAAAAAGGCCGATGTGCGATCTCGAGTTGAGCGCGCGGAACGCTGCAAGCGAGTATGGAAGATCATGGACACAGAGATGGAGCGTGGGGCTGGGGAGAACGAAGACTTCGTTGCCGATATCATCGAAGCTGTCGAAGACGCCTCAGCAACTTGTGGCGAGAGCGACAAAGCGGAGCTTATGATAATGATTGACAAAGCTACCGCAATCACGGATGCGGTGTACGAAGACAGTGCCGTCCTAATGCGATTATTCGAGAATGTGGACATGGATCTCAATGAACGAGAGTTCGAGGTCTCCGTGGCCTCGGCGAAACTCAAGGGTGACCCGAAGGAGTATTTTGACAAGCTTCAGCAAGAGAAGAGAAAGGAGGACGCCAAGCTGAAAGCAGAGGGAGAGAAGAGACTCAGTGCCGTGGCAACTCATCGAGCAGAAGCCAAGGCTCAGTTGAAGGACATCGCAAAGATCGTTGGGGAGAGCAGCGAAGAGAGGGAAGCCAGGATCAGACAGGAGAAAGCGCTCGCGGACGCTAGGAGGAGGAACGGAGAGACCTAACGAAAGCCGTTTCATTTTAAAGCGATTTGATGCGAGCGGAGCATTTAGCGAGGAGTTTTTCTTTTGTTTTGGACATTTGGCTGAGATCAGGACCGACCTGGAAGCCGAGGATTTACATTCTGCCGATTTGGCTGTCGTGAATAGCAAGAGTTTTTTGCATCGCGTACCAGAGCATTGCTTCGACTCTATCATGCATTTGCTGATAGATAAATGTTAATATAATTATTCATATATCCCTGCACTAGGCATCTTTTGTTCCTTAGTTTACTGGCAGAATCGCGTTGGAGATACCATTGACTATCTTTGCCAAGTTAATTTTAATCTCAGAAGATAAGTTATAGTCGGTTGCATTGAGTCCAAAATATGAATGAAGTGGAGCCTGCACATAAAATGAACTCTTCCGGCCCCAGTCTTTTTTTCTTCGTCGACATCAAAGCTCCGCTCCAATTGAAAAAGTTTCACTCTTTCAACCTCAAAACAATGTGAACGCAACAATGGACTTCGACGACTCGTCCCGCACCTTGTCCGCAGGCAGCATCGTCTCCGAAGAGACCCTGGTGCCCGAAGAACAGGATGACCTCTCCGACGAGCAGATCGACTTCCTGCTCCACCGCGCCAGCCTGCGCATGAAGGGCCAAAACGGTGCGCTCGTCACCGCCCAAGGTCCGTCTTCGACAAGGCTGCCCACCCTCAAGGCAGCGTCCGAGCTGCCCAGGCCGTACACGAGCATGGTGGGCGGCGTGGCCAAGGTTGTGGAAGCGAAGAGCGTGAGCGAGGAGCTGCGCAGGATGGCCGAGAAGCCGAAGCGAATCGAGGATCCCGTGGCGTTGAGACGGGAGAAGAAAGAGCGTGAGTTCCCCCTCCCCGTTCCTGTTCTCTTCTTTTCGTCGGTCTCTCGTTCGACGAGGGTCGCATGGATTTGTGTGATGATGCGCTACGAATCGCCATTCGTGTTCTCGACGCGGACTACCCGGCTCCGTTCTGGACGCCGATCCGCACAGATGAGAGTTCTTTCTTTTCATAGTTACTCTGACTCCTCCTTCTTCCTCTCCCCTCTTCCGTGTTCGTCGCTCCCGTTTTCCGCCATGGCTGACGCCGCGTGACGAAACAGCGAAACCGGTCCTAAGCGATTGGTACAACCTTCCCCGCACGAACCTCACCACGGAGCTCAAGCGTGACCTCCAACTTCTGAACATGCGTTCTGTTCTCGATCCCAAGCGTATGTACCGCAAGCAGGGCAAGTTCAAGGTGCCGGAGTACTCGCAGGTCGGCGTCGTCGTCGAGGGTCCCACCGAGTTCTACAGCGCCAGAATCGAGAACAAGCAACGCAAACAGACGTTCGTGGAAGAAGTACTTGCAGGAGAGAAAGAGAGCGGAAGATTCAAAAGCAAGTACGAAGAGCTGCAGGCTGTGAAGAAGAGCGGAAAGAAGGGCTACTACAAAAGTTTGCAGCAGGCGAGGCGAAAAGCAAGGAAAGGTGGCTGAACGACTTTGGGCGAAGCTGTGACAGGAAGGATCTAAATGGTCCGACTCTAACTCTATACATGACAGCGTCCCGACGCGGGTCCGCATCAGTGATATTGTTAGTCTTGTGCTCTCTTTCTCTCTCCCTCTAGCAAGCCTCAGAAATGGAAGCGGGCCAGAAATAACAGTGAAATCCACAACACGGTGAAAGGATGATGGATTCGGACACAACTATGCAACGCATGGGGAACTTCAAGTCTGCAATAACTTGAAGCGGACGTGTGGAGTCCGGGGCTATTTTTCGCAGGCTGGTTGTTTCAACCAAGCGCTATGCTAAGATTTCTACTCGGCTCCTGCTTGCCTACAGGACTGGCATGCAAGGATTTCGACGAGTTGCACAAGACAAGCAGCGAGCTTGATGGTGGATAGAAGAACTTCCGTTAATGGCTACAAGATGAAAAACACCGCCATGCCTGATATTCAAGCGCCTGAACGCCTATATACATATGATGATCTCAGTTGTTGTCAAACATTCTAGAGTCCAGACGAAATGCAGTCTAATCAATGGTTGCAAATGTGGTTTATGGTCTACATCTTCAATGCACTCTTGATGAAGTCTGCAAGCTCATCCGACTTGGGCCCCTTATTCATCATGCTGAAATGGTTGACTCCTTCAATAACCCCAACACTGACATTGCAATCTCCAACAAGGCTCTTCCAGCCTGTCGCAGAAAAGTCAGTCCGCGTGTTCAGTAGCCACTTCATTTCCCTAGGGTCGTCATCCCTGATCTCGGGGCGCGGATCCTCAGGCTTCAGCATGTCGCACACGCCATTTTTTGCGTATACAATGTACGTAGCTGGGCTGTTTCCTTGTTTCCATGGAGCAATCTTGTACTCATCAAGCGTTGTAAGGAAGGCATCAAAGTGAGCGCGGAGCCATGTTGGTGGTGCTTTGCCTTCCATGCCGAAAAAGTCAAGTTCGTCAAAGAAGTCATACATCCGCTGTGGAGGGTTCTCGAGTCCAATGGGATTGGGAGAGTCAATCAGTACAAGGCTCTCTACAACATCGCCATCGGCAGCAAGCTGTTGCGCAGCATCGTACGCACTGATTCCACCGGCAGACCAGCCACCGAGGTGATATGGTCCACATGGTTGGATCTTTTTGATAGCTGCGATAAATTTGGCGCTGAGCTGAGAGAAAGACACGCCGGCCATGGACCATGGATCTTTCTGCCATGGACATGCAAGGCCATAGACCGCCACAGAGGGGGATATCCTTGAGAGGCTTGCGTAGGAAAAGGCAGAGCCAGAACCATCTGGAAAAAGAAAAAGCTTTTTCGTCGCAGTCTTCGCGTTACCTTGCAGGAGGTGGCTAGAAGCATGCGGTGGACTCCTTACTGCAAACTTTGTTTCGGAAGTATTGTTGCTTAGCTTCTGCTTTTGTTTTTCCAGAGTCACATTCGATACGGTTGTCTGCAGACCAAGTGCGCGAGCTACCTTCTCGAGTGTCTCATTTTCCGCGAGTAGCATCCTTGGAATCTCGCTCTCGATAATCTCCTCTAGACGACTCATAATGTTAAGGCTGAGCAAAGAGTCAATGCCGAGGTCTGAGAAATTTGTCGAATCACCAATTTCAGATGGTTCAAGTCCAACTTCGGCAGCAATAACTGATCTGATGAGCTCGATAGTCTTGTTGGTGCTCTTTTCAAGTGGCTCCTCTTTCTCGTCTTCATCGCTAGTAATAGATGACGCGAGACTTATATTGTCATCCAGAAGACTATCGAGATCGGTAGTACTGGAATTGGATGATTGAGGTGTTAGAGTCCCTGGAGAAGCTTCGTTTTCTTTAACCCGGCTCAAGAAAGAGCTGATTGTTGGACATTCTGCAAATGTACTGGAGTTGATATCCAGCCCAAGCTGATCATGCATCGCTTTAGAAATATTGAGTGAGAGTAAAGAATCAACTCCGCACTCGTCAAAGGTCGTGTCGGGTTTCAGTTCGTTGACATCAAGGCCAACAGCCTCGGCAATTAGATTGAGAATCGTGTCTTTAATAGATGACACCTTGTGCTTCGGTGATGAAATACTCTTCCCCTTAGAAAGAGCATTTGAAATTTTGGCTTCTTGAAGTTTGGGAGCAGGTGTTGTGGTGACTGGAATTGCTCGCCGCTGCCCAGACGGAAGCAACTGGTCGAGTACACGACGAGGCACACCTTGAAACTAGTCTGCCATCAGCATTGATAAATATTAGAGTCATCAATTGAAAGAGCTCACCTTTATGCCAGAATAAATGGCAACTATTTCGTCACCCTCAAGGATGTATGTGTCCCCAACATAGATATTGTTGGTGGTCAGCTGCATCTTGTTATATGTCCGATATGTCTTATCCTCGGAGAACTTAGTTGCGATCTGCATATTTTCCCAACCATGATTCACGAAGACTGTGTCTCTGGAAGCAACAGAGTCATTTCCGTTCATGATGAAACCGGCGATATGGCCCAGACAATCTATCCACTGAGGGTTGAGAACGTAGCCTTCGGGGCCACATTGGAAGCGAACCTTGGCCGTAGCTTCAAGTGCACTGCTGTCAAGAGTTACCTCCTCCATGCCGCGATAACCTTGACTGTAGTCGACTAAAGCGCTGAAGAGCTTGTAAACAATACCCCGTTTCATCTTATTCGCGGTGCCATGATCAACACTGGCTTCAAGAGCTTCCAGTCTGTGTTTGATCAGGAAAGACATCCTTTGCCAGTCATCGCGAGAGCCCTTGCTCCTGATACGAGCTTTACAAGTTGCGTGGTCAGCTAATTTAGTACCACTCGCGGAAACACTGTAAAAAGACAAATCAATTTCCCGTGAATCGAAATCAGCTGTTGCGGATACGCGCAATAATTGAGTTGATCCATCTGCGATAAGAGGCTTTTTGACGTTCATACTACCGACCTCGAAGCTGCTTTCCTCGATGCGTATCTCGCAGGCGTTGCACAACTGTTCACAAACAGTCATGGCCATGTCTGCGTAGAGAGATGACGGACACAATGCAATTCCATTGACCTTGTGGCCTTGAATCACGTTGGAAAGTGCAGAATGGCTGATGTCGGTCTCAGTAACAATGGAGGCCTTTTCCTTACTGATTTCAATAATGTGTTGAACAGCAGGCGTGATAATCGTTTTTTCGACGGTCGGTACGGTACAGCGTGAAAGATCCTTTGTCTCAATGCTGTCGCCCTTAGTTAGACAGAAGTTGTTTTTATATTGAATCCAGTAGTTCTTAAGATCCCACTTGTACTGTGGAAGCTCAATAACTTGAAGCGAAGTAGCGTCTTGTCGATAATACTCGTTCCAGTCAACAGCAATTCCTCGTATGTAGAGATCTTGTAAAGCAACAACCACAGAGGCCAAAGAGGTCTGGCGTTTTGTCAGAGTTGGCATTGTGACTGAGTCAGAGCCAAGAGTCGCTTTGATCATTCCCGCGCACAAAGGATGAGGTCCGATTTCAAGCCATAAAGTCTTGTCACCCACTATTCCTAATTCCTGCGCAGCTTGAAGAGCAGCATGGAAATTGACTGGTTTACGACATGCTTTAGTCAGATATGCATCCTTGAAAGGTTCCACCTCTGTGATTACAGCTGCCATCATTGGTGACAGGAAAGGAATTTTCGGATTTGAAAATTGTACAGCTCTTTCACAAAGTCCCAGAGGCTCCAGAATCGGGTCAACCTGTGCCGAATGGAAGGCATATGGAATTTCAAGTTTGATGCATTTATGCCCCAGTGTTTCGAGCTCTTTCATAATGCAATCTATTTCTTCCCGCGGACCGCTCAAAACGGTGGCATCAGGCTGATTTACACATGCAATCTCGCAGGATGACCCACTTTGGACTATTGGCTCAACTGCAGCCATGGAAGCCTTGACTGAAATCATGGCATGCGAGCGAGGAGTACAGGATTGTTCAAGCAGACGCGCGCGGGACCCAACAAGATAAATCGCATCAGAGGCCGTCAGCACTCCTGCAGCATAAAGTGCGGCGTATTCGCCAAGGCTATGGCCGATGACCAGAGCAGGTGAAATTCCAAACCGAGACCACATGTTCGTTAGGGCAATCTGCAGCGCCGTGTGACCAACATGCGCCATAGTAGGTTGTTCAAGTTGCCTCGCAGATGCACTTCCATCGAGGAGTGGAATGAAGCTTGGTAGTCCATGCTGTTGAGCAATGATATCCAAGCGCAGCACTTCGCTCCTGAACACTTCGTCGGCATCGAAAAGCTCCTTCGTGACTCCCACGTACAAGGAACCCTGACCAGTAAAAGCAAATGCAATCTTCGGCAGCAAAGCAGCATTGGGAATGGGCTTCTCTGGAAGACTTGACAGGATCTTGTCAAGCTCGAGCTTTATTGACTTTAAGTCTGTTCCAGAAACCATGGTTCTGAAGTTGTGATGAATGCGTCGCGCTGTGGTGGTATATGAGAGGCTAGGGAGAGCAGTGTCAGGATTCGCCTCAAGAAATGCAATCATTGCTTTCACATTACGCTCGAGAGATTTCGCACTCTTCGCAGAAACTGCCACAGGGTAAATTGACCTTGAAATGTCTTTTGCTGGGGTTGCGCGAACGGGACCGTCTTCGAGCAAAAGAGCCGTATTGCCGCCTGCGGCGCTGAAATTGTTCAAAAATGCAATACGTTTGCCACCGACGCAGCCCTCGCGTGTCCACGGTGTTGGTTTGAAAGCAATGTGGACATTCAGCGCCTTGAGATCTGGGTAATTGTGGTTGATCTTCCCCTTGATTCCGCAGTGCGGCGGGATTTCGTTGTGCTTCATCATTAGCAACACCTTGATCAGCGAGGAGACGCCAGATGCAGATTCTGCGTGCCCAATGTTGGCCTTCGCAGAGCCAATGTACAACGGATACTCTGCTGTCCGTTGCTTGCCTCTGACAAAGCATGACAGGACGGAGTTCATCTCGGTGGCATCCCCAGCTTGCGTGCCTGTTCCGTGCATCTCAACGTAGCTGACGTCCCGAGGATCTTGGTTGGTGTATCTCAAGACGCGATTAAACACGGACGCCTGATCGCCCTCGTGAGGACGCGTGATGGATTCGGCCTGGCCGCAATGATTTGTGTGCGCTCCTGCGATCAGGCCGTAGACGGGGTCGTTGTCGGCGACGGCGTCCTCGTATCGCTTGAGGATGACGCAGCCAACCGCGTCTGCACGGCAGTAGCCATCCGCAGCGTCGTCGAACGGTTTACAGTTTCCCGTTGTAGACAGAAAGTGGCCTCGGTCAAGCCCGGCGAAGTTGTCCGGATTGGTCAGGACGTTGGTGCCGCCCGCGATCGCCGTGTCACAGTCGCCCTTCCACAAGTACGCGCAGGCTGCGTGGATGGCGGAGAAGCTGGAAGAGCACGCCGTATCGATGCTGAGGCTCGGCCCGGAGAACTTGAAGAAATAACTGATTCTGCCGGGGATGAAGGCGCGGTTCCCCCCCGGGATGAAGTACGTGTCGACATCTTGTCCGCTGTTGACCTCGCGCCAGTCGTCGCTTGTTGTGCCCATGAAAACCCCAACGCGGTCCACCTGGCTTGACGGCGTACGATTCGGCACGAAGCCCGCCATCTCAAGCGCTTCATACGTAGACGTGATCAACAGGCGCTGCGCAGGATCGGTACTAGCAGCCTCGCGTGGAGACATGTTGAAAAATCGAGTGTCGAAAACGCCAGGCTCTTTGATGAAGCACCCGTACTGGACCCTGCTGGTATTTCTCTTCTTTCCCGTGGGATCGAAGTGTGCCTCCCAGTCGAACCTATCCTCGGGGATTCTCTTGTGCACATCGCGTCCAGCACGTAGCAGCTCCCAGAACTCGTCGTTGCTGGAAGAGTCAGGATACCGACCCGAAAAGCCGATGATCGCGATCTTGGACTGCTCAAACTTGCCGGTTGGATTGCTCCAAGCCGATCCTTGGTCGCATCGCTCTAGGTCGCTGACGACAGTTTGGATGTCACACTTCCGAGGAATGTGCGTGAACAATAGCTGCGGCGCATTGGACAGCACAGGAATGATTTCGCACGCACTAGCCTTACGCTGCTGCAGTAAAGTGCACACAGTTTCGATAACACGATCCCATCGTACTTTCTCATGGAGTGTGTGAAGAGTGCTCGCCTTCAACACATCTTCGAAGCTTCGAGACTCGCATTCTGCTCCAGAAGGAAGCAGGAGCGGAACATGCAACTGGCGTGCTTCGAGCTGAGAATCGTGATATTTTTTGACCGTAGAAAGGCAAACAACTTCCGGAAATAGCTGTGGCGCATGGTATGGAGACTCGATGGAGAGCTTTCGAAATTGCACTTTGGCGAAGGCCAAGAAGTCGTCGAGAACTTGAGGATTCGCACTGATGGTCACATTTGTTGGGGACACCGCACTGAGATAGGGCCTACTGACTCGCGGATGAGCTTCACAGAAAGCATCAACAAGCTTAGTAGCGTCCTCTTCCGTGAGGTTGACAATAGCGGACCAGCAGGATGAGCCTGTCTCTGTCATGTTGCACATGTCAAAGCGACATTGCAGCGAGAGTGTGGCTGTACGTAGGGCTACAAGAGTCGCCTCGACGCCAGCGGGAACGAGGTCCGTAAGGCCACGGGATACGGCGACTGCAGCTGCAGCAAAAGATCCAGTGCAGATACCCAAGAGACACGAGTTGTCCCCGGTAGGATATGGAATAGACCTTCGCTCATGGAAGCTAGAAGGGTCAGAGTCTTCTTCATGTACGGAAGCGGCTCAATGTCTTACCGAATGAACAGTCCTAGCTCCGCCACACAGAGCAAAGCAAATCTAAGCGCCGGACTTCCTATCTTGCCATTGATCTGAGGGAGCAGATCGATTAAGGTAGTAAAACGTGGCATTAACGCCTGCCAGGAAGAGGACATGCGGGAAATCTCCTCACGAAGCGCAAAAGCCACCTTTTCAAGGAAAGATTTCAAGACTGGCATGTCCTTGGTGTAGAGCAACTCTCTGAGGCTCTCCTCGAAGGAGACATTTAGGTCTCCAAAGAGGAAGACCCGCATAGCTTTTGTCATCCTCGCTTCCTGTATGGTACTCAGAGCTCATGAATTCTGAACAGACCCGATCAATGTCTAAGACATAGAAGTAAAGCGGAGAATGTGGTCTTCGAAACGTGGACGTCCTCAGACAATCAAATAGTGCCCATAGACATCACAGTACCTTGGTAATACTCCTATTCTTTCTCGGACAATAAATCGTCAGGCCTCATTTCGACGGGTTCCAAAGAACCGGTCTTCATTACGCAGTCACCTAACGTGGGGGTTCCAACGGACACGAAAGTCTGGAAATTTGTCTCCCCGAGAACAAGATTGCGCTGGAGATGAATCGCATGGCCGGAATCCCTAGTCTCTGTGCTATTCAGCCGGTTTTTTTGGTTTTCCGCAAGTCGGCTGCCGGGGCACCGACTGATACGATGTCCAACCTTCGACCATGGAGATAGTTTCGGAGTATTTTTCCCCTGCATATCAGATGTTCTCTTGTGGGACCTGGAAGTTCGGTCTCCTACGTTGCAAGGGGCCGTCCGAGGAAATGTTACCTCGAGTGTTCATCATTGTGAACTCCGTCTAACTATGCGACCTGATCCTGATCGGATGATTTGCCGCGAAGCCAGGATCCTGGTCTGTGCGTTGTTCTACTGTATAGTTTGACTAGTTTCTCTCCAACCACTGAACTTAGAACTACTGAACAACGTTTGAACCTAGAAAGAAAAAAAATCTCAAGCATATTTAGATTGCTATATCTTATCTAGCTGTTTATTCTTCGACGGAGATCTCCTCACACGTCCAGATTATAGTTCATTCCATTTTCATCTCCTATGTTGTATATGTGTGGAAGCAGTTCGATAACACGGAAGCAGGTACAGATTGGATGTGTTGATAGTACTAGATGACATCTTTGTACATGTAATAATTCTGAATCACAGAGAAAAGAAAAAAAATTGCACAATTAATGCCCCTTCCGTTGGTGTGATTGCAGATGATACTGGAGGCGAAGCCTCCACCTAGTCATCAGCATTAATCTCATCTGGGAAGAAAATTCTTTGTACCAGCTCACTTGGGAGACCATGCGTGTTGATTTCTCACTACAGATGACGTGCTAGATACAAGTTTCCAGAAATTCAAACATGCCTCTCGTACCATCCCGTTATCATCTGTGTACGCGTTGCGTCCGCAAAGTTATTGTGATCTGGCATGACGACGCTTTTGAAGTGTTCGTCCTCTAGGACATTTAAATAGTCTTGGATATCTCTAAAAGAGATGGTGATGATTGCGTCATAATCTGGCATGTTCGGCTTATGACCGCCCGAGAAGATGCGGTCTATCAGCTTGCGTTCTTCGCTGGAATTATGTTGCTATTAACGTCTTAGCCTACGTGCTGAAAGGCAAATGGTCTGCCTTTATGCTGGAGTGAGTCAGTGTTTGCTGCGAAAGCTTACAATTGTGTAGTCCACAATGCCATTTTTGGCCAAGAGCTCTTTCAAACAAGGAGCATGTCTCCGGCTGACATACTCGTGATACTCCTTCTCATCCATGCCTTCCTTGCGATACCCGAGGATGGTCAGCGCATAGAGCCTGTTTGGAATTTCGGCCGACATATTGGAAAAACTCGAACGAAAGGGCAGAATGGCTAAGGATGAACACTCCCTACCCGCCGACTGTCCATCACGTATCAATTTATGATAGGAGCGAATTTTTCCCAGGAAGGAGGGTCTTTGAAGGTCATCAGTCAAGCACGCGCAAGTCAAGCCTCATACAGGAGTTCGCTGATTCGGACGCGATGATAGCGAACAGCACAATCAACCGAAGCAGCAACAATATCCGGAAAAGGTCGAAATTCGGGATCCGGGATGATTTTGCGGGCATTTTCCCTCCCACTCTCACCCCTGAAAAGAAAACCAAAAAAAGAAAAAAGAAACCCCCAATAAAAACATCGAATTCTCCACAGTGTACCAAATTACTCTTATTGAGAATGAGCACCAGCTTGGGTGCAACTTTTATACAGACCGTGGGCAAGAGAAGAAAGTCTTATATTCAAAAATGAAAATGGGTTGATCGTAGATTCTAGACCCCTAGAACCTCATCGAATTTCCATGTAAAGTACATCAAAAACACCATAGCAAAAAAATGAATGTGGTTATGGTATCCAGTTATTGAAAACACCTCAAATGCAGTCGAAAAGCCCTCATTTGATACCAGGATTCCAACTTGCCGTATCAGCCAAAATATCGAATGATCTATGTACAAGAAACAACATCATTGGAACGGACTGAATAAGGATAACTGCGTATAATGTATGTAGGTTTTGGATTTTATCTAGCAGTATTTGCTTCAGGATCACTATTTGAAATCAATGACGAGTTTTGCGGTGATTTTTCGGTCTTTTATTCTAGGATGAGACACCTAATGACTAGCAATCTGTTGCTTGACTTCTTGAAGAGTCTTCAAGGCTTCGGGAAGCATTCTTTGATGAGAGTTCTCCCCGTCATGCCCAGTCATTGGCTTGAAGCCGGTTGTAAACACAGGTGATCTCTGCACTTTCTCCCAGTCGTGCAGCATGAGAGCATTCTCCAGCGAGCATTTTACCTCCTCAGCACCCCTTTTAACGACCTCGTCATCATAGGCAGAGATGGCTTCCTTTTGACCCATCTCATTATTCAAGATGCTTTGGATCTTTTCAAGAAGGTGAGACACATCGCAGATGCAATGGTTGAGACCTTGCCCGCGGTAAGGTGGCATGGCGTGGGCTGCATCGCCAGCCAAGGTCATTCTACCGTCGTGATTATTCCACGGTTTGCTAATCCAGTAACTGATGTCCGCCTTGTGAACAAGCGTGTTCTCTGGTATCCATGTAAAGGCAGATCTTGCAGGCTCACCAAGGGTCTGAGCCTTGCTTTTGATCAAAGCGAGTCTTTCAGGATAGCTCATGGACTGATCAGAGTCCCCGAGCCAAGCCATGGCCAGATGGAACACCCAGGTCTCAGGATGCTCAGGTCCATCAGGCATACTGGAAACTATCCTTCTGGTTAGCAAGAAAACCTGGAATCATGCGGAGGAACGTCCGTACTTGACTGGAAAGCGTGGTAGCTATTTTCGCTGAGAGCGAGATAACTCGTGGGAAATTCCTGGCGCAAATACTTTGCCTTTTCAGCGTCGCCGTAGCAAACTGTCATGTTCGTATGAAAGATTGGAAATTTGCTAGTAGACGCCTCTGCCTCGCTTCCCATGGCAAAAATGCGCATCGTAGACCTTGGGCCGTCAGTGCCAATGATGAGGGACGCTTT
Organism: Verruconis gallopava; assembly: GCF_000836295.1. Lineage (NCBI taxonomy): Eukaryota > Fungi > Ascomycota > Dothideomycetes > Venturiales > Sympoventuriaceae > Verruconis > Verruconis gallopava. The sequence continues at coordinate 315,186 of NW_015622161.1, read as the reverse complement.
GACTTTCTCATAGTCATTAAAGGTAGCCGTTACGCCAACTCCAGAGGCATCGAAATCGACTCCAGTAAGCTTCATGCCGTACTGCACATCGATTCCTTCAGCACACAGAGCTCTCATTTTGCTGCGTGGGACACGCAAGCCCCTGGCATATGGCACACCGGCCAGGAGCTTGCCGGTTTCACCATGAATGATGGGATACTTGCCTCCAGCATCCATAGGAATAGCTGGATTGCAGGATATCGTGGGCAGTTTCTCCCAGATCTCCTTTGGAAGGAGATTTTCCAGGCGCTCAAGAGACCAATGGATTGCCATCGTCCACTCGTTGCTCCGATAGTTCATCTGTACCTCTCGTTCGAAGATTTTGTACTTTATTCCAACCTGGAGATGTGGGTCAGCATAGAACATCAAAGCTATTTCTGAGGGTGCAATTACCTTCTTCAGAGCTTGTGCAAGCACGAGGCCGGTGATGCCGGCTCCAATGATAAGAACTTCAAAATCCTGAGAATGTGCCATGATTACGTTGTTTATAGAATATCCAAAGTGTGTGATCTGAAGCTCGAAATATGCTGAGGAGCTTTTTTAAAGGGCAGATTGTGTTTTAAATCTTTTCGACTGACCCAGGAGCACGACTCTGTTCAAACCGTAGATCAGCGGACGAAGCTCTCCGGAATCCAAACATCCTGTTCTCTCTACCAGGTACGAACAGTAACAGAAATGCGAATGAGCTGATTTCCGACCTTTGACTACGCGGGTTTCGGCCCACGAGGTGGCAAGGCCATCAGCAGACACCAAAAGGTAAAGATCGATGGTGGGCTTGAATTCGGTTTCCGGGAGCCGATAATCAGCACCGACATGCGCTCTACCCATCGAGCTGCAGGATCGCACTGTAGCCGATTCTTTGGGTTTCGACGCTACTTAAATTAGGAGCACAGTTTGGCTATGAACCTCGGCGAGTAATATATGTTGAATTACATAGTCGTACAACTTTACAAACTCGTAGTAATGTAAAGCTTTAATCTATCCTATCATATTCCCGGCAACCCGCCATTTGGGTCCGCACCCTCCACTGGATAACAAATTTCCATTCCGTAATTGTCCGATCTGAAATGATTCGAAGTCATAGCATCTTGCCTCATGAAGCTCATCATATCATTTTCCACGGAGAACGCCGAGCTTATCTCATGTCCTGATGGCGTGTTCATTACGAATGTCTCAATATCGTTCACACAGAGTGAAGATAGCGGCGCCCCATCTGTGAAATGCTGCGAGTTTATGAAACCAGAACTTGGCAGATGCTGCAAACTCGACTGATCTGGAAAAGAACCGCCTTGTTCCAGCTGACTGGATGACAACGACGCGGAGTGACATCGGCTGCTACCCGAACCACTCGTGCTTTTGCTAGGGGAAGTGCCATTCATCCCACGCACGTGTTGAATGATGGACAGAATTCTTTGGAGCGCCTTACCAACTTGATGGGCCCTGTTGATGGCTTGTAGGCTTGCATCAGCTTCCTCGTAGCAATCGCAAACTCTGACGAGAAGCTCGTAGTCATCATCAGTGTTCGCTTCCTCCTCTGGAGTTGCAGGGTTGATCACGTTTGCAGCCAACAGAAATAAGCTAGACACCGGGAAGAGTGAGAGGAGAGTTCTTGGCGTCGATATTGCGTGCTCATTGAGGCTGATTTCAGAGTCTAGAGAGGATGATTTGGAACCTTGTTGAGAAGTTGTATGGAGGTCGCAATGGTGCTCGAGTCGTTCCCTCAGTGCTTTGTCACCCTTTCCGAATGCCAATAGTAGCAGGATGCAACATGCTCTACAATCTTTTAAAGTGCGCTTGACGTAATGCGCTTTAGTGTTCCTTCGTAGAGCAACAATACGGGTAGCGAGGAATTCTAACCAAAGTTCAAGGTGGGGACCGCACATCGTGCCAATTTCCAGAAGATCGGCCAAACCGTGTTGTATACCAGAGGGATGGAAGCCCGCTTTGTTAGCAAAGTCATCTTGAGCCCCAGATGAAGAATGGAGGCGATACACGCGCTCCTGAAAAGCAGTAATCGTGACTCGTGCAGCATGGTATCTTCCTTCGGCTGATTCAAAGTCGTCCAGTTTCATATTTTGCACTTCAAACCCTGGCAGCCAGCATATGGTGCCTCGTGAAATACCCAGGCTTTTGTCACGAATGTATAAAGCCCTTGAGACTTTGAGACGCTCTTCCTCTTCAATTGCATCCGATGTTCCAGTCATCGCAATCTGATTAAGACCCATTCGTCTTGCCAGATTACAGGCTTGCACAAACACTGCTTCTGCAACTCCGAACGGATGAAATTGCTCGGCAGCTAAGCTTAGAAGGGCCAAGGCTTGTACCTGGGAGTAAGGTTAGCGAAGAACTATTCACAAATGATTTGAACCTACGTTTATGAGTCGCGGCGCCATTAATAAATGGACTTTATTGAGGGCAACTTTGAGCGCTGAAAAGAAGGGGGCAGCAAATTGCGAAGTTGCCAAGGGAGCATGAGTCTGTCATTTTCGATTAGCAACGTGCCTCTAACGAAAAGTTTAAGATTGATCTACCTGGAGAGAGTTTTCTGCGCTCATAGAAAGTAGTATAATTGTATTGAAAACAATTGCCCATGGTTCGTCTAGAGTAGAGTTGTAATTGGCATACACTCGATCAACGTTCTGCCAAAACCTTTCTTGAACAAATAGATCTGTTGACCAATCGTTGTGGTGAAAGAATCTTGTATGAAACATCGGCAGGAACTGCTTGGGTGGCAACATGATTGAGGTTTCGGTGATTCTCGAGTCGTACAGCGTGTCCTGTCTCTCGGCATATCGTACTAATTCCGATAAATCATGGTCGATGGAGCCCAGCTCATCATCAACCGCAAAATTCAGCCCTTGTTGAGAGACATCCTTTCCTACTTTTTGTCGCCGAGATGTCACTAGCCCTTTGAAGGCAGTGGCCCATGCATAAAACGTATCCGGTCCGTAGTATGAATCCGTGACTGGCGAGTGCAAGAGTTGTCTTTCTGTTGTCAACAGGCTGCCCCGCGACTCATCTTCGGTGTCACTTGGATTGAACGGACTCTCATACGATGTAGGCGTGCCCTCCGAGCCATGTCGAGACCTGGGCGCGTTTTGGGATCTTATAAGACGAAAGATTTCGTTCTCAATGTTGCCCAATCGAGCATCGATAGAGTTGACATTTTCACTTCTAAATAATGGCATTAGCTCGAATCCATCGTACTCGATACATGCTCCTCCAAGCAAGGTTTAGAAATGAGTGTTCAATTGAGAAAGGAGAACCCACAGCAGCTTGATGTGACTCACACGCTTTTCTGGCGCAGAGTAGTCACAGCGCCATTTCTGACGTTTACAATTGCCACATTTGGGTTTCTCTCGGCCACAACGGATTTTTTTCTCCCGACAAAGTGCACAAGCGCGGTCGGAAGCCCCAGAATTATCATTCTGTGATGTGTGTGGTCAGACCCATCAATGACATCAAAGGAATGTGATATTAGCGCATACATCGATTTCCTTGGGCATGGTGGTACGGCACAGATGGACGGCTTTGGTCTCGTGGATGTGGTGCTTCTGGGAGGAGCGTGTCCTTCTGGGATGTCACCAGTAATAATGGAAAGGTAAACAAGCTTTCCTGCTCAAATTTGCTTGTACGTTTAAAAGAATATGTCTACCCAACCCATATGTAGCTGATCACATTCTTGGTTGACAAACCACGGAGGTTCTAGGGGACTGGACTGATCATCCATTCGTATTTCTGCAGCCCACGGGGTGGCGCTTTCGTTGCCGTGTTTTGTTGGAAATCTCTGGCAGCATTGCAACCCTAGATGCCACACGGGCTCACTGCAGGCCATGATTCGACAATACTAGGGATATGCATTACTCCTGCTGGCACGTTTTGTGTTATCAAACCAAGCCGATCATGATCGCAAGGGGAAGACGGGAGCATCCATCCAATGCCTGTAGTGGCTAGACGTGCGTTGAGGACCGGGCCATAGTTATGCAGAACTGGTGGATCGTTGCAGGCCATTTTCTGCAGCATCGCCCTTCGCTTTCTGCAACTTGCATGTGCCTTGATTTGCTCTTCATGCCAGCACTGAAACCACACGATGCCGTCGACAGAGACAGGCCATTACGTGCGTGGGGGCTGACTTTGTACTGTGCACGATGACGTGTAAGTTGTAGCCGCGTCAGGGCCTTTATGAAGATAGGTTTACTTTTTTACGGCTTTCCAAAAGCGACTCCGGGAGCATAATCCAGGTTGACGAACATGGGCTGTAATGTTCCGAGGCAAGACGTAGTTTGGATTCACGCACCATTTCCTCCTAGAAGACTAGTACGGCCGACATCACCGTCACAATACGAACATAAGCATGGCTCCTATAATAAGGAACCACTGACAGATATGAAAGGCGTTCGGGGACAAAGGTCGCCACCCGTTCTGCGTACCAGGATGATGAGGCAATCGATGCATGTAGCTACCCGTTGTGGCTGAGATACGGTTGCTTGCCCGTAACGACTTTCTCTTGGCGGCCCGGATCCCGTCATACCGAAAGACAACCACATTGTGCTCGCTCAGTGCAACTCAACTTCTCGGACTGTGTGGCCTAGAGGTAATTGAACGATCAATGATGCGGAGTCCGACAATCCCTCCCCTTCTTGGGCAGTGATGGGGAGTGTTCTCGGATATACAATGGCGAAAACCTCCCCGTAGGTCTTGAGAGTATCGGAACACCTTTATCCCTAACTTAAAGTTAGTGCACATTGCTGACGAGATGCCCGCCTCCAAATTGGCACAAGAGTCTACTCAAAAGCCAGAATTCAGGCCGACCGTTTATGGACTGATTTCTGAGCTTTGCGTGTTGCTGAATAAGCTAGAGAGTGATCGTGCGGAGGTGCCCTCCCTTGCAGCGGGCGCGCATTCCAAGCTGTGGACTGCCCAAGGCGATAGCTTAGCGGCGTCTCGCGATCGAGCTTTGGAGCTTTTGAGGAACCTATGCCAGCTATTGCAAGGACCGCATGAATACTTTCATTCCTTGGTGTCTTCAAATTGGGATCTTGGAGCTCTCTACACAATCATCGAGCTTGGAATATTGGAGAAAATCCCTTTGACCTCTTGCGCAAACGTGATTGATCTTTCTGAAGAGCTTGGCTTAGATGAGCGGAAATTGCTTACACTCCTCCGACTTGTCACATGCTCAAACATTCTTTACGAGGCCGAAGACGGGTTCTTTGGGCATACTGCCCTGTCTCAAGAGCTTTTGCAAGACGAGCAATTCCGAGCCTTCATAGGATTCCAGCTGTTTGAGGCCAGGATCGGCAGTGTGCATTTGGCAGACTCCCTGAAGGGGAGCAAAAACACCTTTGAGCATGGGTGTTCAGCTTTCAAACACGCGTGAGTATAGCCGCAAGCAAGCATAACACGGTAGAAATAAGCTGAGGTGGATTAGAATGGGTATACCGCTATACCAGTGGCATGGTGAGAACACGGAGAAAGGTACGAGGTTCCGTATGGCTATGCAGGGGGTCTCAAAAAGTATGTCACCAAGCTCACATAAGAGTTACGACGGAATGTCTAATTATATCGAAGGTCTAGACCCTGGTGACGATTTGTTCCGTCAGTGGTTTAAGCAGCATTCTGAATCTGGCACATGTCTAACCGTCGTCGACGTTCTTGGAGGCAACAAACCAAGCCAGCAAAAGTTCATTGGCGAGTTTCCAGAGCTCAATTTCGTTTCCGTTCACGACATTGGCGAAATAGCCTTTGTTGACGGACCTATTCTGGCATATGTCGTCCGCAATGTGTTCTGGAACAAGAGAGACAACGAGGTGATCTCCGTGATTCGGAGCATCCACCAAGCTATGGAGAAAAACGCAAAAGCCACGCTGTTGATTAATGAAATGCTGTCGCCAGCTAGAGGCGAATTCCCAGGAGATCTCGAGCACGCCTATCGTCGACGCGACGTTACAACGATGACTATGCACAACGCGAAGCAACGGACTGTCGCTGAATGGCATGGGCTATTTCGTGAAGTAGATCTAAAGTGGAAGGTGTGTAACGATCTTTTTCCTACCCTGGCCTTTGCTGTTCCCAAAAGTCCGTTTCGGCTGACAGTACACAGATCCGACTGGTCACGGGTAATTCGTCACATAGCTACAGAGGGCTTTGGGAGATACAAATGAATTAGCATTCGACACTGTGATTACTGGTTTCAGGGTGGAATTTTAACGAGAGGCCTTAATTAAGAGACCTTATAGTTTAATCAACTCTCTGACTTTTCGTCACCAAGGCGTCCGGGTTTCCCGTTTCATTGTATTTTTGGGTGCAACTCCGTGAAGAACATCCAGGGCGATCTACTAATTAAGCTGCTTGCTTCTGATTGCTTCGAGTCTTGATTTTCGCCGATCTGCGGGTACTTCCGTCAGGTCTTTCCTTCACCCAGCCAAGCGCCTGGTCAGGGGTTGGCATTTCGGGACCAGGATTTGCACGTGTTTTTCGTAGGACGGGTGAAAGGAGTTGATGTTGTGTTCTCTCATGCAGCTAACCTACAGTATCCTAGTCTAGACTGTTTCTCAAGCGGTGCAGATCGAGCATTATCTTCAAGCCAGAGCTAAGTATTCACCCGTCTGACGTTACCTCTCTCGATATGCTGCAGTAGATAATCGTGACCCTGTGTAGCAGGTGCTGCTGCGGATAGGAAGAAAAAGAAAGCAGAAGTTCGTGCACTTAAGACTCTTCGCATTCAGGCGTTCACTATGACGGTCATAGCTTCTTCCGGTCTATTCCCTTTGAAGCTGTAACGCCAGTGCCAAAAGCAATGTTTGCGACAAAAGCACAACCACTGTTAGTCACCCTAATCAAGACTGACCAAGTCCGCCGTATCTACTGACTCGTCTGAATTGTACTCGTTCTCATTTCCAACTGTGCCGGCGCCCAATTCTCTTTCCAACAATTCAATGTCCGCGGGCGATAATGGCACCGTAGCGAACCGACGCATTGCTTCTTTATTCACTTCTGGTGTCAGCTCATTTCCCTCACCAATCAGGTATTCCAGGTAGTAGAAGTAACGTGCATAGTGACTCGGTGTGTTTGTTGATACAAATTTGGCCTCCTCATCAAATGGGTTGCTGAATCGATGAGGCATCCTCGTTGGCACTGTTACCATGTCCCCCACATGAGCGTCCACTGGCGGGCTTCCTGGCGAATGAAAACGCACAGTGCCTTGTGTGACGTAGAAGCATTCGTCGTGCATCTCATGGAAATGAAAAATAGGACCGTGTGATTTTGGCGGGATAAGCGACTCTACCACGGATATGCGGTCTTGGGTAAGAGTGCCATCCTCGATAATGCGGTACTTGTACTGACCCATGGAGCGCCATGGGACATCTGCAGAACGGAAATGTTTGATACTTAGTGTTTTGATGTACTTGAGTGTTGCCGTATCAAGAACTGGGGGAGTCGTAGTAGGTCCCGGCCTGGGCTGTGGTATGGCCTTCTCTTCAGGAGATGCCGCCGTTTGCGCTGATGCAACTTTCGGAGGATCCAGATGGTAAGCGTCCATTTTAATCAAGTTTGGTGTCGTGCACTGAGTTGTAGTTCTGGTTTGAATCGTGGCAACTACCAGCTCTTTAAGACCTGGCAAAGTGGTGGTACAAAGTTCTCACCTTTCGTCTCTGTTCTGTGCGCGGTGGAACCATAATGGTGAGATCGCAGATGAGTTTCAAAATGCCGTTGTCTGAATTCAGCGAGCATAGCATTCCGGACTCCGAAGCCACGAGATCTGCTGTACTTCCGTTGAGCACCTTCGCAGTGATCGGCACCGAGTTTCCCACATGATAATCGCGTGGCGTTACATTACATAACATTATCTCTTCGCTCAAATCGATGAAGCTGATTATGGAGCAGAGAATGCATAGCAGTACATCTCCCGGGAGGCGATAGCAAGGGATTGGGGCTTTCGAATCGACGCGGCAACTTAGCTCCCCTGCATCGAGCGGCTCGCGATCCACAGATGCGAGATTCTGAAATCGGATCAGTGTATTTGCAACAGGGCAACAAGTTCCCCGAAGTTTTAAGCCACAATATTTCAAACAGATTCATATTTTTGGAAATGACTTAGTTCAGGCCTATTTGAAAGGGCTCTTCTTGTTCAAGAATGAGTCTGGAAGGCTGAAATAATTATGGGACACCATCATCGTCACGCGCTAAGCTGTATAAAAAGCACCGTACAACAGTTAAATCTTCTTAGTCCTGACGTAATTGGAAGATCTTCAGATGAATTTCTTCGTTACGTAATGCTAGATCCTCTACCGAGTGCGAAGCTTTCAGCTATGTGATATTGAACAAGGAAACATTTTGCAGGTTTACTTCCAGTTGTGAACATCCTTCAGCCATAGAATTATATGGCAACTTGAGCTCCCAAATCAATCTCCTGATCAGCTCCTAGTATGCCAAAGAGGAACATCCCATATCAAGCTCTCATTTCCTGATTCCATCGGCCGGCTTCAAGCAAACCCTTAGTGGTGGTTTGACCCAGAAGCCGTACAGTTTTTGGTTTAACTGCCAGCCTTCATCAACTTCTGGCCTTCCAAGCTTGTCTTTGGGCCATGTAATATCATAATGCCATAACACCCTTGCAAGAATTAGCTGCATCTCGGCCCACGCGAGATTCTTCCCTAAACAATTGCGCGGTCCGTAACTGAATGGCTGGACTACATCTCTATTGTCATTTGCGTAGGGCGCATGATCTGAGTGCTCTGGAAGCCATCGTTCAGGAGCAAACTTCTCGGCAAGGTGAAAGTTGTAAGGTGAATGGAATGCAGCATAATAGTTGACACCAACTGTTGTTCCGGCTGGAACAGGATGACCTGCAATGAATACTCCGTCCTCTTCAACTGGAACGCGACGGGGCAAAGTAACAGCAACGGGTGGGTACAGGCGCAGAGTTTCTTGTAAAACTGCTTTCAAGTACTTCAACTTCTTGACTTCGCTCATGGTGATCTCCTCAGGTGCATGGAACGCTGAGCGGACTTCACGCGTGGCGCTCGCATAAGAAGCCGGGTGTTGCAAGAGGTAAAATATTGCACCTGAAAGGGCTGTGGCCGTTGATTCGGAACCGGCAGTGCTGATCGAGAACGCATTAACGTCAATTTCTTGTCGTGACATCCCCTTTTCATCATTCGCTGCAAGAATGTAGTGCAAAAAATCCTTTCGATCCACTGAACCATTTTTTTCGATGCGATTGTTGACCGTACTCATGGCGCGCTTCATATTGGCCATCCGGGCTCCAGCAACAGAGGTTGGCATAAACCATTTTCGAGCCCAGGCGATGCCCCAGTACTTTAGCATCTGGTAGTACTGCAACTCCTTGGAAATTGCTGGTGTTGCTGCCACGTATGGATCATACTCGCCCTTTTCGAGGCAGCCCACATTGTCGCCAAATGACAGATCGGCTATCAGATCGAACGTGGTAAACATGAACCATGCACCAATGTCGACAGCATCTTGCCGGCGGGCTTCTAAGCCACGGATCAATTGATCAGTATAGGATTGAAGGATCTCTTCCTGCTCACGCAACGCCTTTTCTGAGAACGCATGAGCAAGTAGTCGTCGCTGTCTTGTATGCGTCGGACGGTCAGCTACTAGGATGTTCTGAACGCCAGTTGGAGTGTGCAGCGAGAACACCGGATCTTTTCCCATTTCGATAACACGATGCCCATAGATAATCCTCCAAGCCTCAGAGGAGGTGTAACTAAGCTCGTTCGGACCAATGCGCACAACATGTCCATATCTTGCGTGAAGCTCAAGAATTTTGCGCCAATTGACACCGTGATATTGGTACCAGCACCAGGGAATACGCGTCGCTGCCCACGACAATGGTCCGGGGTAGTTTTTGAGTGGGTGAAAATAAACGTTGTAGGTCAAAGCTGCCAAAACATAGATTATCGACAGAATTAGGCCTAGATATGATATTCGCAAGAAAAGACTGAAGACAATGCTATCAGACATCAATGCTGAGATTTGATTGCCCATGACTAAAAGCGGAGGATGGATGCACAAAGCGTTCGGACTCTTCGGCCAGGTTTCGCCAGTTTATTTCATATATCAACTACTAAGTTTCAACTTGGAGATCAAATATTGCTGAGCAGCGTCTTTCTGACGTACCAATTTCCTCTGAAAGTCATTCCTGACCCCGCGTGTTGGTAAAGCAGGGTTACAAAAAAACCTAACGGACTTCGTGGCCCGGTTGAGAACAGGAAATTCTTGAACACGTTGTCTTTCGGCATCTCGCTTGTCAAGCTCCAGATTCGAAAACGCTCCGCACAGTTATAATCACGTGCTCCAAATTCGGGTTCCGTACGCCGAAAGCAAGGACTAGGGGAAATGAAGGAACATCGGAATATGTACTCAACTTTTTAGTTTATCTCCATCTCCTCGATACTCTAGGCATGATCGGTGCAGGCTTACCCGGACTCTCGGGCGACACATCCGTCCTTCTTTTCACTCTTCATCTTAAGATATGACAAAGAGCCTGAGCTAAAAAGTCTATATTAATTAGTGTTGAACCGTGAATCAACACGAGTTCACAACGTCACTGAGAGCAAATTTGATCTTTATATCTTTGATTCTAAATAAAATCTTACCATGACTACTATTCCAGAGAAGGCAACTGTTCTTGTGATTGGAGGCGGGCCGGGAGGTTCTTACGCCGCTACGGCACTTGCAAGAGAGGGCGTTGATGTGGTTTTGCTTGAGGCAGACAAATTTCCTCGTTACCACATCGGCGAGAGCATGTTGGCGTCCATGCGCCATTTTCTTCGCTTCATCGATCTTGACTCCACATTCGACAATCATGGTTTCATCAAAAAGCGCGGGGCAGCCTTCAAGCTGAATGACAAACCCGAAGGCTTTACCGATTTCATTGCTGCGGGAGGACCGGGAAACTATGCCTGGAATGTGATTCGCTCAGAAGCGGACTACCTAATGTTTCAGCATGCTGGAAAGAGCGGCGTAAAGACATTCGATCAAGTAGCCGTCAGATCATTGGAATTCACTCCATGTGACCTCGAACTACCGGATCCGAAAACACCAAGCCCTGGCAGAGCGGTCGCAGCTTGCTGGTCTAGCAAGGTTGACGGTACATCTGGCAAAATCAGTTTCGATTATTTAGTTGATGCGAGTGGTCGTTTCGGCATAACGAGCACGAAGTATCTTAAAAACCGCAAGTTCAATCAGGGATTGAAGAACATCGCCAACTGGTCGTATTGGAAGAACGCGGGAAGATACGCGGTTGGAACCCAGAGAGAGGGTCAGCCCTTTTTTGAGGCCCTAAGTGATGCAAGCGGCTGGTGCTGGTTGATTCCACTCCATGATGGTACTGCCTCTGTCGGTATTGTTCAGAATCAGGATGCGGCCGCTGCCAAGAAAAAAGCCATGGATTCGCCATCACAACATGACTTCTACATTGAAAGCTTAAAGCTAGCGCCGAGGATTCAGGCACTGCTTGCCCAAGGAGAGATGACGGCTCCTGTTAAACAAGCCTCTGACTGGTCGTATAGTGCATCATGCTACGCTTCGCCTAACGTTCGAATTGTTGGTGATGCTGGGTGCTTTATCGATCCCTATTTCTCCTCTGGGGTGCACCTTGCGCTTTCCGGTGCCATGTCGGCAGCTTGCACAATTCGTGCTGTGCAGCGTGAAGAATGCGACGAAAAAGCTGCAATGGACTGGCACTCGAAGAAGGTGGCCGAAGGCTATACACGCTTCCTGCTCGTCGTCCTCAGTGCCATGAGACAGATCCGCAAGTCAGATCAACCAATCCTGAGCGACTGGGACGAGGAAGGTTTCGACCGCGCTTTTGCATTCTTCCGTCCAATCATTCAGGGAACCGCCGACGTCAGTAACAAGCTGAGCCAAGAAGAGTTGGCCAAGACGATTGACTTTTGTCTCAATGCTTTCCAACATCACGACGCCGATGCGAGAGACGCTATGATCAAAAAGCTGCAGGAGCACGAGCAGGAAGCTAGAATGCGTGGAGATGTTCAAGCCAAGGCAGATATTGATCCAGATTCACTCACTCCAGAAGAATTGCAGGTGTTGAAGACTATTCGCGCTCGACAAATGCTGAGAACCGAAGATGTTATCAATATCGATTCCTTCGGAACTGACGCAATTGATGGGTTCGCTCCACGGGTGAAGCACGGAGAGCTGGGACTTATGAAGGGTAAGAACTCCGGCCCAGCTGCTCCCAAGATGGATCTCTTTGCAAAGGCGAAAGAGGAGCCTGCAATGCAGACGCAAGTGGGTACTGCAGTCACAGCGCATTGAGGAATGATCTGTGGAAGTGTGGGAACTTTTGATCTAAACAGAATCAGCTGCAAGAAGGTTTGGAATTATTAGGCGGAATACAGCTTCGAAATTGCCTCAATTCAGCCAGTGATGTAGATTAGCCGATCTTTACGTATATGAGACCTTCCAATTGGGACATACCCTGCATGACTATTCCAAGTAACAGCGTGCTGATGACGAATCGTTTCCTTAAAGGTATTTTCATCCTTGCGGGAGTTCCGCCCGTCGCAGTCGATCTACCCATGACGATGTAGGGTTGGTCCTTTTCTCATATTTTTGCTTTGACATGTGTTTCGGCCGTGAACCCGTCGTTCGCTCGAAACTCAAATCCTCCGGGTTCCAATCTGCCCGAAGCGCGAACCCCAACTTCAGTATAGAATCCTTCCGGTGCTTAAATTGGAAATGAGACTCGGGAGCATGATATCATGACGGATGCCAGCGGCTACATTTACACGTAATTCTGCTCGGCCCCAGCAGTACAATTTCTTTTATCTCTCAAAGTTAGTGATAGTTGCCCTATCACGCGTTGCAAACTCTGTCCCAATGGAGGATTCCTTTATCCTGAAGAACGTTTCAATATTTACAGGTGATGACTGGATAGATTCTGGTTGCATAGCAGTTAGGAATGGCATAATCAACTACGTGGGCCGCGGGGATCCTCCAGCTCGAATAGTACCCGAGGGCACTGCAGTTCTCTCATTGCCGCGGAGAAGTGTGATTCCTGGTCTCATCGATTCACGAGTTCATTGTCAGGAAGGTAACATTGAATGTCTCGAGCAGTCGCTGAGATTCGGCGTGACGACTGTCTGCGACATGTATGGCGACCCTCAGTATCTTAATCTTCTAACACAGGTATGTGCGAACGATGGGAATGTGGGTGGGCAGAGGTGTCGAACCCGTCGAACTTGCAACAGCTCCTACTAACAGTATTTGAATGAAAGCAAGCACAAGACCCTGTGAACAAAGACAAGTATGCCGACTTTAAATGTGCAGGCATCGCAGCTAGTATCGAGAGCGAGTGGCCTGGAACGGAGCTTCAATTATCCCCTGAGAACAAACCTGTAAGCCTAGAGTTCAGAGCAGAGAGTTTAAAAGCAGTCACTCACCAAGAAATGACCGCATGGCAGTCTAGTGTCCCGGAGGATATCTTGCCCAAACTGAAATCTGCTGAGGATGCAGAGCATTACGTCCGAGAACAAGTCGTCAAATTCAACGCATCATATATCAAAATCATGCACGGGATCGGCGACGATGTCGACGTGGAATTTACGGAGCCAAGATGCGAAGTGCAAAACGCAGTGGTAGATGCGGCGCACAGGCGTGGTTTGATCGTTTTAGGACATGCGTTGAGCTATTCCGCGGCGATGGATCTGCTCTCAAACGGTGTTGATGGGTTGACCAACATCTTCATTGATAGATCGACATCTCGCGACTGGATTGAGCTTCTAAAGCGCAACAAGGGACACTTGTGCCCAACTTTGTCGTTTTATATCTTTCGCACTCTCCAAGGCGACGATATTGAAGAGCTGTTCGCAAGCGATCCGTTCTCAGAGCGTTTGCTCTTCGACAAAAGTTCTCAGAGGAACGTCAGTCTCGGTTCCAAGCCTGAAGATGCAGCTTTCGCCAACGCTGTGCGCAATGTACAAGAGGCATACAAAGCCGGGGTGCCATTTGTCATCGGATCGGCCAGCACAGGCAGAGAGATTGGCCCGGCATATGGGTTGGGTGTCCATATCGAGATGTATCTGCTTTCAAAAGCAGTTGGAATGACTCCAATGGAGGTCTTGAAGAGTGCAACAAGTGAAGTCGCGGATCGTTTTGGATTCCATGATCGTGGCCGTGTTGCAGTAGGCAAGAAGGCGGATCTGGTTCTGGTTGAGGGTGACGTCCGAGAAGCCATTGCAGATCCAAACTGCCGGTGTCTCCCAGTCTCATGCGTGTGGAGAGAAGGTGTTAGCTCGATAATTTACCAAAGACTGGCTGGGCCATAGATCTGGCTGTGAGATTCTGATATGTCTCGAAAACTTTAGCATCCTTTCGAGCACAGCCTATTCACGCCCTCGGTGCCCTTGCATTTTTAAGGCAGTAACTTCCCGAATATCAAATAATGTTCTGCTCCAAAGAACCTCCTAAATGCCTGATATGTTTTTTGCGGCCTGGCAGCTAGTGAGTTGATGACAAAATCAGTGTAGACATACTGCCGCACTGTGCAATTTTAGGCGTAAGCAGATTGAGGTTACGGCAGGTATCGTGATGATAGCTTGAACCTGCTATCGACTGTCGTCTAGGAGAAATGGCTTCAGGAAAAGTGCCAATTCTTTGGGAAATTATTCAGAATAAATCAGGGCAGGAATAAAACACATTGTTTCAATCCTTCGGAACTTTGCCAATCATTCTGAGGATCTGGAACTCGTATGATTAGTACCGTAAGCTTGGCATCTTCTCCAGCCTAAAGACCATTAAGGCTACACACAATAAACAGCTCCATCCAACGAGGCAAACATATCCCAATAGAATCATGTCAACAACGCGATCTAAAAAAGGCTCAAATGTATTACTTACATGTGGACATGAATTTGTGGGATAGGCTTTGGGCTATGAAGCTTGGCAGAGCTGAACGAAAGCGCAAATGCGATGAGAGTTTAAGAGCAATGCTTGCATGTTTAGAATCTCGTCGAGCGAGCAACTTCCTCATGTATGATCTATCTGTCTACGTGACTTGTTGCCTCGCATCTGGCCTTCATGCTCCAATATTTAGACGCGGCGGGAAACACCTCACACCCGCGTCCAGATCTGCTGAACTGGTTGGTGTGAGAGGTTGAAAAAGGCTGGATATCTAGTCTGTCTCAAGAAACACGGCTTCAAGAGGGCTGTCTTCACTGCGAGATCGTCACGTTCTCTTCGTCGCTGGCACTCGCTGTACCTCCAATCCTTGTCATCTCCTCCGTCACTTTCGCGAATTCTGTCTCTACCCCTTCACTTCCCTCGATCCATTCTTCAATTTTCTTGTCAAGGCTGGCCAGAAGCTCTTTCCTCCGATTGTTCTCTGATATCAAGGCCTGCTTCCTCTTCAACAATGCTTGCCTCTTCTCCTCGAGCTGTAAACGTTCCGCATGCTCATGTTCGATACGTTTGAGCATCAGTTCGTGCTCGTCAAGCGAGGCATGCTCTGGATGCTGAGATAAATAGACCTCCGTAGGCAGGAGCGGTAGTTTCTTGTATGAGTGGCTGCATCGATGTGTAAGAACCGTGAAAAATCGGCGAATCGCAGGATTTGAGGTGTCAAGACTCACTCGTAATTTTCGCACGAAGCAATTTCACCATTCAGATGCCTCTGCTCGTAATACAGATTCTGCAGTTGCAAGTGCAGCGTATCTACCTCGTGTCTTGCATCTGCTGTCTCTTGCTTCGTTCTCCTCACATCCAGGATCGCTTTCCTGTTTAGACCGCGCACGATAGCCAGATCACTGTACAGTTTCTTCCGTTCTGTGTCAAGCTCGCCATCATCGTCCTTGGATTCGGCGATTAGAGCGAGGATTTTCTCGCACTGCTGCCGTGCTTGAGCAGCAGCAGCAAGGACAGCAGTCAATTGTGGGTCGCTGACGATCTCAGAGGATGTCATTTCGTTCTGCGAGCAGTAGTTTGACGCCGCTGTTGCTAATGAGTGAGTGATAATACGTGGTGTGGAAGTTTAATCTTTCCAGACGCTCAATGTGCAAAGGCGAGAGGTCAGATGCTCGAGATCCCTCCACACCAGTCCTTACCCAGACGCAAGAAAGCCATCTGATCCTTCACCACCCGGAAACAAGATGTTATTCCAACACATTGGATTCTACTTTTGAAAAGTCAACTGATAAAATGTTAAAACCAATTTAAAAAAAATTTTATGATCTCTTTGCACATTGAAAACACTCAAAATATACCACTGTTCCAGGGTACGTACTATTTACTACGGACGCGGAATGCATCCAGTTCAACTACGTAGAACCTGCTTGATAAAGATCCACTTCCACACGATATGACTTGGATGAGTATATTCCTTAGTACTTTCATTGCGACCTCTGTATTGCGCGACTATGCTAAGACATGAAGATGGATTTCTTGAATAGCGATATTAAAATCACACAGCTTGACAATCTTTTTTGACTCGTAAACGCTGGATACAGGATTCCATAAAAGAAAATCTTGCGCGCAATACAAAGAAACATGATTAGAATGCAACTCATTGTTGGGAGCCTGGGTGAGTTTACATTTGATATATATCAGAGGCCGAGATCACCTAGATTATCGAGAGAATTTGGTGCAGCAAAGTTGGTGGGATGGAAGATTAGCGCCGTTGAAACGATTTAGGGAAGGGATTAACCTTGGTAAGAAGTAGAGGCCGTGGAGGAGCTTTCTCGCCATGATGGTAAAGGTACAGATATGAACAAGACTAGCAACAGCATCCCATAGCTTTACCCAGCAGAGGCCCTCTTGTGGTAAGAGAATGCATCAGGAAGCACTGTTAAAATTCCATCTCACGAACTGTGTCTTAATGGAATTGTGTTGGCAGTAACTGGGTATCTTCTACATCAATATGTCCTACAAGCTAAACAAGGATACCGCGTCATCTCGCAACCTTTTCAGCATCCCGATCCAAGAGCTCCCGTGCTGCACGAACTTCAGCCTCGTCATAACCGCTTGTCTTGTCCTTGGCAATCCTCACGATCTCTGCTAGTTTCGTCGTGGCCAACTCGTTCAGCTTCTCTACTTTTTCCTTGCTTGGCGCGCCGGTCGTTGGGCCAGTGTTTGGCAGAACCTCGAGCAATTTCTTTGTCGAGAGTTTCAAGCCATAGTAGCCTCGAAGATAATCATCGCAAAGCTCAATGCTACGGCAGTATCTACGCATGGCCTCTGCATATCCACGCGCCGTATCGAGAGCACTGGCGGACTCAGCTTTTGCATTTGTTGATTGATATATTATTTCGGCGAGGCGAGCATGCATCTACAGAAGGGCGTCAGTCTTTGTCCAAGAACTCATTAGAAGGCACACTAGATAGGACCCACGTTCCACGCATTTGGCATTATAAGGAGAACCTCCTCCAGGGCGAAAATGGCCTGCTCATACATATTTTGCTGGACGTACAGACTAGCCAGCTCAGCCCAGGCTTCTGCGTCTGTCGGGTTAAACTCGACCAGATTCACCAGCTGCTGCGTTGCTTCCACCGTGCGGCCCATACTTCTCAGAAGGGCAATCCTCCTTTTCTGAAGGTGAATGTTGGTCGGATCCTGTTCGAGAGCCTCGCCATACTCCTTGAGAACATTAACGAAGTCCTTCTCGTTGCTGATGTGTGCCTCCGCCCACATGCCTTGGTACGCCATCACCCGCTCATTTTTTTCACCGAAGCGAGCAATCAGTTTGTCTAGCAACTTCCGCGCGGACTCGTCGTCTCCGGTCCGGAGACAAGACATGTAGAGGTTCTCAATCGTGGTCCATTGGTCCTGGGATTCAGAGGAGAGAATGAGGGAGAGTGGCCACGGGTAAGATGTCGCTTCTCTGACGAATGAAGGCGCCTTCTGCGATATTGTGAGGGACGTCAAGGGAGAGGGCTTGGGGGGATTGTGTGCCAGATCGACGGCCATGTTGTAGATGTTAATCAAGTTGATGAACGTGGGCGCGCAGCATTCTTCTAACTTCAACTCAATGTCACGGTAGTTCAGTGATTGGGCGAATTCGGAGGAAGCTTGGACAACGAGCTTCTATGCTGCACATCATTGTCTCATTGGTACACAAAGTCTAGATGCGACCACACTTTTTGCTCACGCCCGCTTTTTAACTGCAAAAGTCCTGACAGTAGAAGAGTGACTTACTATGCGGCCACATACTTTGCCCACAAGGCCGATAGACGATTAAAGGTGCTCAGCGTCGTAGCATGTCTGGCGTCCTCGTCACCCGCCGCCGCATCTTCCGATATTCCTAACACCCCTCTACATTGCACGCGACCCCTACCTCCGAGACCACGATGTTCGAAAAATCGCTGTATGATCTTATCCGTGGTCTGCGGAACCACAAGGGCTCCGAGCGCGAGTACATTGCCTCATCTCTGGCAGAATGCCGCAAGGAGATTCGAAGTCAGGACATGAACCTCAAAGCAACTGCACTCCTCAAACTAACGTACCTCGAAATGTTTGGGCATGACATGTCTTGGGCTTCGTTCAACGTGCTGGAGGTCATGTCTTCTCCCAACTACGCGCAGAAGAAGATCGGATACTTAGGCGCCATGCAGAGTTATCGCCCGGATACGGAGGTGCTTATGTTAGCGGAAAATCTGTTGAAAAAGGATTTGACGGCCCAGAATCCAGTGGTTATTACTCTCCCGCTGGCTGCGATCCCCCATGTGGTTAATCCGTCCATGGCAAACTCACTTCTTGGAGACCTATTGCCACGGCTCACCCACAGCCAACCAGGCATTCGCAAAAAGACTATTGTGACGCTGTACCGACTGGCGCTTGTCTACCCAGAAACACTGAGACCAGCATGGCCAAAAATCAAGGAGCGACTTCAGGACGAAAATGAGGATCCCAGTGTCACAAGCGCAATTGTAAATGTGGTATGCGAACTTGGGTGGAGACGCCCGCAGGATTTTCTGCCTCTTGCACCAAGATTATTTGATTTGCTGGTTGAGGGGCAAAACAATTGGATGGCTATCAAGATCATTAAACTGGTAGGAAATGGCAGTTCCTACTTTTTGTCTGCGTGTACTAATCATGTGCCTAGTTCGCAACATTAACACCTATAGAACCTCGCTTGATCAAGAAATTGCTACCTCCTCTTACAAACATAATGAAAACGACACCCGCGATGTCTCTTCTGTATGAATGCATTCATGGAATTGTGCAAGGTGGCATCCTCGAAAGCGTTGAGGGAACTGCAGAGGGCGACGAGCTTGCCCGCCTTTGTGTTGGCAAATTGCGCAGCATGCTTACCGTAGAGGGTGACCCAAACCTGAAATATGTTGCACTTCTTGTTTTTCAGCGCATCGTCACGTCACACCCTTACCTTGTTTCATTGCATCAAGATGTGATCTTGCAATGCATTGACGATCCAGATATCTCGATACGCATGCGCGCTTTGGATCTAGCCGTTGGAATGGTCAACGCTGATAACCTTCAGTTGATTGTTGACAGGCTAGTTGCACAATTATTACACGCGCCTTTTGCGCGTGCTGAAGACGATGCTAGTTACGACCGAGGATTTCATGGTGGCGTGGAGCCACGCGCCGATTCGGATGATGAGGATGCTGGAGAGTCTCTCCGCGGACAAGAAGAGAGAGTTGATGAAGCAGTCGCGCTACCTGAGGATTACCGCATTAACGCTATTCGCAGTATACTGAGGATCTGTTCACAGGACACCTATGCGAATGTTTCCGACTTCGAATGGTATATTGAGGTCCTGGTCAAGTTGGTGAAAGCGTGTCCATCGTCGTCATCGGGAGCAAGCGGTTCGACTTCGGATAGTGACGATATTTCTCTTGCCATTGGGGAGGAATTACGAAATGTTGCCGTCCGAGTTAAGAGCCTAAGACCGGAAGCTACATTAGCAGCGCAATCACTTCTCATGATTGACACGCGGGCGATCTATTTTCCGCCAAGTGGAAATGGCGGCCTGGGTGTCCTAGGCCCCTGTGCGTGGATCGCAGGAGAATATTCTGAGCATTTGACCAACGCTGAGGGTGTTTTAAACTCATTGATACACGAATCAAGTTCCCAACTAGCAGCAAGCACCTTAGCCGTGTACGTACACGCTGCGCTCAAAGTACTAGCAGCTATATGCAAGTCATTTGAGTCGAGGTGGAGCGCATCGCATCGAAGCAGCGTGAATCTACTTATGGCTCGTGTCGTTCATTTTCTGGAGCCCTTGGCTCGACATCCTGCACTAGACGTGCAGGAAAGAGCAGTGGAATATTTAGAGCTCTTAAGGCTCGTGCTGGAAGCTGTTTCACAGAACATGTCCGATATCAACCCCC
The DNA here is from genome assembly GCF_000836295.1 of Verruconis gallopava. NCBI lineage: Eukaryota > Fungi > Ascomycota > Dothideomycetes > Venturiales > Sympoventuriaceae > Verruconis > Verruconis gallopava. The sequence continues at coordinate 294,811 of NW_015622161.1, read as the reverse complement.
CTCTGCTGCTTACACAGGCTATACCTCAACTGTTTTCTGGAATGGAACTCAATCCTGTTGCACCAGTTGCATTGAAGAAAGTTCCTGTTCCAGAATATCTGAACCTTGACGCACCCATAAACGCCAATTTGCAGAGGATCCTGCATGACGCAGACAATGATTACCCAGGAGCTGTTATGGTTGACGCGGACTTTGATGCGTTCTACAACCATCGCTTGGAAGTCCATTCCACTTTTAGGACTGCAGCAGAACGACTGGATTCCGTGCTTGCCCCATACGAAGCTGCTGAATCCTATCAGCAAAGTTCTGCCTCCGATCAGCTCGAAGCTGCTGAGCAAGCCTCGCGACTTAGAGAACGGCGAGAGAGAAATAGAGATGATCCATTTTACATTGGAGATGCCGGAAACGACTCTCCCGCTGCTGCAAGTTTACGAAATATAATCAAATCGAGCAACATGGACGATGATTTGGATATCGATTCAATACCTATCATGGACCTCTCTCTAGACGCCACAGGAAGCGGGGGCTCTGGTGCTAGGACGCCAGTTGGTTTTCACGAGCTGGAGCAACAAAGGAAGAAGGTGCCTAGAAAGAAAGTTGAGATCGTCCTGGATGAAAACATTGATTCCTCCGAGAGCACACTGTCATCATCACTAGGAGCTCCGCGAATTAGTGTGTCGAAGAGTAAAAAATCACTGCTGCACGTAGACTCCAGTGGTCTCGCATCTCTCAGCCTCGAAGAGAGTGCGAATGGCAGGAGCTCTAAATTAGATATCGAGCAGCGTGAGGAAGAAGAGCGTGCACTCCGCGAGGTTGAGAGGCTGCGATTGGAGATGCAACGCGCGAGCGAGAGAATTCAAGCGAAAGAGGAAGCTGTGGTTGTGAAAAAGAAGCGAAAGAAGAAGCCTGTGCTACTGGCCGATGAAGGGCAAGTTGTGGAAGAGAAATTGGAAGGAGGAACTGTTAAGAGGAAAAAGAAAAAGAAAAAGGAGAGCGAAACAGGAGAAGTTCAAGACATCGCCAATGGAGAAGCTGAAGCAGATGCGGCGGCGACAAAGAAGAAAGTGAAAAAGAAGAGGGTCGCAAAGATTGAGGAATCCGACGTAGCGGCAACCTGACGAGCCGTTGCCGCCTCAAATTCAATTGCAACGAGCACCTTTACGACGCCCGCTACTTTGTTTCCACCTAAAGAGAAGTATAGTGGCCAACATCTACTCTTTCTTGCAGCACGTCCGTGTTGTTGCAGACCAGAGCTTAACTTTTGTTGCATTCACAACTACGAGCCTGAGCGGGACCTAAAACTGCACGTAATTGCACTATAAGTTCAGTCGAGCGCACCTGAATAAAGTACATTTGTCGCATTGCGCCGAGAGAGTTGTGAGAAACATGTCGCTCAATTACGGGCTGAGGATATATACAGTATTCGCACATATTTGATTCACTAGCTGAGTTTGTAGCTACCATCGTCTCAGTCCAGACCTTTGGACGCGTTATCCTTTTGGGAGACACAGTATCGTGTAGGAAACTTCCAAACAGTATGCTTGATGCAAAATGACTGCCTAGCCATTGGAGGCTGCATCCACGATACTTCGATATGGATAATTGCTGGATGAGACACTCTGTTGTGTTCTGATGGCCGCAAATGGCGTACGAACGCCTTTGTCCTGTGAAACTCAAGTCTCACTAGCTTTTCCACGGATGCTGAAAGTAGCCAGGTACAAATTCGGTCATGAAAATGTTCGATATTCAGGTAGCCAGGCACAGCGCTCGGATCAAAAACACCAGGAGTATTTGATCCTTTTCAATGGAGAAATCATTACCGCTTCATGAGAGCGAGTAACAGCTACAGCCCATCTTGAAGATAGCAACCCATACGGAATGCATCTTGCGGCATTTCTGACAGCGAAGTTTGAATACGGTGCGAAGTTGCAAAACCTGTTCACATAAGTGAAAAATAAGAGGGAAAAATGGCAGGATGGCCGGTCCGAAGTCGATAGCCTATAAACTTGTTTGAGGCTGCAGTGCAGGAGAATGAAATACACCTGTAAATGCAATTGATAAAACCAGGTTACTTCACACAGTTGAACTGGTCTCGTGCTTTCATATCCAAAATCTATAGTCCAACGATATCTGCACAATTGAGACCACTTTCAACAGTATATCTGCAGCAAGAGAACTTGCGACCGTCTCTCCAATCGTTGCATGAAAAGACCTTGGATGTGTGCTATACGGAACTCCTCAATGCTGCTTTCCTGGATCGTTATCTTGGAATAGCAGCTTTTCTCATCCCGCTACGACATTGAATTTGCACCGTCTCTCTTCCGACTTGTTCAATGATTGTTAGTCTATGCTGCATGAACTAGACATTGACTTCCAAGACCGCCTTTCCTCCTTAATCATCCAGAAATTTACACGATGTGAATGAGGTTGGTTTCGGGCTTGTACTGAACGATCGTTTCCTCAAGGGACATTTTAAGAATCAAGTCCACATTGAGCCTTCAGCCCGCTCCACTGAAAGCTTAATACTTAGTTTCATCAGAAGGAATTCGAGTTTGTTGGACTGGTCTTGGATCTGCGAGAGTTCCTTTGGGGGGGAGTGCTTGAGCGACACGCAAGCCAATGTACGGCTGATAATTGTTCGGCAATCTCTTCTTGCCTCCCAGGCGCAGTTTCCAGAACCCAAATTTCCACCATCGATGGTACGTGGCAATTCCTCCCTTGACCTCCAGCCCGTTGATATCCCATTTTCCCAACCACTTGCCTTCCACAATTCCTTCGAGTATGAGGGTGGCTTGGTGTAAGACATCTGAAGAGACATCGGTGGAGCTCTGCGCAAACTTCTGCAATTGCACTTCAACCTGTTCGGCTACCCACGCGGCGGTTGTACCGGTAGGAAGTGACACAAGGAAGGTGAGAGCATCGAATTCGTTAATTACGTCTCCCCAAAGGATGTCCCAGCCACCGGCCGCAATTTCTTGTTGAACCTGTTCGCGATCGCTAAAGACGGTCATGCTGCTGCTCTCGAGGGACAGAAAGTCAAAGATGTATCGAATCGCAGAGGATCTCTCGCATAAACGTGGGAGTATTTATGAGAATCATCATGAAAAACAGACGGTTTCCCGTCGTTAAGAGACTATTTAATTCAAGCATTCTCTGCAGCAAGCTTTGGAAGTCCATGGGGAAGGAAATCACTCATGACTGGAGCGCGTGAAAAGCAGAAGGCCTTGTCATGGAATCGGAATGTTGAACATGACTTGTATCGCTTGAATACCGAGTCTTAGCTTCGTGATCGAAGGAGAGATCCGAGACGATGTCTTGCCTTGAGTATTGTGACCCAAAGTGTCACATCTGAGAAGCCAGATCTTGTGACCTGCGACCACGTCTCACGTGCACGCTTTCATCCACATTTCCGCTCTCTCTCCGCACTGGAAGCATCCGCTCCTCTTGTTGCGATTTTAATCCAGCCAAGATCCTCATTTATTTCTATCTAGCTTAATGCTGGAGTGCGATCTTAGACTGGGTCGCGGTCCGAACATGGATACAATGCAACGTCCCCTGGAAGGGTCCGGGACGCTGGCTGCGAATCCTCAGCACAAAGGAACTTGGATCTGTAAACTAAGCAACGAACCACTGGTGCTATCCATTTCTGTCTCTGTATTCCGGTGCATCCAATACTATCTGAAAGGAATGTTCAGCAACCGTGATCTACGGTGGAGCTGGTTGAGCAGGCGTCACATCTGAAGCCAGGGAGAGCGAAGTTGCAAGCAAATGCGGTGCCGCTTGGAGCTGCTCAATAAATATCCAAGTCCAAACCAAAGACAGTTGTCTATAACCTTTTCCTAATAGGTCTGTTTCTAACGTATAGGAACTTTCAGTTGTTGCGTGAGAAGCCCTGGCTCTGTGAGGGCTTGGATGATGCCGCCGGGCAAATTTGACACTGTACATCCAGGTGATCAAGATGTTTTGTGAACTTCACTGCGACCCTTTGTTTTCCGTGGTACTATCCCATCTCCGGTACCGTTGGTTATTTGCAAATGTCATTATTGGGGAGCAATATTGCATTCTTGCGACACGCGGCTGGGCTCGATCACCCGTCGACCACGACAATCTATAGTTCGCTCCCCAAAAAGCGTCAAGAATGGCGATAACTTACAGTCTGGAGCGTATCAAAGCCAAATAGCAAAGTGTTACTGCGTTTGGGCCGAGATAACTTATATACACTGACAGAGCGCGCCTCTTCTCTCACTATGCTTAAGTGGGCAATTTGCGGCTCCTACTTGGAGTGAAGGGAAGATTTAGTTTCGTTGCCGTTTACCAGCCAACTCAAAATGTCAGGGTGTCGAAGCAAGCCTATGAACCGTTTCCTCCGGAATCCTGCAGTGATTTAGTCTGGCGAGGAACATGCTTCGTGCAACTCCATGTCAGCTACGGCAATGAACACACCCGTGCTGAATTTGACGCGTGGAGTTGAGTGTCACAGCTTCATATTCCTGACAACTACGGGTTCTCGCAACATAGGCCGCCAGCCACTGCCGCGGCGTGCTGCGTGCACACGAAAACGCCTAGCCCTGGCGGAGTACCTGGATAAACCCTCCAGATTCCTACTCAAAACGGACCTCCTTGGATCATTTTAACGAAGCTATGTTGAGATAAGAGTGGAAGAAGCGGGCTCAGCTCCCAAGGAGGGACCCAGCAGGTACAGGTGGGAAGACTGAATATAGAGGCAATGAACGTGATGAGGAGCACACGTCCCGGAAGACCCAATGCTTGAACGGGTACCCAGTCAAAGTATAATACAGCTGATGAATCACTCTATACAGGGTGAGTACCCTCCCGGGCTGAGAAGTAGGGTCCATCCAAGGCCCTGCGGTTCTGTGGCTTATGCAGGGTGAGGTACAGTGATCACGTATTTGAGTGATTTACAAGGACATATCCAGGTATAGGATAGAGGTAACGCCTAACGGCAAAGCCTTGATTCGCCTCAACCTGAAAACCTCACCCTCCTCCCCCAAAATACAGACACGCCCCTGCGCGGTGGCGCGGGTGGGTTGGTGGGCGCCGTCCAGATGTTAATACCTGCCCTTTTGAAGTAGCGACCTTGCAAATAGATCTTGGCGCTAGCCAGGTAGCTGAAAAAGGCTTAATCCAGAATTCAAAAGAAAAGAGGTACAAATCTTCTGGACTTCTTGCAAAATTGACGCATGTTAGCAGATACTGAAAACTAAATTCCCATAGTTAACACCAGAAGTTGGCTGACGAGGGAGAAGCGATGTGCATTATAGTTCAATAAACAAGGACGACTATGTTATCTGGAATAATTAATGCACTGATCCAGGCAAAGTATGACTTCTCGGCCCGACTTTGGCCAAATACACTTATAAACGCATGGGGCGACTGCCTCCCCCCTTTGTATTTGGTTACAAGTTTCGTTAGCCTGAGTCGGACCTAGTAGTCAAACTGTGCGCGGATTGGCATAATGATTCAAAGTATTTCAAACAGTATACCACAGTACACGGTAATTCTTTCTTATTTGCTGAACTACTCTGCACATCCTCCCCCCTCCCCCCCTCTCCTCCCTTACCCTCCCCAGCTAGCTTCTAGTGTTGATTGCGAGAATTTAAGTTTCACTATCTATTAGCTTGTGTTTTTTTTGTATGGAGTCTAGAAGTTTCTTGTCTCAAATTCTTTATGAATGAGTGAGGGATTGGCTACTGCATGATATGACGCTTGCGTTCTCCTTTGAACATTTGAACTGTTATCCATAATGATAAGAACCTGAAACATCGCTCAGAGCTAACCTACGTTGTAATTCACAATCATTTTTATACACTAGCTGCTGCTGATATATCCTATTAGCTCTCCAAATGGTCAGCACCTCGTACCTGGTGTTATCTATTTTGCTGGTGCTCATACAGAGCATATGGGCTCAAAATCTAACCCAGCTGTCCACGCTACCTGAATGTGCAGTAAGTGCTAATATTCTATCACATTATTCTTCATTGCTTGTATTCTTTTAAAATATGTGCTTATTCCCTCCAGTCTATCTGCTTGCAATCTGAAGTTGTCAGATTAACTTGTGACACTACTGATTTCGCTTGTATCTGCTCCAATCCCCAATCAATAGGTGACATCAGTAGCTGTATAAGCAACAGCTGTTCAGTCAGAGAAGCTTTAAGTAAGAAATTTACCTTTCTTCATATTTTTACTATACTCTGACCACGGTATAAAGCCAGCCAGTCAAAAATATTCGCCTTTTGCAAAGTCCCGATAAGAAATCTTGGTCCCACGATTAATGGCATTGCTGCAGGACTTGGAAGTGCAGCGTTTGTCTTTATTCTCACCAGACTCGCGACAAGGCTTCATTATTCAGAAGGTGGGCTAGGCTGGGATGACATAGCTATCATATTGCCTCTGGTACGTATCTTAAAGATGGATCACTATTGCAGGCTCTTTCTAATTTCGGTATAGATTTTGTTATTTCCGCAGACGGCTGCACAATTCATAAGTAGAGTGTACTACCTAATACACTGAGTATGGTTTAATTGACACGGCGATAGTGACATATAAAGGCTTTGGAAAAGATATATGGGGTGTTTCAGTAGATCATCTGGACTCAATCCTACTGGTATGTCTTATATGCAAATTCGCGCTCAAGACTTCACTGACACTTGAGAGTGGAACTTTGTCTCTGCGATCTTCTATGTTCTCATGGGTTTTGCAACTAAGTTCTCCCTTCTGTTTCTCTATCAGCGTCTATTTCCAATAGGATTTACTCGGATTGCAACCAATACACTCTTAGCAATTTGTACCGTCGGCATACTCTCTTGTCTATTTGCTATCGTCTTTCAATGTTCACCTGTTCGTTTCGCCTGGCAATTTTGGAGTGGAGACCGATCAGGAAAATGTGTGAACACTAATGCACTGGCTTGGAGCGTAGCAGGCATAAATATTGCATTAGATATAGCCATCATCACCACGCCTCTGCACGAGATTTTTCATCTCCAATTATCGACAAAGTCAAAGGTATATCTTATGCTGGTCTTTGGTGTTGGTTTCTTGTAAGTTGGCGATTGCTTATTATCATTCAATCTGCATCATCACTAATCCCAGTATTTAGTGTCACGGTTATGAGTATCATGCGGCTGAGATCACTTATTACATTTTCGAACACGCAGAATTTTACTTGTAGGTTTGAGAAAAGCTTTGGTGAGGCATGTCTGATAATCAACTGGTAGATTATAATGCACCCACAGTACTCTGGAGTTTGATAGAAACTGATGTCGGTCTTATCTGCGTATGTTTGCCAACTATTCGGCCCTTGCTCCGCAGTTTATTCCCAGGCTGTTTCAGGTCTACGCTTGAGCATGCACCTATGTCGAATCTGACAGGTATCAGAGAACAAAATGGAGTTTCAATCCGTTATCAACATAATTACGGGGGGTGTGAATCTGATATTCAGCTGGTTGATTTTTGAGCATTGGCCAGACCTGTTCTAAACCAAGAGAAGACTTTTGTGTGAAAACCTTAGGCTTTGCTAAGTGAGTATTATTAATCCTATTTGTAAGGGGAGTGGGCAGAAATATAAGATAGACAATGTCAAGCGTGCTCAATTCAGCCTATGACAATGAAAGAAGATACCATTCATATAAGATTGTAGATATATTGCGCCGAATGATGAACAGGCAGCAGACCAACTTGACATGGTTCACCATATACTAGTGCTTCGGCAAAATAGCGAGTTACATCTAGCTCCATTAGGGGCAGAATTTCCACGCCGTGTGCTAGAATTGGGCAGTGGTACTGGAATCTGGGCAATGGACATGGGAGATGAATATCCGTCAGCCAGGGTGATCGGAATCGACCTATCACCTACACAGTCAGAGTGTGTGCCACCTATCATTTACTTTGAAGTCGACGATATGGTGTTAGTGCTGTTTGAAGAATCTAGAAACATTCACTAATCCCCAGAAGGGATAGAATTTGGCCGTTAAATCACACATATGAAAGTGAATGAAAGATTTCCTTATGCAAAGGGAAGATTCAGGACGGTCATTCGTTCACACTCCCGAACACATGGTTTCCCGACTGAGTTACAATAGAAAGAATTATGGAAAAATTTTCCGAAAATTTCATTACGTACACGTAACGGTTTTTTACCTCAGCTGGTTCCATTCGAGATTGGCCGAATCTTATACGTCAAACATACGAAAGCCTGAACTCCGGCGGTTGTGCGGAATTTGCAGAATACGACTACGCACCAAAGATTGCCAGACAGCAATTTCGACGAGCGGGACGTCTGGGTCACAAAATAGAATAAGTATCTCATGGTAGATGTCTCCCCGAAACTCGTGCACATGCTCGCTCAGAGCCTTATCTGAAGGACTTTATGCGTGCTGTTGGCTTTCAAGACATCGAAGAAGTAGTTTCCACTTTTCCCTTAGACACATGACTCAAAGACAGGAAATAAAGAGAGATTGGGCGATACGACAAATGTCAACTGGAGGAGAATCTCGAATGGGTCAGTTTTACGCGAAAAGTACCAGCCAAACTTATTCATTTCTGCGGATCTTCGTTTGATTATCGCATACGGCCACCAAGCAGGACCTTCAATCTAGATTTAGTCTATTACTACTCGGATTCCCTGGCTTCCTTTGTATGGTCTCATTGCAAATGTCTCGTACTCAGGAGTTACATCTCGCAAGTCTGTCTCAAATAACTCCATTTGATCGCCAATATGTAGGACAATAGCGGCGAGACACATGTACAACTCGGCGTATGCCAAATTCATCCCGAGACAATTCCTCGTGCCCCTAGAAAAAGTTAAGATATACTTTTCCATATCTCTTCTCCGCCTGCCTTGATCATCCAGCCACCTCTCAGGCATAAATGCGTGGGGATTGGGGAATAGCCTTTCGTTCATATGAATGTAAATTGAGGTCATAGAGACAACGAAACCGGGAGGAATAACATATTCGACAGGTTTCCCATTTTGCGTTGACCGCATCACTGTCGCTTCATTAGGAAACACGCGAGGCAGTCTGGTCACCGGGCCAAATGAGTGCCTCAATGTTTCCATAATCACGGCACTAAAGTATGGCAAGGCTTCGAGTCTTGCCAGAGAAGGCAACTTCTCATCCCGGGCTTCGCTCAAAAGTTCCGCTCGCATCTTGCGCATGATGCTTCGATCGTTGTATATATAGAATGTACACAACGATAGATTCCACGCAGTAGTCTCCGTTCCCGCGGAGACAAGTCCCTCGGCCTCTAGCCAGAGCCTATCAAAGCTCTTTTCCGAATCTGGCAAGCTCGATTGCAGCAACTCGTCGACGACGTTGTAGTATCCCTTTGGTTGTTTCTCTGAGCTCCTGCGAGCCTGGGCTTCCGCGGTAGCATCTTTGCATGTCTGCTTCTGTCAGTACGCCATTTGATCAGTGCAGAGGGAGCAGAAATCTCACTTGTTCGAGAGCCAACCACTCCGCCATTCCCGGATTCATCTTCAGTAATCGTTCTCTGATAGCATGGTCAGCAGTCCCACTTGTGTGATTATGTCGGGTCTTACTGTGGAATCCATGTCATCACAATCGAAAGCCAAGGAAATATTCGTAGGATATGGAGCATTTGACCGTAGCCATCATTCGCGGCTTGAAGATTTGGCAAGAAGCGATCTCTATCCAGGAGATGAAAGCTTTTTCCAAAGCTGTACTCTGTAATAACATCTGTTGCAAAGCTCGAATAAGCTGCAGAGATCGTGATGGGTCCTGATTTGCGGTAATCCAGTAGACGTCGTGCAAGCTTCTCACTCGTTTCTCTAATGTAACGCTCGAATTTTGAAACTGCGGCCTTCGAGAAGTAACGGCTCAGAGCGTTTCGACGCATCCGATGCTCGTCATGTGCAATCGAAAAAAACGAGGTCTGCCAAATCACTCAGCATTCACGAGGTACATGGAGAGCGTCAACCGGGCGTACACCTTGTAACAATGTACTTCAACCAGTCAGTTCCGTCCCTCGTCTCTGGCTCCATTTGTATATAAGCTTACCCGAATTGACCGTATAGATATGGATCTTTGTTTACTTTCTTCCACCCTCCAGGATAAACTACATCAATCAATTCAGGATCCGCAACGTGAACTTCATTTGGATTAATGCGGACGATAGGTCCTGATAACGTGAGTACACTGTTAATCAAATGTCACGACGAGTGCAAGCCGAACCATATTTCTTGTGAAGCTTCCCAATTTGCTTGAAGAACTGCTGTTTATGATAAATGTCAAAATAGCGCTCGTAGTACCAAGTTATTGCCGCTAATTTTGGTCCGGGAACTTTTGCCAGCGGATGAAGTAGCAAACGGTACAAAGCTGTGACAATGCTTCGCAGAACGAGCAGTGTTGTCACAGCGCCGATTAAATTGCCTAATGGGAGTATCATTGTTGCTAAAGCGGGCGTCGAAAGTTCATCATACAACAATCTGTAAGATGGTCTTGGTGGGAAACGAATACAATGCGAGTATGCCTCTTTTGCAGGGCTCGTAAAAGCCGGGCTCGGTTATAGGAGTCCGCGCAACGAGTTTCCCTGCTTTTGCATGGGCGTAAGGGGATCTTGCTGCGATGGCAGTGATGAGCATTAGGCGAAAACGGGCCGCCCTTCCACGGGGCGCTTGTCCCGATTGCACTTGACTGAATTAGGACCTGATTGCCTTCTCAACTGCAAAGGTGCAAGCATGATAAAGCTCGTCTCGCTGAAGTAGACCTCTGTGATGTTTCATGCCTAGACAGCTAGTACGACCCTGGTACGATTTAACTTCTCGAGATAACACAGCTCTTTACGTCTGAGAGACGGCAATCTCTAGTCATGAACAATCTACGCAGACGGTGTAACTTCTGTGTCCTACGCTGGATCGACATGTGCTTCTGGATTTCTCATGCGGGCCCTCATGTCTATGTAGCTATACGTAACTTGGGCTCTTGTAACCGCCAGACTCGTCGTTGCAATTTTGCTGGCGGCTTGGGAAATTCTAAAAGCACACAAACACTGACACGTCGAAATTGCAATCCTACGTGTGGAGAACTCCCGGCGAGGCAGTCACTATTTGACCATTATCTGGATTTGTTACGGACGTTCAGAAAAGAATCGTTGTCGGGTAAGTTCGTTAGATCTAGTGCAGTGACGATTGCTAAGGGGTGTCGTAGCAGCTCTTATGCTTATATGCGCTTGCAGTACCGGCTTATATCATGAAGAGTCGACAACCTTAAACGTGAGCCTAAGTTTTTGCCCTCAAAAAACCCGAACATCTGCATTTGCAGGAATGAAGATTGCTGTTTATTCTTCATCGAGACACTTGTGGAAGACAAAACTATGGTTAAGCATTAGCAGGCTGTCTGAGGTGAGCAAAGAGATACAGCCAATCAAACGCTTGCGATGTCGAATTCTGCCACTAGTCCCGAAGAAGCAATCGCCGGAATCACGTATCAAGCGGCGACGTAAGTGGCGCATCGAGCTACTGTAATGTCAAAACAGCTCGCAAAATGCACGTCGTTCCCACATAGACCCGTCTTAGTTACCCGGCGCATTAAGACCAACTGCAGATCAAGATCGGCAGTTAATAATGTGAGCTGAACGTTGGACTATGGCCGGACATAGAGCAGGCTCCGCTCTGCGGCACACTCTCAGGCCGCACATTCAGCTGCCCACGTCTTCTCGGGTTGCTTGGCAACCATGCTCAGCAAGAACTTTCTTTGGCCTTGGAGAACTCGCAGGTGTTATTGCGAATCCTGCGGAGACGTTGCGTCAGTTGAACGAGACGAAGGAAATGCTCAGAAAGGCCAAGGAAGATATTGAACTTGCGCGAGAGGCGAAACAAATCCCCAAGAAGCACACCTTCTCGAAACTGCCTGGATTCCATGGACGTCAACCTGAACAAGCTCTCTTGCGCAAGATTCTGTCGTCGCAGCCAAAAATGACGACCATCTTTGGCGCGACTTCTGTTGGCAAGACTGCCCTGCTGAGAGAGGTGCTTGCGACCGATGACTACTTCGTGGTTAAGTTTGATCTGCGGATCAGCGGGTTTGCTGACCTTAGGACACTCTATCTTGCTCTTTGTGAGCAGTTTCAAACTTTTTTCAACGAGGTCGGTGAGCCGTGTGTGGTGTCTGGAGCCGTGACTAACGTGTCCAGATGCAAGACGAAGAAATGGGCAAACAGGCATTGACATTCAAGCATCTCATTCTGGCTCTAGAAGAGAAAGAAGGTTCCAAATTCGGCTACACGGTCACTGTCGCGGATCTGGCAAGTCTTATGGAGCGGGTTCAGAGTGCCCTCCTGCAGTATTGGGAGTACGATCCAGAAGCGGCTACGGCCGAAAGTGAATCTTCCTTGGAAGATCCAGACGCGAAGAATAGGCCTGCTGAGCGTCTAGTAGAGCCTCCAGATGGCACAGAGAAATTTGGCTACAAAAGTCAAGCCGGCAATACGGTGTTCAAGAAGCGACCGATCGTCTTCCTGTTTGATGAGGCACACAAACTCCCAGCGCTCGTTAACGACCAATTATCGCTCAAAGTATTCCTCGACACGCTTTTGGTATTGACAAAGCAGGATAGGCTTTGCCATGTCCTTTTTTGCACCTCAGACCCCTTTTTCCAGCATTTCCTCCGGTCGATGAATGTGGGGCACCATTCGCAGATCATCACAATCGGCGATTGCAGTCGTGAAGAAACTTTATCGTACTTCTTGGATCAGATGCTAAGATCTGTACCACAGCACTTGGCCTCGAAGTTGATGATGAGTTTTGACGAGATTTGGGATGCATTTGGTGGAAAGTTGAGCCAAATTAATGATTACGTTGCCTCCTGGGTGCACGCAAACGGCGAGCTGACGCCTTATAAATCCGCAATCTTCATTCAAGCATATACACTGTTGCAGTTCCATCTAACGCGGACAAACTTTGAGACTTTCTCACCTCTTTCCATGGCGACGGCTGGAACGGATACGAGCGATGATATAGCACGCTTCCAGCCGTCAGACCTACTACGAGTCATGCGCAAGCTCACCCAGCCTCCGTACAGCATCCCGTATTTTACGCTTTGTCGCATGATCGGCACGGAACAAGTGGACAGCATGATCAAGTCGCGCGTATTAGAGGTGCGGTGGACAAGGACGGTGACGCCAGAGGAAGGTTGGGTTGAAAGACAATGGAGTGAAGATGGGGTAGAAAGGCCAGTCGTGTTGCCTATGACGAGAATCATTAGGAAGGCCATGGAAGTTGTCTTAAAAGAACACGATCAACTTCAACGGGAACCGGGTCCGTCCGAAAAAGAGTAGGAACGGAAGAAGTAGAATGCAGAGTTGACTCGATTTTATCGGTCAACCCCTCCTCAGCAGATCTATGGAGCTGCTAAGGTCTCAGTCTCGCTATAAGAGATGCCAGTGGCCGGCCCAATTTCAGTATCTTGATTGAACGATCCTGATGTCATTCGCCATTTTAAACAAGGGTTGGGAAGCACATTTTGTTGCGGCCCTCGCGACATTCCAAGCAAATAGCAAACGATATTTTATTACTTCAAATACCAATATTTCTGCTCCCTTAAACCAGCGAGCACAGATCTACATGTATTTAATGATCAATGTTCACCTGAGAATTGGAATTCACCTCAGTTTAATCGCCCTTCGTTCAATTCTGTGGCTCATTTCGCCCAAGAAAGATGTCTTGAGCCGGTAGCTTTTTAAGATACAAATGGCGCGCGTGGCTATAGTACGCGGACGATTTCCATAGTCTAGACTCTAACAGAGATGCCTGGCCTCGAACACAGAGCCTTTGATCTATATGGTTCGCATGAAAACCCTGCATGCTGTCCTGAGCTGGATTTCGACCCGAACTTGTGTTAACCCAAACAAAGACATGTTTTGAACGACCTTCTCTAGTTGACCCCACAAAATATGTCCAAAATTCTCTCTGTTGTTTACCACTTCGTTCAGGAAGAACAATTGGAGGGATCTTTGCTGTCAAGCTTCGTTGCTTTCCTATGCAGCATTGAGATGACATATCAGAAAGACTTCTTTTAGGACTCGCTCAGAAGAATGCATGCTTTGAAGCGGCGATTCGGTTACTTCTTGGTGCGCAGCGGCCCAGTGGGAAAGTTTTGTGCAAAATGGCATACCATTAATGCCCCAGCTGTGAAAGCACTCTCGCAGAGGGTAGATGAGACTGCAAAAGACATGGACCGCTTGAGATGTGACCGGCTGAGGTCAAAATGTCTCGCTTGAGACGTGTGGAATTGGCACCTCGTGTTTCTCAGATGGTTCAAGTTGAGCTACCGCTGCTCCGCCTCCTACCCCATCTCCGACTTTGAGACGAGGTAATCCTAACTTTCTTCCGTAGAGGGGTATCCTCAGGCTCAGGCGAGGAAGAATAAAAGCATTTGTATGAGTCTCTATCTGAGCTCCTTCGCTTGCGGCAACTGGGTGAACAACAAGAACTTGGGGGTGTGTATATGGTCATTGCCTCAAGAGCTTCGAGACGTTCGGTGATCAGCTTTGTTCCACGTTTAATGGTGAAGTCAATAGCATTGCGAATGCACGTGACAATTGAACTTAAGCCAATCGCTTCTTGCAGGTTCAGTGTCCAGGACTTGAATAGACGGCCGTATACCGAGACAGTACCATTTGCGCCAGGCACCATCCAAAAATGAGAGACAGCACAGGTCTGGGTGGTAATGGATATTGTGCAGACTAGAGATTTGTAGAACAGTTCGCCCTCTGCATTCGTATCTTCCCATAAACGTAAGAGCTGGTGAAGCATAACAGCAGCATTGTGTAAGCTTTGCGAGCGACACACGTTCTGACCTCTGTCTCCCTTCGCTTCGACTGTTACAAGCGGGAACGCGAGGCTTGGTAGACACTTAATTGGACGTGCCTTGTGTGCCAGATACGCGAGTGCAGTCTCGTACGCTGAAAATACAGAGGCAGCAAGGCCGATTGTCTGATCTGGCTTGGGAGGAGGGATACGGTACTGTGCAGAAGGAGGGACGCGCAAGCCGCATTCCTTGTCCCATTGCTGATTTGGCACAGTGACAAGTGTTTCGTTGTCCAGGAGGCTATCGATGGGAACAAGCTTTGGCATAACACCCTGCACGACAGCAGCCTCGTTACAGCTATTTCTGAGACGCCGCTGAAAGGAAGCTAGGTATGCCTCATCCGGCTCCGGGCTTGCGCGCGATGCATTGACAGCCGCTTCGAAGTCAGCCAGATCATCTGGGAGGTGTGAGGCATTATCTATGTAGAATGCGCGACGGCGGTGAAGCTCGAGTTCGAAAGAGGGATCGCTGCTGTTTATGAGAGGCAGCTCAGAGAGATTGCGTGCTCGAGAGAACATGGCGCGGGTTAACTGAGCATAAAGGCCGCGTTATTTGCGTCGAGGTGTCATGCACATGAGGCGAAAGGGGAATTGAGGGCGGCATTCTGATAGAGGCTGGGTGATTGACGCGTGAGCGCAAAACGCGATTTGGATGCCTGAGAAGACAGTATGAGGTGTACTGAGAGCAAAGTTCTTGGTGTTGAGGAGATCATGGACGGTTAAAATGCAATGAGAACAGGGACAGGGTGCTAAATACCACCGCTAGGTGGTAACGTAGAGCAACGACCAGTTGTGGCTGGTGACTTTGGGCTTGAGAGCGTGGGGGTCTTAGCAGGAGGCTTTCGGCGCCGAAGATGTTGATGCCTGAATTCATTTTATGGACTCTAAATATAGTAAGATGTTCTCCGCGGAAATCATCCGCGCTTCCGCAAGTCAGGCTGCCACCTAACTTAAGTTAGTTAACTTCCACCAGCTTATTAAGCAGAGTCCTGATTTAAGCCTGAGGCAAACCACTTAAAGTGCTTCAGGGTTAGGGACGCGACGAAAGTCGACGCGTCTTTAGCGCGGATTCCAGCCTCCGCCAATCCATGTCAACCTTCTTGCGCACAATCTCTCACCTGGCTGATCGTAACAACACATATCTACTCAGAACAGAGACTTATCCGCTTCTCAGTCTCCCGTACACCTTTGCAAGCTGTAATTTTGTGCCTTGGTAAGCGCACGTGTAATTGTTAAGCGCCCGTCATGGCGCTCCGCAACATTCGCCCACTGGTGAATTACGCTGATCAGCAAAGTATGCGCAATCTTACTGAATTGCTCAGAAGCAATCGCTAACAGCGCGTAGATGCCCTAGAAGACTTTTTTCGAACATTCAAGTCGTCGTCATCGGAAGCAACCGATGGGCTAGAGGGACTGAATCTCGATGGCGAGCGTGAGGGAGACAGTGACGAGTACGATTTCATGGACGACGTGGCCAATGGCCAAAGAACAAGAGGACCGTCAAAGCTTAAGTACATGAAGCTGCTGCAGGATGTTGCGGATAGGAAAACGTCGCAAATTGTGGTGGAGCTAGATGATTTGGAGGAGGTGCGAGAGCATGAGTTGCAGCATGGTGAGAACGTGAACTAACTGTAAGGCACAGTACGAAAAGACGCTTGGCGATGAAGCTGGTAGTCTCAAGCTTGTGTCTTCCATCGAGAAGAACGCACATCACTACCTTGAGATTCTTTCGAGGGCAGTCGACAAGGTTATGCCCGAACCACAAGTACAGATAACGTAGGGCATGACGACAGTAAGCATTTGACTGTGCTAATGATACTTAGATACAAGGACGATCCGCTAGATGTGCTTATGGCCTTGCGCGCCAAGCGCAACGAGCAAAACAACAAAGCCGCAGAGGCTGGTGTCGACACAGGTCTTTCAATGTTCCCTCCAGAGCTGACGCGCCGATACACCCTCAACATCAAGCCTGTTACACCATCTGCATCAAGTGCAGATAAGAGGACAAAAGCAATGGCTGTGCGCCAGATTCGCGGGCAGCATCTTGGGAACTTAATCACCGTGCGCGGCATCGCTACGCGCGTTTCCGACGTTAAACCGTCTATCAAGGTCAATGCCTACACTTGCGACACGTGCGGTGACGAAATTTATCAACCTGTCTCCAGCAAGCAGTTCACGCCTCTGACCGAGTGTGAGTCTAAACGCTGCAAAGAAAATAACACCAAAGGTTCACTTTTCCTGTCTACACGTGGCTCGAAGTTTCTGCCCTTCCAAGAAGTCAAGATTCAGGAGATGTCTGATCAGGTACCGGTGGGCCACATTCCGCGCATGCTGACCGTGCATTGCCATGGCGCACTGTGCAGACAAATTAACCCCGGCGATGTGGTTGACGTGGCCGGTATATTTCTGCCGACCCCATACACCGGGTTCAAAGCGATCAGGGCCGGTCTGCTCACTGATACCTATCTGGAAGCGCAGTACGTTACCCAGCATAAGAAGCAGTATGACGACATAGTCCTTGCCCCAGCAACAATCCGCCGCATGAACGAACTCATGCACTCGGGACAGTTGTATGAGATGCTAGCGCGTTCAATTGCGCCCGAAATTTTTGGTCATATCGACGTCAAGAAAGCTCTTCTTCTTCAGTTGATTGGAGGTGTTACAAAAGAAATGGGCGACGGCATGCGTATACGCGGCGATATCAATATCTGTCTTATGGGTGATCCTGGTGTTGCTAAGTCCCAGCTTCTTAAGTACATCACCAAGGTGGCTCCACGTGGTGTATATACCACAGGCCGTGGCTCATCTGGTGTCGGTCTTACGGCCGCTGTGATGCGAGACCCTGTTACAGATGAGATGGTTTTAGAAGGAGGCGCTCTTGTCCTCGCAGACAACGGTATGTGCTGCATTGATGAATTCGACAAGATGGATGACAGCGACCGGACTGCTATCCACGAAGTCATGGAGCAGCAAACAATCTCAATTTCAAAAGCCGGTATAACCACGACACTCAACGCACGCACCTCCATTCTGGCAGCTGCCAACCCTCTCTACGGACGGTACAACCCGCGCATCTCTCCGGTTGAGAACATCAACCTTCCCGCAGCACTGCTCTCCCGTTTCGACATCCTTTTCCTGATTCTTGATCAGCCATCTCGTGACTCAGATGAAGAACTGGCACGGCACGTCACTCATGTGCATATTCACAACAAGCACCCCGAGACAGATGGCCAAGTCTTCACGCCTAATGAAGTGCGGCAATGGGTAGCTCGTGCCCGGAGTTTCCGTCCCGTGGTGCCAAAGGACGTTTCGGACTATATTGTTGGCGCTTACGTTCGTATGAGGCAGCAGCAGAAGAAGGACGAGGGCGGGAAGAAAGCGTTCACTCATACGTCGGCCAGAACACTGCTTGGTATTTTGCGTATTGCGCAGGCGCTCGCGAGATTGAGGTTTGCTGATTCCGTCATCACCGAAGATGTGGATGAGGCCCTGCGCTTGGTGGAGGTCAGCAAAGCCAGCTTGTACAACGACGGAAGGCAACGCGGGGATCAGACACCAAGCAGCAAGATTTACAACCTTATTCGCACGATCAAAGATAGCGGAGCATTAGACGCGGGCGACGGTGAATTGGACTTGCGGAGATTGCGTGAGCGTGTTTTGGCGAAGGGATTCACCGCCGACCAGTTCGACGAGGCAATCGACGAGTATTCATTGCTGGATGTGAGCATCTCCACACCCGCGTCGACGAAGAAGACAAGAAAGCTGACCAACGATTCTAGGTGTGGCAAACCGCTGCAGAAGGCACGAGATTGGTGTTCATCGAGGCTGATAACGAGGATATGGATTACGAGTGAATTCGTCCGATCTCCATCGGCGAAGGCATGTCTTGTGGAGAATGGCGTTCTTCGTATGCATCGGATGAGAGCTAGTTTCCGGGTGGCGAGGTCGATAGCCTCCAACGGGCTTGTATGGTTTGCGACATACAGTAATGAACTTTCCCCTAGCGTTTGCGCGCGTAGCTGTTGAACCAGCAGCGTTCTATTGACAATTTTTTTTTCTATTTTTTTTATTTTCGTCTCAACGGAGGTCACGACACGGACGAGATCTGGAATATGGGACCGGCCAACGTCGAAACCATGTCGTCCTGCAACGATCAGCGTGCGGAACAGCTTTTGCAGTGCTTCCTCCGTTTGAAGCAGCGGTGCACGACTGGAAGGATTCCAAAAAGGAGAGAAATGACGTGTTAAAAAAAAAGGGTTGTGAAGCAAAAGCCAGGAGGCAAGTAGCATTTAGCTGAACGTTTAAGATGAGCCGTGTGGCAATGCTGTGGCCATTCTTCGTCCGCGTCAAAAAAAGAGCTGCGCTCCAAAGGGGGTATATCTAAATCAAAATCACGTGCCGTCGTCGCAGTCCCGATGCCACCAAGCGCCAAAGTCGCTATGCAATCCGATCATTGGAAAAAAAAATTGAAAATAAAAGTACGGCCAGTGCAGGAAAAGGGAGATCACAAGTCCGTCTCTTCCATCTGCTGCGGCCACCATCCATCCATGGTCGGCACGCACAAGCCCAGTCTCCAGAAGTAATCTCTGTGGGCAAAAAACAACTGCCAGAGCTTGAACCTGGCCGGTATGGCCCAGAATCCACCCTCGTCGGGAATCGCGATGCAGTGCTTGTCTTCCGGGCCGTCGCAGTGTCTTACGTCGGTCACGTTTGGAGGGAGATCGCGTTTGGCGATGTAGATCTCGCCACTGTGAGGTTTGTAGCCCCACTCGTCGAGCGGGAGAAGCGGAATCGGGTCTGCGGCGTGCGTCACTCTCCGAAACGCTGCGGAGTCCCTAGGAGCCGCCATGTCGTGAGCGCGCCGCGTGAGGTTGAACCGCTCGTCGAGGTATCGCGCCAAGTCCGCGTTTCCGATCCGAGGCTCACCAAACGTCGTGACGGTGGGACGGAGGCCGCGAGCGAGGAGGTCCAGGCCAGCGAGCGCAGCGACGGCGCCACCCAGAGAGTGGCCCACGAGCGTGATGGCGTAGTCTGGGTGATGCTTGAGGGCGTCCAGAATATGAGGGAGGACCACGTCGCGCGTGTTTGCCCACGAGGTATAGAATCCCGTGTGGACCGTGCAGTTGAGACACTTGGGCACATGCGGCTCGGCGTCGGGATCCTCGACGCCAGGATAAGGCGAGTACTCTTGCGGCATGGTTGACAGGTCGGCAATGGTGTTGCTGAGAGAGTAGGTGCCTCGAAATGCTACAACAATCCGCTTCGGGGACGGCGGGTGCGAAAGCGCAATGTACCCGCAGGAGTCGGACAACATCGGGCCCGTGTTCCATGTCTAAAGAAGCAGAGCGGATGCGTGAGTACGAACACTTGTCAAGCGCAGCGCCCGCGCTCCAGCGTGGCGGCGCTGGGGTGGGGGAAGGGGGAAGTGAGGTCGTCGAAGACGAGGGACTTACCGTAACCAGCTCGAAGTTGGGAAAATCGCCGCACCTGCTGGGGCAGGAAAACGGCTTTTGCACGCCCAGCCCGACAGATCCGACGCAGTACGATATGTCCACTATGCGGGCGAGCTCTTCCAGCTCAGCGAAGAGCTCAGGCGAGATGACAGAGGCGGACGCATTCGAGCCAGCGGACAGCGACGCGGCCGAGGACGGTGCAGGGCGACGATTGGAGGACTCGGCTTGGAGGGCGATTTGCGGCTGGGATGCGGTCGCGCTGCTTGACCAAGCAGCTGCCAGCGTGAGTAAGCATGAGACAAGCATGGCCGCTCGAACGTGTGTCTAGGCTTTCGACATAGCAAGGCACGCACGGTCTAGGGAGTAATACGACGGCCGGGAATCCTCGACGTGCTCGGGACGAAGAAAGGAGGATGAGGGACAGGTCGGGCAAGAAAGCGTCGATGGACAGAAGCTGGCGGACGGCGGGGAAGGCAGAGGAACCGACGGGCAAGCAAAGCCCGCAGGCGTGACGACGTAAATGCGGTCACACGATGGTTGGGGACGCAGCGCAGGACGGGGCGGGCACGGGTTTGCGTCCAGCGCCAGCGCCAGCACCAGCAACGTCACAAGCATCAGCACCAGAGCACGCCCGAGCATGAAAACGTCATCGCCTGGCGACTTTCCCCGTGCGCGGGCCAAACGGTTCTCTGCGTGCAGCCTGGCCAATCGCACGCCTGCTTCCTGCGCTTCTGCACGCTGCGTAAGTGATGATGATCCCATCATTCAGCTTCTCGCCTGCATCACGGTGACGGCCGGCTCGCTCACCACCTTGGCTTGCCTGCCCTTCCGCACACCTTCGCCATCTCCACATCCTCATCGACCGCTTTTCGCGCTGCGCCGTGCGCCTCATTTGCATCCTCGCCCCTCGCTCTCGGTTTCCGTCGCATCCGGTGCGGCGTTCGACTCGCGACGCTTCGGGCGAAATCAGGCCTGCAAACCCATCTTGGTGCTGGTCTGCGACGACACCTCAGCCAGGCCGTCTTCCTTTTTTGAATTTTACTTCCTCCCGTCGCAGTGGGCCAACTCGAGTCCGCATCGCAACTATCCACGGCCATTGATGCCAATTGCGTGACTTTCGATAGTTTCCACGACTGGCCTCCGACACTCTGGAACCCGCGGTGGACAGCCCGCGCATGTTGCCGCGACATTGAGTACATGGCACTCTTCCGCACCCAATCGGCGCAGGAGCGTGCGGAGGCGGCCAAGAGAGAGAAGGCTGCGAAAAAGGAGGCAGAGAAGAGGGCCAAGGAGGAGCAGGAACGGCTCGAGGCCGAGCATCCCTCCGCGCGATTCCCGCCCACACAGATCGTCATCAGCGACACCGACTTCGAGCACCCGCCCGCGCTCAACTACACGCTGCGCACCCGCATCAAGAGCCTTGTCTGGTTCTGGACTCTCATCTTCATTGACTGCGTGTGCGTGCCGATCGTGCTGTACTTCTGCCTGTGGAACCTCACCGACCTGAGCCACAATGCCGTCTTCAGCATCAGCACCGGCACGCTCGGCACCGTGTCCATCGTCGAGTACTTCATTCGATTCCGCCGGCTTTGGAGGAAAGGATCAGATTGCCGCGTCATCGGGGCGCGCCGCTGGTATCTCGACTTCTTTCACTGGAACCTGTCCGTCGGCTGGATGGCCGTCATGGTTGAGCTGATCGTGTGAGTCTTTGAGACAAGCCCCTGTCTTGCTGCTGGGTCGAACCTGTTCGAGCTGACGAACTGCGCAGCGGCACAATCCCCGCCGAGCCTCCTATTCGACTTCTAGCCATGCCCGCGACGAGCATGCTGTTCGCGTTTGGCATCCAGATGCTCATCATCGACGTCCTGCGCCTGGCTGGCTACCGCGCTCCCATCCGCATATCGTCGCTACCGCGGGGTACGCCCTTGCGACCCGGAATATACTCCATCATCGAAGACGTGTGCGCCGTCGACGGATCCGGCGGCACAGAATTCAGGCAGAGACTCAACCTGCGCTACATGGCAAGCCATTACTTCCGGCAGATGCTGCACAGATTGACCCTATTCTGGGCATTTGGTGCCCTCGCGGCAGCAAGCGCAACTACGGCTATCATCTTCACCGTGAACAGGGACGCTGCTTACGTGGTATGTGTTGAGTTTCCATTTCGGTTTGGAGACGCGCGCAACGGCAGCCAAACACTTAAAGTTTGGCCATCTTCAATTCCGCTTTTGAGTTCCTGAAATGTCTAGTCTGAATTGCTGCCGTTCGCTAGTTCTTTTTACTTCTTTCCTTTTGATTCAGAACGCCCGAGACTAACACAAAGCTTCGAACAGGTTGGCTGGACCGTACCCTTTGCCTGGGCCGCCGTTTGGGCGGCGATCACGACGAAGTGGGTGCAACTGAGCCTCGCACATGAGCACAGGGTCTGGACAGAAGAGCGCCAGAAAGCCCAAACCGCACCTTAACAACATCTACACAAACCACCCCATCATTCCCGTTACCGATGTGGATAAGATTGAGTTTTTGAGCACAGGGCTTTATTCATCCACTACAGCATAGCATGTTCTTGGGCGTTGGGAAAAATTTGCATTGGGGACGTTTTGCGAGATACCATGATCTGTCGTTGTGCTTTTACGCTTCTCATTCTTCTCGTCGGCGACGGAGGAGGCCACAATCGGAAATCTTGTTCCTCACTACATGTTTCCTGTCGACTGCGGCTTGTGGTTTGGTCAGCCTGCTCATCGCGTTACGGTGACTACGACTGATCGAGCGGCCATGCAGCTACCAAATAGAATTTTTCGAGAGCTCCTACGGACGCCGAACCATCAAATGAAGGCGTGTCTATTATGTTGCTTCATCCCCGTCAATTCCCCTTTCTAGCCGATTGCGACTCTATTTACAGAATAGTCCTGCTTACGGTGTGCATCCTCGCTGACGATGATCTTGAGCCAGGGTCCCGAGGCTGAGATGGAGATCGAGAGCCGATGTCGGCGGAGAGTGACGGATATTTGTCTGCGGCGCTCCGTCTGTAATGTTCGGTGGGCAATTGTACACTCGAACCAGAACAATTCGAGATTTTTGCTCGTCTCGACCATAGAATATGACTTCCTCATTCCCTCCAAAGCCCGTCGATCTCGGTACGTGCCAATCTTGCTTTGCGTGCGAGTCTGGACCTTGACTGAACGCGCTGTGGAGACTCACACTAGCCGTGAGCATCTCACCACCCCCCCAAGCGTGCTAATCAGCTGCCGGGCAACAGAAACCAGTCCGCTCGGCCAAACAGGCAGCTGTTCACATTTCCAAAAAAAAAAAAAAAAAAAAAAAAAAGAAACCTAGATAGAGTGAAAGAGGACGGGAAAGAGATAAGAAAGGCTAACTTGAGTTCCAATTCAGACTGGCCCAACATCGGCTTCCGCGTTCGCGAGGTCAACGGTCACATCGAGTCGCACTACAGCAAGAAGACGGGCACATGGAGCGAACCCGAGTTCGTGACGGACCCGTACCTTCGCATCCATGGCATGGCGCCCGGGTTGAACTATGGGATGCAGTGCTACGAGGGCCTCAAAGCCTTCCGCGACCCGACCGACGAGCGCATCAACATCTTCCGGCCGTCCATGAACGCCGAGCGAATGCAGCACAGCGCAAGCTTCATCAGCATACCCGAGGTACCGGTGGAGCACTTTTTGAAGTGCTGCAGGCTGGCCGTGGGCCTCAACGCGGAGTATGTGCCTCCCCATGCGTCGGGTGCGGCCATGTACATCCGGCCGCTGCTCCTGGGAAGCAGTGCGCAGCTGGGCCTGAACCCGCCGGAAGAGTACACCTTCCTCGTATACGTGCTGCCGACGGGCGTCTATCACGGAACGGCGCCTGTCAAGGCCTTGATCCTGGAGGACTTTGATCGAGCCGCGCCAGAGGGCACGGGCAGCGCCAAGGTCGGCGGCAACTACGCACCCGTCCTCAGGCATAGCGAAAAGGCGTACAAGGAGGGCTACGGCATCACGCTGCACCTGGACAGCAAGACGAGGTCCGAGATCGACGAGTTCTCGACCTCCGGCTTCATCGGCGTCAAGAAGGACGGCGAGAGCTACACCGTCGTCGTTCCGGACAGCAAGAACGTGATCAAGAGCGTCACGTCCGACAGCGTGTGCGAGATCGCCAAGAGCTTCGGCTGGAAGGTGGAGAAGCGAGCGGTAAGTTTTTGTCGCGTGTTGTTCAAAAAATGTATACATATATATATATATATATGCATGCATATATGTATGTGATCTCACACGCGAATCGTCCGCTGACGGGCTGCTTAGATCAAGTACGAGGAGCTCCCTTCCTTCGACGAGGTCATGGCCGCAGGCACGGCGGCGGCGCTCGTGCCCATCAAGTCCATCACGATGCTGTCCAGGAACGACAAGATCGAGTACATTCCCGAGTCAGACCAGACGCCCGGCCCGGTGTGCACAAAGCTGCTCAGCACGCTCAAAGGTATCCAGCAAGGCAAGATCAAGGACGCCTTCGGCTGGCTGGATCTCGTACCGGAGCCAAAGGGATACAAGAGCCGGGAATCGAACGGGGTCAACGGCGGGGGTAGCGTCGATGGCGTGAACACGCTGTGAGCAACGCCGATTACAAGCGAACGGAAGGCATTGTGCATACGGAGGAAACGAAAACGGACATGAAAAACGAAAAGGGAAAAAAAAATTTTTTTAAACTAAAATGAAAATAAATTGCGAAAAAAAAGTTCAAAATGCAGTGGCTACCACCCGCGTTTCGAACGTCGACGTCGAAGCACGGTCCTTCCGTCGTAGTCTAGGCTGCGGTATGTCTCCTGAAATAACCCTTCATTCCACGACTTTTTGCGTGAGCGACGACCTTTATATCAATAAGCCTTTCACGATGGAACAAAAAAAAAGTTGTTGAGGACCCTTCTTTTTTCCCCCCTCACAAATGCAGCCATGCGTCTCCTCAATTCGCTACATACAACGGTCTGCAGTTGCACGTTGCAGTAGACAGGCACTTTGGCGACTTGATCGAATTTCCTTGTTCAGCACCCCGTGTGGCCCTTTCTTTTGCCCGCTAGACCTGTGACCATGATCGTTGTACCATCGTCGCTCTTGATCGTCGAGGGCTAGCCATCCCTGAGAGCAGAAAAGCAGCCGCCTCTGGAGTCTTTCTAAATACAGTTCGGAAGGTATTAGGGGCTAGCCCGCGCTCCATATACCGTTCTGGACAAAGCGGCCATGTTGAAATTATTCTTCAAAAGAGAAAAGAATGCCCTCGCGTCCTCAGTCGTCGAGGTTCTTCTTCTCCTTGGGATCCTCTGCGCATCCGCAGTCGTAGAAGTCTCCTATTTTGCTGCAGTCAAACTCCTCCTTTTTCAGTCTCTTGTTGACTTGGTTATGCACGTGGCATCCCCAAGCCGCGGCGGCGCTTCTCGAGCTCACCTGAGGCGGGTACTTCTCCAGTATCTTTCCAAAGTGGCCCGCGCATTCGCCGCAGGGATAGAGCCGCTGGAAGAGATGTATGTACGTCTTCAGCGCAAGCGACTCGTCCGCCGTAGGCTTGTCCGGGAAACGCGCAAAGGTGGTGTGGAACAGCTTCCAGGCTGCGCGACCGAGCTCGGCCTTGAGCGTCTCGTTGCCCAGCTTGGGGGCGATGGCGTGGCCGTGAAGGTCCGGCTGCTCCTGCAGGAACGAAGGGCCGGAGGCGTCAGATTTGGCGGCGACGACGCGGAGGGAGTCGGAGGGCGCGGCGTTGCGCGAGTGCGTGAGGAACAGGAGCACGATGATGACGAAGGTGAGCGCGGCGACGGAGAGTCCGCGTCGGCTGGACACGGACATGGTGGACGGACAGGAAGCGTGGGATTTGCTTTTTGAGCCTCTGCGCGGGAGAAGCAACGCCTGGCGGAGCGCGATGTCACGCTGGCGAGATGTCAAGCTGAGGGAAAAGAAGCGACGGGAGCAACTCTTTATGTCAGAGAACGCCGTCCTTTAATATCTCCTCACGACGGGGGATGGCAAGTGCGGTGGTGCGATTGCTCTACACGACCGTTTCACAACCCTACCTGCCGCTAGTCTACAATAGGCAAGGCGAGGCTGAACATAAGGCTCCGCACCAACTCGAAGTAACGCTCGACTCCGTCAACAGTGGAGGAGGTTTGTTACGATGTAAAGCCCGCGATGCAGCGAGCGATTTGCACCTCCACGAACACGTCTTTGCTCTTTCGAGCTTTCGCGGACCCACGTCCTCGAACGCTACGGTCGCCTCGACGGATGCTGGCCGTGGTTTTCCCGTTCGTCTGCAGCGTCCACGGCCGGACGGCGACTGACGATACAAACGGCTCGCCACTGTGCACGGCCCTAATCCAGAACGTGTTACCATATTCTATCGAGAAAGAAAATGGGGTGAGAAAATGGAGCAGAAAATCCATCGATACATGACCACCATTCTCCGTCTTTGCTGATTCCAAGCTTGCGCTGGCGAGGCAATTCCTCACACTACCGAGTGAGCTATCGCAATGCATTGGCGCTATCGCTCATTTCCCTCCTTGTTTTCTAGGTGCCCAAAATTTTGTCCCATCCTTTGGTTTTGCCAATAGGGCGAACGTGCTTTTTCCCTAATCGTATAGAGATAGCGTCTGACATTGTGGGCGAAAGCTTGGATCAAACTTTGCGGCTTCTGAGCGGATCACTCAGCACGTCATGAAGCTTTTATGTTGGTCATCTGGCTTTTATTCTGGCTGCGTCCTTCCATGAGATTCTTCTCTAGACCATTAATGCGTACATTTGCGCCTAAGCCTTGAAGATAGGAATCGCGCCGGCGGGGTTTTGGATCACGTATGAAGCCTAGACAAAGATTTGGAGGGCATCTGGTAGAAGAAGACTACAATATCCTTACGAGACATCCCGGGTAATTGACCACTGCCTTGTTGAGCTTCTCGGCAGAGAACAGCAGCGTTGCAAACCTACGCCGCCACGGTGGTCGAGGCCGCTGCAGCTTTGACGCACTTCCTGTTTGGAACCTGCGCGTCGATATCTGATGGTAGGGATTTGGCCAGGGCACTGCACGTCAACAGGGTCACGATGCAGTATTCTTCCAGTGGAGGTCAAGTTCAACTAAGACTACATTTCTGGTATTTTCTTCGATTTATATCGAGGTGGATTATACGAGTTCACTGGCGCCGCGATTCGGCCGTCCGTGAACAGACCATCTCCCTCGTACATTCAAGACTGAAGCTCTGGCAAGAGTCACGAAAGTTGGTGCTTAGTTGGGAGTCGCACACCGGTTGATCTATGAGTTCGACGCCGACAGAGTGTGTTTCATGCACAAGAACTTACGTCGATGGAGAGAAAAAGGGAAGCAGCGCACGCACAACACAGAACCAGGCTTGTGAGTATGATTCGATTTCGACAATCCAGTGTTGGGATGATGACTGGCCCGTGAATTGGCATCTATGACTACATGTAGATTTAGATGCCCTTGTAGCTTCGGCTGATAGGAAGGCAAAGAAAAAGAGATGCTGAGATTAATCAAGTTACGGAGCACAAATCTCTTATTAAGCGGCCCCGCAGGTGGAATGGAGCTAGGGCTCCCTCCCTGCAGACTTGGCTCGGCAGGCATTGCGGGGCAACCGCGTCATGCTCGTTGAACTTTGTACTGTCTTCGTTTCGCCTTGCATTGATGGCTGACAAAGGCAGACGTCGCAGTTAGTCTTAGCCTCGTTTTGTGATACCACAGTGTCTCTGTGCGGCATTTGCACTATTTCTTTGGTTGAGATGTTCTGTCCTGCTTTGAGTTGTTTTCTGTAAATGAGGCCTTTGCAGGCGACCTGGTTCGAAAATGTTTGAAAAGAGCATCGTGTCCTTCCAATCTGGAGAGGGATTTGACCTTTCCAGTGCCGCCGTGGTCATCGATCAAGATGACTTTGAAGGGATCCATATCGCTGCCAAGAATCTTGCTGTCGACTTTGGCAAAGTCACGGGCTACAATGCAAGGCTCGTTGTTCGCGGCGCGTCTTCGTATTCAGCAAGCACCAGCTGCATTTTCATTGGTAGTCTTTCGCGGTCTTCGACGATAAGATCTCTAAAAGATGAAGGCCGCATTGATACCAGCAGAATCGAGAATAAATGGGAATCTTGGATGACGACATGCCTTCCAAATCCTTTCGGCAATTTCAAAGATGCGTTGGTAATCGTTGGGAGCGACAAGAGAGGCGCCATCTACGGCGCTTACACTCTTTCTGAGCAGATTGGAGTCTCACCGTAAGGGTCATCCGAACAATCTCGGTGCTGAATGTTTACAGTACATAGATGGCATTGGTGGGCCGACGTGCCTGTGAAGAAACATTCCTCTATCTACGCCCTTCCAGTCTCAAGTTGGAACGGTGAACCAAGTATCAAATACCGTGGGATTTTCATCAACGACGAGTCGCCCGCCATGGATTCATGGGCGCAGGAGAAATTCGGCCCCGTTTTCAACTCCAGGCTATACGAACATATCTTCGAGCTGCTCCTGAGACTAAAGGCAAATTTTATGTGGCCCGCCATGTGGAGAGGTTATCCTTATCCCGGAAGGTCATTCTTTGTGGATGATCCGGACAACCAGGCTCTAGCCGATCGGTATGGCATCGTTGTTGGAACCTCTCATCACGAGCCAATGCAAAGGGCTATGAATGAATGGTCAACGACTCAGCCTGAAGGTACTTGGAATTGGAAGACGAATAGAAAAAAAATCACGAATTATTTCAAAGAGGGTGTTAAAAGAGCGGTCCCTTATGAGTCGATGCTCACCATGGGTATGAGAGGTGAAGGTGATGGACCAATCAGTGATGATAATCCAATAGAGACACTGACAGACATAATTCGAACACAACGAGAGATCATCAAAGAACATCACGAGCGGGAAGATGGAGTACCTCGTAGGTTGACGAGTTTCGTCGTAGTTCTCTCTTCTGATTCCGCTACCAGAACTTATGGCACTGTATAAGGAAGTGCAGCAGTACTACGATGACGGCCTAGAAATACCAGATGATGTGACCCTTCTCTTTTCGGATGACAACTTTGGATCGCTTCGTCGGTTACCAACGGTAGATGAAGGAAAGAGAACTGGCGGATCTGGCGTGAGTCCGTTCGGCGTATGTGAAAGTGGATGCTGATAAGGCTTGTTAAAAGATCTACTATCATTTCGAGTATACCGGCGGGCCGAGAAGCTATAGATGGATAAACAGCAACACTCTGGTGACACAAACGCGCCATCGTTTCAGATCTCTCATGCACTGACAGGATGCAGGGTAAAGTATGGCAGCAGCTTCAGCTCGCATATTACCGGAATGCCAAGAAAATATGGATATTCAACGTCGGTGATCTCAAACCTATGGAAATCCCTATGAGTTTTGCTTTTGACTTGGCCTGGAACATCCGCTCGATTCGTTCCGACAGTCTATTGGGCTATTTCCAAGCTTTGGCTAGTCGAGAATTCGGTGAGGAATTTGCGAAATGTATCGGACATATTTGGCAAGACTATGATCGGCTTCTGGCTCTCCGTAAACATGAACATATCGTTCCTGAAACATTCAGCCTTCTCGATTACCACGAAGCCGAAAACGTCATTAGCAGATGGGAAAGGCTTTTGAACGAAGCGGAATCCATACATGCAAAATGTACCGACCGCCAGCGACCCTCCATATTCCAATTGGTACTTCATCCAATTAAGGCTTCCTATATCTATACTCTGTTAAGAGTCACTCAGAGTAAAAATCGACTTTACGGAAAACAGCGACGCAATACTACCAATCGGCTTTTCTACAAATGCATTCGCCTTTTCGAAGACGATCACGAACTTTCAGAGCAATATCACAGGTTACTAGGTGGAAAGTGGAATCACATACTTCGACAGCCCCATTACGGTTACACGGGCTGGGAAGGACCTTCAAGAGATATGATTGGTGGGCTCTGCTACGTGCAAACGAGAGCTAACTCTAATCCCAGTGTTGGCCACATGGGCATCGCCGTGGAAGGTACTGAAGGTGTGCATCCGGGTGCGATAAACGAGGATTCCGATCGAACCCATCCATCAAGAGGTAACCTAAGAAGTGGCGTAACCGTCCAGCTTCTCAGTCCCTACGGACCAAAAACTCGATACTTCGAGATCTACCATCGCGGGACGATTCCCTTCTCTTGGCGAGCCAAGCCGCAGTATTCTTGGATTAAACTCGACAAATACGAAGGAGAGCTAAGTCCTGATGACAATGACACCAGAGTGACGATCAGCATCGACTGGGACGATGTTCCCCAGAATCTTTTTGAAACTGCTTATATTGAAGTTATTGGAACGGTGGATGGTTATGAAAAAGTTGTGGTTCCTGTCAGAAAGCAATACGCTCCTGATGACTTCACTGGTTTCGTTGAATCAGCTGGCTACGTCTCCATCGACGCCGGAAATTGGGTTGAGAAGCCTTACATGCTTCTTCCATCGATGGGTCGCCCTCTAGCTGGTTCGGTGACTTTGCCAAACGAGATCAATTTCGGTGACATCGATTCCGTACCCTTTCTAAGGTACAATATCTTTACATTCTCCGAGCATGAAAATGCGGTTCTCGAGCTACAATTCAACATGACTCTAGATACAGACACGACTGGCTTTATGGAATACGATTTTAGATGGGATGGTGGTCAAGTACACACTTTCCGCCTCACAGAAGATGAAGCGGGCGGATTGCCTAAATATTGGGATGAGGCAGTGCAAGACTGTGTTTGGAAAAAGAATCATACCGTTGGACGTGTCAGAAGAGGTGAACATACAATTGAGGTTAAGTTGAAGGCGGCAAACATGTGCTTGGAGAAAGTGGTACTTAATATAGGTGGGCTACGACCAACCTACTTGGGACCATCGGAGAGCCATTTCGTGGAGGGTTTGACAGAACAAATGCTTGACATTGACGGTCGAGACAAGCTGCATATCAACATGACTTTACAAGAAACTTGAATTTCGGTAAAGCACTCTTTCCGTGCTTGGAAAGCAGCAACGTAATACCAACATTCAACCATAGCTGACTATACTTTCATCATCGTCTTTATTTTCTTTACTCTCACCCTTGATATTTCTTCATCAGTTCGGAGACGAACACGTTTATACCTTTCATTTCCACTATTATACAATTGTCGCAGCACAAGTCTGATAATTAGCAGCCTTATGCCTTTGTGGATTGACACAACATATCTTGCTGTTCAAATAGCAAGAGATCATTAGCGAGTTCGGATGCCAATCTCTAATTTCTTCGACAAGATCATGGAGGCAGATGGATGACGTACAAATCACGTGCTCAATTATCCGTTTAGTCTCGGCGAACCTTCGGACGGCGTCACCTTCGGCTTAACTCCGACGACTCCGGGTTAACAGAGCTATCATCATTAAGTCCAGATGTGAATAGGCATCGCTCTCGTTCCCAGAGAAGTAGATTTGCTTACGATATGAAAGAGACACTGCGAGCAACAATGAGCCCACAAGTTGGGTCTATCTTAAATCCCGACCAACAAGCTGAAATAAGATCGTTTGAAGAAGATTGGACAGGTATCACCAGTCCTCAACAGCGGAGAAAATTGCAGAACCGCCTAAATCAAAGGATATGGAGTATGTAGTCCTTGATCGAAAGAATTACGACATCAAGTCTTGAAGTGCTTAGTCTGACTTTTCATTTTCACGAGCCAGGGCGCCGTCATGCTAAAAAGGGCAAGAATGGCAATAAAATAGGCACTGCGTCGGAACTCGATTTCGCACGCAATGGCGTCCAGCAGAATGTGTGCTGTACTTACGGCACTCCGAATGGGGTGAATGCCCTCGTTCGCTTCGAGGCATTTGCGCGGCATCAGAATCGATTAGGTTCACCGCGAACAGATATGTTGCTAACCTTAATCAAGTTCAATGTCTTTCGGGCTCTCATGGATATCAATACTATGCTAGGCTTCAGCCTGGAGTGGCTACGTGAAGACTCCATCTCTCCGTTCTATGAGAATACGAACAACAACACCAGATCTGATTGCCCGGTTACGCTGAGACCGACATTGCTACAGCAAACGGTTGAACACCATCCATGGATTGATTTGATGCCCTTGCCGACCATGCGCGACAATATACTGCGGGTGAACTATTTCGACGACACTCCGCTTTGCCACGATATTGTGGACAATCGGCAGTGCATGGGTGATTGGTCAGGCTTAATCGTGTGGGGCGATCCATGGAACCCATACAATTGGGAGATTACAGAAAGTTTTGCCAAAAATTGGGCATGGGTTCTATATGGATGCTGGGAGCTTTTTGAATCGACGAATATCTGGCGAGCGAAGCGTGGAGAGCCGAAACTGTTTCCAGAGGATATGTGCACTCCCCAGAGATATGAAAACGAAGTTCTAACGCAGCCAACATTCACTACTACTACTACAACTACAAATCACTGAACGAGATACCTATAGGTTCTCTTCGTTCACCAAGACATATCTGTATCTAGCTTTTCCCTTGTCCATATCAACGATGGCCTCATTTGCTCTGGACATTGGACGCTCCTCAATCATTGGACGGACGTTTTTCTCTACGGCAAGTTGAAGCATCTCCCGAATGTCTTGAGGCGATCCAATCAAAGAACCTCCCAATTTTACCCTTCCAAAAATCAAGCTCGGTGCAGGTACTTCGAAGACGCCATCATCAGGGTTGCCCACTTGCACAAGCGTTCCATCCCTCCGAAGTAGACCCAAGTACTTGCCAAGAGGCATCTAGAGTATCTTCATGTTAGCGCAACACCTCCACAGCCTTCTTCAAGGGCGGCTTGCCTTTGATGATGAAATCGTTGAGATTACAATATCGAACGAACGAGAGTGCTTAGATGCCCAGGATGGATCCTCCTCAGTTGAGACGTAAGCGTCAGCTCCTAATTTGAGAGCGTCCGCTGCCTTGTTCGCTTTTCGGGATATGGCGACGACGTAGTCAGCACCCAGAGCCTTGGCCCACATGATAGCAAAATGACCTAGTCCACCAAATCCTACAACGCCGATGCGTTTCCCAGGTCCGCAACCGTAGTGTTTCAATGGGGAATATGTCGTCACGCCGGCGCAAAGCATTGGTGCTGCCTCAGCAGATGGCAAACCATCAGGAATCTTGACAACAAAATGCGACGGCGCTCGGTGGTACAGGGCATAACCACCGTACGACTTGCTGCCGTTCAGATACGTGCCGTCATAGGTACCGACGAAACTGTGTGGGCAGTAGTTTTCCATGTTCGATCTGCACTCCTCGCATGGCTTCTGCAAGCGACCAAGGCAAGAGTCCGACTGGGCTCCAACACCAACACGGTCGCCTACCTTGATGTTACCTTCGACCTTGCTGCCAGCTCGCACGACAATTCCCACAATCTCGTGGCCGACACAGCACGGATAATTTGTTGGACCCTAGGAGCAAGGTCAAATTTCTGCATCATGGCAAAGTAATGTCATGGCATCTTACCCATCCGCTTCGAAGCGTGTGGAGGTCCGAGCCGCATATGCCGCAGTGGGTAATCTTGATATCAACATCTGTTTCCTCCCAGGCTTTTGGCTCGAACTCTCCCCATACCATCTTGCCCTGGTCTGCTGTTTTGTCATAGCCCAGCCAGCCCCTGAAAGTGTAACTTGCCATTTTTTTTTTTAAAAAAAAAAAGATAAATCAAATAAACAAGAAAATAAAACAATTCGTGGCACGTGGTCTCTGAGTTGCTTTTTTCTAGATCAATTCGACGATGGTAGAGAAAAGAGAAAATTCAGCACGATTGATCGCGTAGGAGCTTAAATATATTTCTGAGGCGAAGATAAACATCATAGCCACGAATTCTGTATATTGTGGAGCCACTTTATTGCTCCGATTTTTATTGCCGACAGAAATATCAATGAGATCATTGAGTCCAGCGGTCCAGTCGTCCCGTTGCTAGCAAGAGTTACATTCACACTTTTTGCTCAAACGTCCGACAGCATATCTCATGGTACCTGCATCATTGCTAAGCTCTTATTGGCAAAGAGAACGCACGGACCCATAAGCGAGATGCGTCGGATTTATCCTTTGCCTCGTCCGAAAGGCGATATCTCGTGGGTCATGACAGAGGTCGCTCATGATAGACAGATCAAGCGCAACGTAGATGTGATGATGCACTTCCAAAACTTCGACAAGGTTGTGCTTGAGCTCAGTTGTTCGTGACTCGTCTAACTTGTGTATAAATATGTGATCGTTTCTCTGCCGATGCAAACCATAGATCGCGCGAGTCCCAACTGCCATCTTCACACTGTTCAATGATATCCCCCTTCAGGCTGTTCCACAGATTTTAAGTCCGACATATGTCCTGAAACAATGCCTCAAATGCACTTCGCCCATTCCGCTCGCAGCGGCGCCCCTTCGATCCATGGCAATACGGCGCTGCCCAATTCGTTCTCCGGCAACAACGTTTTCATCGACCCAGTCATTAGGACTGAGGAAATGTCGGTCGTCAACGTCAATTTCGCGCCGTGTGCGCGCACGCATTGGCACACACACGAGGGCGGTCAACTGCTCACAGTCCTTGCAGGATCAGGGTGGATCTGTGACCAGGCGAAGGAGCCAGTGAAGCTCTCGGTTGGCGACGTTGTATGGTGTCCACCTGGGACAACGCACTGGCATGGAGCGGACGATGGAAGCTACATGGTGCACCAAGCTGTTTCTTTTGGCGGGGTTCAGTGGCATGACGCGGTTGGGGATGAGGAGTATAGCAAGAAGAAATCTGTGTAAATCATTCCGCGGCCTGTAGAACTCGGGCGCGCCTAGCTAGGTCAAACGTGGTGCTGTAATGCTTTATCTCCAAGGATATTCCTTTTCCTCTTCGCCCACATCAAAACGTGCATCCGAACGCAGCTTTAGCCTGCATCTGTGCTTTATTAAAAAAACTGTCAAGAGAGGAAATTCGATGCCAGTGATTTGTTTTCGACTTGCTGAAAGAGAAGAGCCTCTCGCGAGCGAGGGTTCTTGCGCTGCGAGAACACTCTGGCCGTTCCAGGAACGGAGAAAATTTTTTTTGCAATAAGTATTACACTATATGAGTGCAATGACCACCGAACGATGGAGCAGCACCACCTGTTCAAGCTACCTTAGCTATCGCCATGAAGTCACGACGATGTTATGCGGGAGACCCACGTCCGACGATTATCGGGCTGAAAAGAATAAGCAGGCTGCATGAGCTGGAAGACGCTAGCTGAATTTGGTCAGTCGAAGGACTGCTCTGGTTTGCTTCAATTAACTGAGTGAATTTGCCTACTTCTCCCGGTAAAATAGGCTCTGCCTGGAAGCTTTAATTGCAATTCGTCATTTTCGCTATGTACCGAGACTAATGTGTATGCATATTGCTTATGCCAGGTTTCTTGTTGTTCTGCGGATGTCACCTAGCCCAATTGTGACCAGCTGACGATCGAGATCATCAATGTGCATATAAAAAGCGATTTACTGAGGAAGAATACTAATTTTTTTTCTCATACCTAAATTCCTTAGATTCTTGCCCGTTGCCGCCATCGCAATGTCATTTTTCGAACCACCTCCCAAACCAGAGACGCCTTTGGGCCTGCATCGAATACTGTCTCCTACAGCGTCAGTGAAAGTCTCTCCCATTGCCTTTGGTGGTATAAGTATCGGGAGCTCATGGGCCGAATTATTCGGCAAGAATGAAGAGCCGTTCAAGCTTCTTGATGCCTACTTTTCCTTGGGGGGAAATTTCATCGATACCTCGAACGTGTACAATTCGGAGGACTCGGAGAAACTCATCGGGGATTGGATGCAAGATCGTGGGGTGAGAGACCAGATGGTTATCGCTACGAAGTACACTGCTGGTTATCAGTCTTACAACAGAGACAAAGTGCCGATGCAGAGCAATTTTACTGGTAACTCTGCTAAGAGCATGCATGTTTCCATACGGGATAGTTTGCGGAAGCTGAAGACGGACTACATCGATATCTTATTTGTTCATTGGTAAATCCCTCAAACAATTTGGTTTTGTTTCTATTTATTCACCATTCTAGGTGGGATTTCGCGACTTCGGTGGAGGAAGTCATGACGCATCTTCACGCATATGTGATGGCTAGGCAGGTTCTCTACCTTGGAATTTCTGACACGCCTGCATGGGTTGTGGTGAAAGCAAATGCCTGTATGCTCTTTTTGCCATTCAGAGCTATATTCACGATGTTCACATGTACTAATTTCGATTTCCAGACGCTCGTCAACATGGCTTAACTCCATTCTCTATTTACCAAGGCAGATGGAATGCTGCTTTTAGAGACATGGAGGCTGAAATCATCCCCATGTGTGAGGACCAGGGAATGGCAATTATGCCATGGGCCGCTTTGGGTGGCGGGCAGATTTTGTCGAAACAACAAAGAGAGAACCAAGCAAAAGACCCAAACGCTCGTAAGGGTTATGGAACGAGGGAAGCAGATATCAAAATCTCCGAGGTTCTAGAGACCTTGGCCGAGCGGAAAGGCACTTCAGTACAGGCAATGGTGAGTACACTATCCTTTGCTATCCATCTAATCGTTAACGACCACAAGGCCCTAGCATACCTCTTTCATCAATCTACCTATGTGTTCCCCATTGTCGGAGTCCAGACCGTTGAGCATGTCAAGTCGATGCCAGAAGCCTTGCGCTTAAAGCTCTCTGACGAAGAGATCGAAGAGATACAAAATGCGGTCCCATTTAACCCGCTGTTCCCTGTAAATTTCCTGTTCAACTTCAGAGGAACCCAAAAATACAACACGAAGCTTACCGCCGCACACAACCAGCAGTATCAGATGGCTGCTTGGATCGATGCACCTCCCAAACCTCTTGTACGTGATTCATCGGCCTACTATGGCATTTATTATTAACGAATCTGCAGCCTTATCGGCCACGAGAAAGCGAGTAGTACGAGCGTCTCATGCAGAAGCTAGATCGCGTCAAAGAATGAAATCTTCTTACTTATTTCTGGTCTCCTCTAATTCTGTTCATCTTTTTAAGATGGAACGGCTTGCGACGAGCCGACGTTATGGACATTCACGGCTTGTTTCAACACTAAATAACCTCATCATTTTTGGGTTACTCGAAAATCAGACTGCCTGTCAGTCTTCGGCAGGGAAATGAAATTTGCAGGCCTTAATTCATATTTTGAATATGAAATGACAGTCGTTACATGCTCTTCAAGCAAGACTGCCAAGCGAAAGTTATTCCTTGAATTTGAGGCTACAATGGGTTGATAGCGACACAACTCTCAAAAATCTATATTAAGTTATCAAAATACGGCCACGTAGCTTAGCGCTTGCGATTTCATCGGGTCACCTTTGTCAATGGAACGGAAAATTTTGATTCAAAGTTCAACGTATCTCTGGTTCCTCGTTGTATAATTGTTCTTACGTCTACATAGGGAGCATTTGCCACATAATTAATGGTGTAATGAGTTTGATGCATTTCAAAAAATTTATCAAGTTCCATACGACCACTTTGACTTGTATATTTAAGTAATAACCAATGAGCATTTGTTCAGATTATACCCTTCTTCACCGTTCCGAAATTTGAAAAACAATTTCTACTGGTCAAAACAAATTGTTGCGAGAATTTATCGCTATTAAAGAGACTCCACTTCAATTTCTCACAAAGTTTGCTTATATTTTCCTTAAGACGCGAGAACAATTTGATAATGTAGCGGCATGGAAAAGTTGAAGAACGAAAAAATCTAACAATCTTCATCTCTCGTAGTTCTGACCATCTTTTTGAAATGAAACATAAATTGAGCTAAAAAGCGTTATCCTTCTGTATCTGTTTCTCGTTTTGGGGGTTTTCGTCCATATACGACCGATCTATGCGCAGTTAGTCAATGCGATGCTGGAGACTTTACACTTTAAATGAAGCTCACATCTCAATATAAGCATGGATAGATCTGTCGCGAAGCGCTGACCTCACTTGTGCCAGATACACCATGACTTCTTCCCTAGACCACTTCAATACGTTTGTTAACAAGTACATGCTCCAGCCTTCGATGCCATCTTCCCAGAATAACCGATTATACATGCCAATTTCTTTCAAGTGTGGATCACGCGGCCAATCTATTCATATCCTTATCAGCTCTATGCTTTTCTGATTAAATCGCAAAGAAGAAAGCTCACCACCAATGGGCCATTTGTACCTGTGCTCTACAACGTCGATAAATCCGGTATCAATTATATTCTGCTTTGCCTCATCTACCACAAGCAGAGTCTTCCCGAAAAGATCGCCGCATTTGAGCGAGAGTTCTCCCCATTTATGAAGAGGAGATCCTGGTTTCACTGTTCCATCGTCTGATTTGGGGACGACGCTACCCTCCACCTGCTCAATCCAGCCTCCTGGCTTAAGATGTCTGACAATATCCTTAGCCAAATGTGAGAAGCAGGTTTCCGGACTGACAAACTTACGAAAACACCTGCTTGTAGAATGCTGGCCAGTCGGCAATGGAGCCATACAAGCAGCGGACGTGAATGAAATCAAAACTATCTTTTGCGTATAACCATTCCTCTGTACAGTCGTCGATTTCGAACTGTAGATTCGGCGGTATATCTGTTGGTTGAATTGGAGATAGATCTGTCCCGATCACCGAGGCAGAAGGATGCTGGTCGGCGAAATCGATTGCCCAGATTCCAGTACCTGTCCCGACATCCAAGACTCTCTTGGATCGTCTATTAGTTGGCCATCATCCTATATGTCAATTGTGGGCATACATGGATATCCTCGCCTATAGGGGCCAGATATAACTTTCCGCCTAAAGTCAAGTTGAAGATATGGTGGCTTGAAGATTGTTAGCGCAAGAAAATGAATGGAGTACGCAGATAGTACGCGATGTCAAGGTTATCGGCGGCTTGCTCATCGTTTGGACCCCTTACAATTACAGTTAAAGCCCGCCAGCTCTCGTCGCGTTCTTGGAATTACCAGTATGAACCCTTACGGTATGCATGATATCGTCTTCCATTTTCATAGTGGTAATTCAATATGGAGGACTTCAAGGATGTAGTATCCCTTCAACAACTATTATTTTTGCTCAATCTCGAAATGCCTCTATGAACGTACGAGAGAATATCACTATCTCCGAAGCTTGAGTCCTCATCATTCGTATCCTGGGCTGATCTTTAGCGTCACTCTGGGACAACGACGATGGTAGTACTGACAACGTGTATATTCGAAGAGATGTCTGCCATGGATTATATTTAAGCTGAATTTATAAAAGTATGAATGAATGTACTGCCCTGAGCCGCGCTAACTTTACGCTTCCAAACATGCTTAGTTGAGCGGTTAATAGACATAGCCGCCCGGCAAGAAAGGAATTATATCCTCCGGAATAATTCGCCATTAATTGGACAAGGTTTCTTCTGCATCTCCTATTGCGTGACTCCGCGTGACCATCTGCTGCATAGAGATAAATAGGGTGTCGCAGGCTGGCGAGACCTCCCTTGCACGAATGGGATCGCTTAGCTATCAAGGCTCTGTTTCTCAACCACCCCCTTGGGAATGTTTCGCTGGCCAAGATTGTGACATGAGTTGGTTCGGTTCGAAACCCTGACTGCTTGTCGATTTTTGGTTTCTCAAATCCTTTAGATTCTGCTGCGTCCAAAATCCGCTTCTGGCTCCGATTTCTGCCGTCCATTCTCGACAATTTCTTTCCCCGTCCTGGGCCCCAAGCGGATTCAAAATGGTGGCAAAACTATCGCTGTTTAGTATCGCCTCGGAAAATCCGCTTATCACCGTGGCATCACTGGTTGTATTTGCTATAGTTACTTGGCTTTTTCAGCGAACCATATATCGTTTGTATTTGCATCCACTCGCTAAATTCCCAGGTCCGCCAGCGGCTGCTGCCACAAGATTATGGAAGGGCTATATCGAATGTGGATTGCGCATTTCCTTCTGCCATTTTCTCGAGGAGCTTCACCGCAAATATGGTATGACCCATGCCCAAAAGTACGTCTCAAGCATTAATCTTCAGCCTAGGGGAAGTGGTAAGAATTGGGCCAAACGAGCTCCATTTCTCCAATCCACAGGCATACCATGACATCTACAATAACAAAAATAGATGGGACAAGGAGAAACAGGTGTATCACAGTATGGGTGAGGATAGATCCTCCTTTGGCTTTCTCACGTACCAGGAATCAAAAGAGCGCAAAGACGTTATGAAAAAGATGTTCTCCCCGACAGCCCTCTCCCAAGCCCATGGTTTGATTGTGCAAAAGGTAGCTTTTTTCCCCGACTTTTTTTCCCTTCCAGACAGCATGTTTTAACCTGTGCTCGCACAGCTTGATGCATTTTGCAAAGCACTGGAACGACAGAGCAAGTCTGGAAAACCTGCAGACTTGTTCTTTGCCTTCCGATGTCTGACTATGGATATCGTGACATATCTATCTTTCGGTGCCTCTGTGGATGCGATTGATTCACCAGATTTCCATGCACCACTGCTCGAAGCCATGGATGCTTCCATTGACACCCTCATGCTTTTTAGGCACTCACATACGTACAAGGATATGATCCTCAATTGTCCCCCGAATATCGCAAAAGTTGTTGCTCCAGCTACACGTGGACTCATAGACATGCAGCAGATGATCAAAGCGCAAATCCGAGATTTAGTAAATGATCCGGAAAACCTGAATCATCTGCCACACAATATGACAATATATCACTGCTTGCTAGACAAAGAGGCTTACCGTAACAACAAAGTGCCTTGTGAAGGAAGCCTTTACGAAGAAACTCAAGCATTGATGTTTGCAGGATCAGATACTACTGGAAATACATTCTTAGTGGGATTTTTTCACCTGTTAAGAGCCAAAGACAGATATGCGAAGCTTAAGGAAGAGGTCGAAGCTGCATGGAAAGCCGCTGGTTCATCAGGACCTGAGGCACGCGTTTTCGAGTCTTTGCCCTATCTCAATGCCGTCATCAAAGAAGCTCTACGGTTAAGCGTTGGGGTTACCACTGGTCTGCCTCGTATTGTGCCAAAAGGAGGTGCAGAGATTGCTAAAATATCTGTGCCGGGCGGTGTATGGAGCCTATCCCAAAGACGCTACATTGTGCGTTACTAACATTCTCAAGACAATCGTCTCATGCGGTGCAACATTCGTGCACTACAACCCTGAAATCTTCCCCGAGCCTTTTGAGTTCCGTCCTGAACGTTGGATTAAAAATCCCGAGCTTGAAAAATGGCTAGTTCCTTTCTCTCGAGGCCCTCGAATGTGCCTGGGAATGAATCTGGCCTGGTTGGAATTACGCCTCGGCTTTGGGCATATCATTCACAAATTAGATATGGAGCTTACTCCAGACAGGTCAGTTGTTTCATACAATATTTCTGCGATTTCGCCACTGATGACCCATAACGCCACAGTCCTGACAAACTGCTCTGGAGGGATTGTTTCCTCCCATTCTGGCTTGGCCCTCATGTTTACGCTAACGTGAAGCCTTTGAAAACGTGAATAAACCATTTCATAGAGTTTTGTATGGTTTAATGCTCATGAATGATTGGAGAAAGAGCATTGATTCCATGGAACTTATCCAGCGGCGCGAATTTCGTGTACTTGACCTTCGGACAAATCCGGTGCAATCAGAAATCCCACACTTAGTTTCGTCCATAGTCTGAATTATTGACTATTGGGTAACGGATCACCGAAGGTTTCTTTGATAAAGAGAGGTAAAGCATTGTACCGTGGAATATGTTAGGCACAGTGTTCCTGGATGTACAAGGTTGCAGCAACTTCGGGAGAGTATGGATGTCTAAATGGACTCTGGTATGTATTGTGGCCTATGATTTTCATCTTCGACAAGATTGGACATGGACCAAGTAAAAATAAATCTAAAATGGTGTAGCCAAACGCATTTTAAATTGAAACTGCCCATTGTTACAATCTCGAAGGACTGATGGGTGAAAGGCTTCCCTCGGTTGATCTTTTGTCTCACAGGAATACACTTCAATCCCGTGATGGAGCCGTTTACAACAACCTGGAATGTACCGTAAAGATGACTTGAAAATTTATTATCATTCTAGAATTTATCCTTCTAGTCATCAGTCGTAAAGCCTTCTCCAGACCACGTCATGTTTTATCCAAACTAGACAGCTGTACAGGAGAGACACCAATCATGTAGCGTAAATCGGGAGAGAGAATATTCACAGAAGGATCCTTGTTCTTCTCAGGTCAGCTTTCA
The DNA here is from genome assembly GCF_000836295.1 of Verruconis gallopava. Classification (NCBI taxonomy): domain Eukaryota; kingdom Fungi; phylum Ascomycota; class Dothideomycetes; order Venturiales; family Sympoventuriaceae; genus Verruconis; species Verruconis gallopava. The sequence continues at coordinate 252,310 of NW_015622161.1, read as the reverse complement.
AGAATGTCTAAACCGCTCACATTCTCGTTTAAGGCAACGAGCTCGTGAGGAGCATCTAATCCGGCCTGCTAGGTTTACTTTGCGCAAGTTTTGGTGTCAATTCGAGAGTGACAGTGCATGTCTCCATCTGACTTCTCGCATCATATGACTTCTGTTTTCATAATTGCTTCCAATCTTCCTTTCTGTTTTGGTTATATATGTGCCTACTTGTGCGTCTAGTGATTTCAACATCGAAGCTTAGTTCCGGCACCAAATCTATCGCACTCGTTCGCTTTAGTCATTAAAAGTGCTGGTATATGAACCGGAAAACGGAAAAAATTAGAATGATGAGAAAACGGTGTGCTATCGACGGATTTCATAGGAGTAATAAGAGCTGATAGCTGGCCGAGATCTAGTTAAATCTCATCGCTATACGGGCTCCTTGCTATGTCTGAGGCTTCGGTACAAAGCTTACAACCAGGGGAATGTTGACCTTCGCATGATAATATGTACTGAGTGCAGGATCATTACGAGGATGATGGTGAACGAAGTTTTATCTCAAGTTGTCTTTGGATCCCCTCTCCGCACATGAGACTAGTTAACGGGAATGTGCGCGTTACCCGAAAAGGTGGACAAACACGCGTGCTTCGGTTAAAGCACCTCGGCCCGCTGCGACAGCATGAACCCTGGCGGAAAGACTCGCGAACTCCAATTGCAGCATCTCTGCTTCGAAAGGGCAACTTTTTCTCAAGAACATGGCATAGCATCCATCTCTTAACTCGCAAGCAAGAGATGGCACCTGCGAAGAAGCCCGCTGCACAGGCGGAAATAGCCCTGCTTCCCGGCTTGAAGAGCTGCTTGGTTAACCTGCCTTCGAATCTGGTTGCGATCCTCACGAACGCGAACGCAGTAGGTTTTCCTTTACAACTCTGATCATACCATACATGGCGAATACTAAGCCAAGGAAAAGATCGCACAAAATGTCGTTGTCGAACTTTCCTACCGCGAAGCCGTCCCCCGAAGCACCAGCGCGGCAGACAAACCGCCTCCAAGTACGTCCAAGTCCGTTTTCGTGGGCTGGACGGGCATGCAAAGCAAGCGCAGGCTTGCGCCCATAGTCACTCGTGATGGCATATCCGGTACTAGAGGTAGTGCCGCAGGCACTGCAAGAGAACAAGAGGTCCCTCTCGTAGAACTTGACAGCACTTTTGCTCGCCTTCTTGGAGTAACGGATGGTCAAAAGGTCGGCGTGAATCTGCATCTGGATCCTCCTCTAGCACACACTATAAATATAGAGCCACTCACGCCTGCAGACTGGGAAATGATTGAGTTGCATGCACAGTTTCTTGAACTCAACTTTCTTAATCAAATACGCGCTCTTCCAAACCCGGCATATGTACCACCCGAGGGGCAAGAGAGGCAGCCGAGTCATCCTATTACACTGCACCTATCACCAACGTCAACAGCAAATGTAGTTGTGACATCAGTTGTTCCTGTGCCCGCATCGAACTCTCCATTCATCAAGATCTCACCTGATGCGGAGATCATCGTTGCACCCAAGACTCGGCGGGCGGAAAAACCATCGGCAAGAGAGAGCAGGAGCGTAGGTGCGCGAAGCGGCGGTCGAAGCACAGGAGGCCGTAGTGGTGCGAGTACAGTACGGCACCGGAGCAGCAAAGAGCCTTCTTCGAAGGGAATTACTTTCCTTCGCGGCGTAAGTCGAAGCATCGCCCATGAATGGTTTGATGATTTTGAAGAGAGCGAAAAGGACATCGGCCTGCGAGTTTGGATTGACAAAGAGCAACTCTTGACGAAGGCTCTTCGCGGAGCCACGTGGGTGTCCGTAGGCATTGTAAAGCCAGCTGGCATCCTTGAGCCAGTTGATCCACAGAAGGAGGCCGCCGAAGTCGAAAAACCTGCGACTAGAGTTGTCGCTAAAGTTTCTTCTTGGGAGGATGCGCCAGACTCTAGTCACATTGCTCTGTCCACGCTATTGTGCCAGGCCCTCGGTGTCAGCGATTTTGTTGGTGGACTCATTCGAGTAGAAGCTGCTCCACCCCAGGCGGCAAAGGCCTCAAAAACTGATTCTTCGAAGGAGTCATCCCGATCCAAAGAACCAGTTGTGAAGTCCATCAAGATTCTTCCATTCCCATCTTCATCCTCAGTCACTAGGTCGGGCTTCAAGTTTGGTGGTGAGTCGAAATCAGAGAAGGAGGAATCTCTGAGGAATCTACAGGTCGTATTCGGTAAAGATGGAAATGGACTTTTACTGGGCCCGTTGACAGACGGCATGATCCTACCTGCAGCTGCGAAGGACGACATAGTCTGGCCAGGCGGTATACTGCGATTCGATCCTACGAGCTCTGTGAACGAGAGCAGAAAGCCTCCAGTAGTTTGGTACATCGGCTCTGAACGTACGGTACCCGCGGAAGTTGTTCAAGAGGTCCCCAAACCTAGTATCGCCTTACGAAATTGGTCGCTTGGTGACCCGATTCCTGAAAACCCTCCCGTGCTGGTCGGTATCGATTCCACAATTTCACAACTCCAAACACACCTGTGTCAACAGTCCTCTGTTCTCCTCACGGGAGGACTGGGGGCTGGCAAGACCAGTCTTGCGCACTTGATCGCCCATATATTGCGCGATCAATATCTGTTCCATGTGCTTTACTTCTCATGCCGTAGCTTGGTCAACGATGAAATCCGAGTCTCCGCCATCAAAGAGACGCTGAACCGACTTTTCCAGGCTGCACAGTGGGGAGCCCGGCTAGGCGGACGATCTATTGTCATTCTTGACGATCTTGATAGATTATGCCCTGCGGAGACTGAATTGGAAGTCAGCGACAACGCAAGGAGCAGGCACGTAAGTGAGTGCTTGACGTCAGCGGTGCGACAGTATTGCACCATGGGAAGCGGCGTGGTGCTGCTAGCTCTTGCACAGGCAAAAGAGTCTCTTCACAACGTAATTGTTGGGGGACATGTTGTGCGAGAGATTGTTAATCTTTCAGCCCCGAATAAAGATGGCCGAAGAAAGGTTCTTGAGAAACTTGCATACGGAGATAAAGGATCACAGCATCTAGAAGGTGGAAGTAGAGGACACTTCCTTGAAGACACACCTGCAAATAGTCGACCTGGCACTTCAGACGGTCCTTCAGGATTTTCGGTGGCACCTGACATCGACTTCCTGGATATTGCAGGGCAAACAGATGGATACATGCCTGGAGATTTGGTGTTTCTAACCTCAAGGGCAAGGTCAGAATGTCTTATTCGCAGCCTGGCTCCTGCTGCGGACAGCAAATCTTTTACAAGAGCGGACACACCTAGCCTAACTCTACGTGCTGAAGACTACAAAGCTGCCCTCAAGGGCTTCACGCCGGCTTCTCTTCGCAATGTTACCCTTCAAACATCAACTGTCCAGTGGTCTTCGATTGGAGGTCTTAAGCACACGCGACAAATGCTGCTCGAAACCCTTCAATATCCTACAACCTATGCACCGATTTTCTCTAAATGCCCCTTGCGGCTGCGGTCTGGGCTCTTGTTGTACGGATATCCAGGTTGTGGCAAGACACTTCTTGCATCCGCCATCGCCTCACAGACTGGACTCAACTTCATCTCGGTTAAGGGACCTGAAATTTTGAATAAATACATCGGTGCGTCCGAGAAGTCGGTCAGAGATCTTTTCGAAAGAGCACAGGCTGCAAGACCTTGCGTTCTGTTTTTCGACGAGTTCGATGCAATTGCACCGAAGCGAGGTCACGACAGCACAGGTGTTACAGATCGCGTCGTAAACCAGCTGCTTACGCAGATGGACGGTGCTGAAGGCCTGAGTGGCGTATACGTGCTCGCTGCAACGAGCCGACCCGATCTGATCGATCCTGCATTGCTACGTCCAGGCCGCTTGGATAAATCTCTGGAGTGTGGTATGCCCACCCTTGAAGACCGCATTGACATTTTGAAGGCGGTGGCACAGAAGGTACGCGTAGGACACGAAGTTACTGAACGCTGGAGTGAAGTCGCAGAGCAGACAGAAGGTTACTCAGGAGCGGATCTGCAAGCCGTCGTATACAATGCGCAACTCGAAGCTGTCCATGACGTCCTCGGAGAAGGCGAGCTAGACCCGAGCAAGTTCGGGAAGGGTGGTAGCAAGGGTAGTGGAAATAGCTCGAAAGGGCTACCAGACTTCTCACACTTTAGGATTGGTGATGCGGAATTGGAGTACGACGAGGAAGTGGGAAGCAAAGCTATCGCAGAACGAGCTCGGGTTGCGCAGAAGATCCGGGATCTGCAGAATTTGAGACGGAAGCAAAAATTGCTCTCCAACCCGATTGTCCAGACACCAGCACCGTTGCAGCGCAGCAACAGCGGCACAAGCCGGCATCACAGAAGCATATCGTACGATTCGGGAGATGATTCGCTGCCAAATAGCGTTACCGGTTCACCGGTAAAAGGCAAGACGCAGGGCGTCAATGGTACCAGCAACGAACAGAGCAAGGAGCCCATAATTCAGTGGCGCCACATTCAAGCCAGCTTAGCAAGCACAAGACCCAGTATAAGCATGGCAGACAGAGAGAGGTTAGCAAGGATCTACAGGGAGTTTGTGGATGCAAGAAGTGGCGATTTACCAAGTGGGCAAGGCGGGACTGAGGTAGGAGCCAGGACTACTTTAATGTAACGAAATGGATGGATTCATTTTGTAAGATATGTGTAGCACATGTCCAGCATGTCGAATGGAAGGCGATCATTAGACGAAAGTACGACCATAAAACTTGCTCGCAGGTTGTTGCATACAATCTACACTGATGATAGGAACAGGAATGCATTAATTCATGATCAAGTTCGCTGGGGCACAGTGATAAATGCTAATTCTAGATGGGCCAAGACATAACGTGTAGAGCAGGTTGCCATGCTACGTCGCTTACAGAGAGTCTGAACATGTTCAGAGCCATGACGATAGCTATTGAAGATTGATCTCGTCGTCCTGTGATTGTCCGCTTCGAGAAGCTCGCAACCGGTCTAGTCAAGGTCCAAGACAACGCGGCCGTTCAGTTTGCCCTGACTCATCTGTTCAAACACTTCTGTCAAATCTTCCAGTTTCTTAATCTGGTGGTGACTTTTGACGATTCCTCTCTTCGCAAAGTCAAGCACTTCCAGTGCATCCTTGCGCGTGCCTACCGAGGCATACGTGATGTTGACGCCTCTCAGAATGAATGCCGCCGGGTAGGCGCCCTCCAGCTGCAGCTGCTCGCCTTCCGGCATACCAACACACACCAGCGTACCGCCCCTGCCGAGAACCGCGAAAGCCTGCGCGTAGGCCTTGTTGTTGCCCGTAACGCAGATGGCAGCTTTGGCGCCGCCGCCCGTGATGCGCTGGACCTCTTTGACGATGCCCGCGTCGTCGAACTGCGTGAAGTCGACAAAGGCCTCCGCGCCGCTGTTCATGACGAGGTCTCGCTTCGATCCATGATCGATACCAATGATCCTGTACGCGATACCTTTCGCTCCCAGCTGCACGCCCAAATGTCCCAATCCACCGCCGGCACCTACGATGGCAACCCACTCGCCGGACTTGGCACCTGTCTTCCGCAGCGCGGTGTACACCGTGATGCCGGCGCACAGCATCGGCGCGGCTTGGTCCGAGGCCAGGCCGTCCGGAATGGGGCTTACATAGTTGGCAGGAGACACGACGTACTGCTGAAAGGTGCCCGGGTTAAGGTAGCCGCTCATTGTCTTGTTGATGCACTGAGACTCATGCCCCTCGAGGCAAGGCACGCACGACATGCACGTGCCGCGGATGAACTTGATGCCGACGCGGTCGCCGACCTTGACGGGAGAGTGCTCATTTCCCGGCCCGAGCTTCTTGACGATGCCTACGCCCTCGTGGCCGCCGACGAAGTTGACCGGCGTCTTTTCAAAATACGGCCATAGGTCACACTGGAGTTGCGTCAGCAGTGGATGTCTGATAGTGGTAGATCCGTTCAAAGATATATTTCCAAAGCCAACCCCAAAAAAAAGGGAAAAGAAGAGGAAGAGGAAGAAGAGGAAGAGGAAGAAGAGGAAGAGGAAGAAGAGGAAGAGGAAGAAGAGGAAGAAGAAGAGTAAGAAGGAATAAGACTGAACGGTTCATGTCAACGTACCATGATTGCCTGGTCAGAGTGGCACACGCCAGAGTGTGTCAGTCGAATAAGTACTTCACCAATACCCGGCTCCGGGGTATCTAGCTCGACAACCTTGGTGCTGATTGTCCCCGGCTTGTCGTACACGGCAGCCTTGTATTTCTTCGGTATCTCTTCGTTCGCAGCCATATTGCACGCTCTCGATTCTCACTTATTTCTGTTGGATAGCCCGAGTGGCGCGCGCCGATCACAGCGTCCAAACAATGTCGTGAACAACAAGGAGTATTGCTCCCTCGCCTCCTTCTTTGGCGATGGAACTGGACGCGACGTTTAAAATCAGCGGATTCGAGGATCTTGTAGATTCGCTTTTGGGGGGGAGGAGGATCACAGTTGCGGAGGAGGCGGCGCCGTTCGGGGCAAGTACCACGGCGTACGTCCCATACAGCCTCGGACTCAGCGAGCTACATGCGGAGGTGCCATGCCATTTCATTGAGGGGTTGCGAGCTGGACCAGGTGAACGAAGCGAAAAGACGTCCGCACGCTGCCTAATGTCGCTTTGATAGGTTCGCCCGTGGGGTAGTGACTCGCGCCGTGCATGACCCGTCGATTCACCACCATCCTCATCTCGCGTTATGAAGATCACATGGTGTACTCGTGCACTTGAAAGTCAGAATCTGACGTTGGCTTGGTTCCTGGGTTAAGGCCGCTACCGTAATCCGGGCGGCAAGCAAGACCTCCACCCGAACCTCCGTGGGGAAACGTAAGACATTTCCGATGGCCGAGATCGACACCAGGTGTGGGATGCATGCAACGCGTAGGCCATGTACGTACTGGGCTGCAACCTCAATCATCTGAGCGTAAAGAAAACCCGCCGTCGCTATAATGCGGTTCTTGTGCACCTTCAGCATTTGATTTCTTTTGTATTAGCGGATTAAGTATGTATGATACACAAATGCAAATGGTGCTCGCGCAATTAATAGTAATAGTACGACCCAACACCCTTTTCTTTGGTCCACCTGGTTCTGAGCACTCCTCTCATTGCAAGACAAGGACCTCAGCTCGTCCCCAAAACGAAGTACAAGCTAGAAGCTACGGCATTGCGTGCGAATATCAGTGTGCCATTCCGTCAAACATACACGCGAGAAAAACGTTATCACGGCCTCCAAAACTTCCACCCTTCCCTCTCCCCATCGCTGTACTGCCCAGCAGCCTGCACACCAACAAGAGCTTCGATACCTTCGTTTCCAACAGCGTTCAAAAACTTCTCTTGGTCAATCTCCTCGCCGCCCTCCTCGCCGCTGCCATTCTGGATTACGGCTGGCCACAAGACACCCACGCCGTCACCCGCCAGCGTCGTCTCAAACAGCTCGAAGCCTTCGTCCTTAAGCTTCTGCTCGAGCTCCACGAGCGTCTTCGATTTGTGCTTTTTCTTTGCTCCGGGCGTCTGCCTTCCATTTGAGAAGCGCGGGGTTTCGTTGGCTGAAGTGGGCGAATCCGACTCAATTGTCTCCGGCTTGAGAATCGTGATTGCGCAGCCTCCACCGCCGGCACCAGTGAGTTTCGTCCATCCAATTCCTGCATGGTCGATAAGAGCTCGGATCCGTTCTAGCTTTGGATGCGAGACACCCAGACTAACGAGCAGGCCGTGGTTGACGGTGATGAGCTCGCCGAGGAATTTGAGGTTCTTGGGATCGTCGGGGTCGAAGTCATCCTGAGTGATAAGGTTGTAGGCCGAACGTGTCACTTGATCTATCGCGGAGAGCAAATGCTCCGCAATGACAGGATGATTCTTCCGTAGGGTGGCTACCTTACCGACCTCGACAGCCGTGCTGCGCGATTGACGAGTGTTGACCAGTAGCAGCGGTAGCTCGGGGAAGTCTCGCAAGGGTTTCACAAGAGGGGGTTTTGTGTAGTCCTTGCGTTGAAACAGAACGGCTTTCCCACCCGAAGACACGGTGTTGTCCACACCCGAGGGGTTGCCGTGAATGCACATCTCACCCACGAAAGCCCAACGATTGATTCGCTCAATTTGCTTCTCAGACTCGTCCGGCGGTTGGTCCTGGTGAGGGCCGGACAAGGCGCGGACCTGCAAGAGGAGCGCTGCGCTGAGACAAACCGCGATGGTCGCGGAGCTGCCGAGGCCGGCAGCAATAGGAATTGTGGAGCGCAGAGTGTACACGCACGGCGGGCTCTTCTGAGAGCCGAGCGAGAGGAAGAGATACAAGAAGGCGGTAGCGGAGGAGTGGTGAATCTTGCGCACGTCTTCGCGCATGCCTGGGGAGACGCATTGAATGTGCGGTTGTAGCGACTTGAGCAGGTCTTCATCAAGAGACGTGACTAGATCATAGTAGTACTTTTTCTTGTCCGGTCTCGTGAAGGCGGCCCAGGGGAGATCGTCTATATTCCAGGTATGATCCAAGGAGATGTCTGGGAAGCGCAGTGAGACTGTGCGCTTCGACTTGGAGAGGAAAGTGACGAGCAAGTAGGAACGAAGAGATATTGCGGCCGCAATGGCAGCCTGTTCGGTCCTGTTAGCCGATCCATTCAATGTACAGGTAACCTGCTCGTGGAGAACCCCGAAGACGAAGCATTGGAGGGGCACTGACCTTGCCATGAACGACGGCATGTTCGCCATATACAATGACCTTGCCCGGAGCAGAGACCATGAACGCAGGCATCAAAGGGCTCGACACCTTGCGCTTCGCATCAGGCCTCTTTGGCGGATCTGCCAGAGCCGTGCCCGACATTTCGTCAACCAGTGAATCCTGCGAACTTATCGAAGCCGTAACACCGTTTGTGTGACCGTTCGACAGGCCGTTGCGCCCATTGACCGGCGCGGCCATGAGAGGCGTCAAGATCGCGTGTGTATGCTAGACAGCTGTGTGACGAGCTCCTGCCCTCCTGACCAAAGGACTGCGGAGACAGGCGCAAGTGCGCTCCTGAGCGTGGCTCCTTCTACGTCTACCACGAACTGAGCACGGGAAGTCGCGATGGGAGCTGTCACTAGTCCAGCTCTTCTCTCAACCTAAATCCTTTTTTGTTGCAACCTCGTACGCTCTTGATCCTACACTTCTTTTGAGCCCAGAAGTGTGCGCGATGCTCCTGCCTGCACCTCTTACTGACGATGTGCCGTTGTAGCCGTGGTCAAGGAGGCGGTGGCCGCAGTCATGAAAACAGTGTGGAGAACGTTCCCAACGCTATTCAGAGTCCCGGATCAACGGTCACGAAATAACGAAAAGGTCAAGTCGGCTGATGCAGGGGACAGAAGAATGACGAAGCAATGGCAGGAAGGATACCTCCGAGACTCCCAAAAAGTGTTGGATCGATCCGTCGTCCTGGTGGTTTTGCTGCCCGCTGAGCCACACTCACTAAAACACCCAGCAACCAGAAATCCAGCATTTACCCCAGGGGTGCAGCCAGCTCGGATCCAGGGCAGGAGGAGCGCCACTGCTGCAGCAAGACGCGTCGACGGCCCAAATTGCTGGGGACGAGGCCAAGATTCCCAACTGACATAATTCACACCCATGATTGGGCGCATGCTTGGGCTGAGCAAGGCTCCTTAGCTCGCTTCTTGCGTCGAGGCTATGGCTGCGTGCGGGATTTGGAGGTTTTGTTGCGCGTCATTGAGGACCAGAGTCCCCGCTGTCTGCTTCAAAGTCGACAGATGCTTCACGGTGAGCCAGGTGAGGAGTCTGATGCATCCGACCCGCCTACAGACAAATATGTCTGACACAGAGGGGATATCTCGAAACTGACGGCAGCGGCAACTTGACCAGCCGTCGTCCTCTTTGCCTAAGTACTTGTCTCAAGTCACATAACTTGGGCTGTTAACATAAGTTACCATTCTATCCTTACTAAGACTACTAGCTGCTGTGCATCTTGTATGTGCAACGTGCACGAAGCACAGCTGAATTGGGAAAAAAAGCAATCAAAAAAATATATCCTGTCCCGTCACCCAATGTTGAATTTGAAATCCATACATGACCAATTTTTGCCATTTTTGCGTGAACACTGCTTGGACGCCGATACACCCCCTCTATCATGCTCATTGCCACTACACATATTACAAAATGCTTATGCACTCCGGTACACCGTTTGCCGATGGTGACTGCTGAATCACTCACTCACACTCACACGCTTTTCCGTTGTCATATAAATACGTATCGGCACCCATGCAACCGTACGAACAGGCAAAGCCCATACAAAACAATCTGAGGTATCCCGAGAAATGAAAGATCTCCCCCCCTCCCCCCAACTCTCCTACATGCGTTAAAGTCTTGATCAAATCGATCGGAAGGCGGCAGTCGATTTTCGGCGTAGACTGTTGGAGAGGCGCGCTCACATGAAATCGTCACTGCATATCCCATGCTATTAGTTGTGTCCAAATACATCCGAAAGCATACCTAAGTGGCCTGTGTGTAGAGAGAGGTGGAGAGGGAAAGGGAAAGAAGAGGGGAAAAAAGCAAAGGAAGACTCACTCATCCAAGCCGTCATCGCCGTCATAAATATGCGTATCTGCATAGCTCTTCTGACTGATGCCCCGATCTGCCGTCAGCGTCGTCTTGTTCTTCTGGGCCTTCGTCTTCTTGCTACCCTTCTCTGCCGCCTTCTCTTCCTTCATCTTCTCGTTCGATAGCGTGGTCAGGCCGCTGGCAATCTTCTTGATCTGGTCGCTAGGCAACTCTTTGCAGATGGCCTTGGTAAACTCCTGCATGAACAGAGTGTAGTGTGGCTTCTTGCTGTTGGCCGCCAGCAGAGGGGTTAGCGTTTCGCGCAGCTTGACGAACTGATCCTTGGTGTTCGGGTTGAATATGGGTAGGCTAGACAGATCGACGACGTTGCTGGTGTCATTGGGGTCCGTGGCTGTGATGGGTTTGGCAGTCCGGCGGTTGTTCGTAACTTGCAGGTCGCCAAAGAGATCCTCGGCGTGCCGCAAGTCTGAGTCCTTCTCGGTGCGCCGCAGTCGCGCTCGTCGCTCTGCCTCCGTCTCCTCTTCCTCGCTGTCTTCTTCAAGCTCTGCAGCGCGCCGCCGTGCATTCTCGGCTTGACGTTCGGCTATGCGCTGCGATTTGGTCTTGTGATTTGCTTTGGCCTCCGCAGCAGCTTTGGCCTTGGCCTCTTCAGCCTTCCGAGCTTTCTCTCGCTCTACCTCTGAATCCTCGGCAGCTTCCCAGTCGTCTAGAACCTAAGGGTATGGTGGTTAGCATGCCAGGCGCCGTGTCGCGGGAGCCGCGTGAGTGAAGGCGTGGTAGGGGGGGAAAGACCCACCTCCTCTTCCGATTCTTCATCGTCGAACTTTCTGCGCGCGACTGGAGGGGGAGATGTCGGCGGCGTGCTGTCCTCTTCGGACTCGTCGTCTGCACGACATGTTAGTCGCACTGGTAAGAGACGAAAAGGAGAGGCCGCCCTTTGTGTGTGCGTACGCGACTCCCAGTTAGAGCGGTCTGCATGAGATCAACTTACCCCACTTATTTGGTGCCATGACAGCGTCCACTGGGCTGGTTGTGCGGGTTTGTGAGGCTTGCAGAGAAAGCGGCGTGTTTCTGGTTTGCGAGTGTGTTTAGAAGAGTACGCTTGGAGCTTGCGTCCTGGGATGGGGAGAGGGGAGGGAAAAAAGAGGAGGAAGGGAAGTTGATGGGTTTTGTGTGTGACTGTGTGCGCAGCGCGGGACTAAAAAGCGAAGGGGAGAAATCGAACGCGGCCCGACGTAATCTCGCAATTTCAGGCTCCGGAAACAGCGCAACGCACAAACAGACAGGTCTGGGGGAAATGCAGCGCTGCGCAAAGACAGACAGAAGGGGCAAGGCAACGGATGTGTTTGCCACAGATTTGCTCGTCGACGCTGCAATATCTGCGTCGAAATTAAACCTCGCCCATGGTTTGATACGTCTGTTCGGAACGGCGGCCAACCAAAGAGGATCGCAGCCTGCACATGTGCTGCGACAGAGAGCGCAGCGCCTGACGTCTTTCTGCAGCAGCAGCAGTCGGCGGCAGCACACAGAGCAGCGCGGCAGCAGCTGATGGTGCTTTGCTGAAACCCGCGTTGAAGCCCAAAGCCTCCGCCCAAAGCCAGAACCAGACGTGGGCCGTTCCTTAATTACCTTACGGAAAACTTACACTAAGTTACCGTAACTTACTGTATCTGCCGGCGGTCACATGTCTCGCCCTCAGCGCCACGCTCCCGCCACAGCCAGCGCGGTGCACGTGATTCTTAGTCAGCGTCCCAACCGGGCTATGCAAGCATCCGCTTCAGGAGCTCAGAACAGCTGTTCGTCTCGCAAGCACAGGAAACTCCAACTCCGCCTAATAATTCCATCGCAACCCTCAACCACTTCTTATCCTTTGGCATTGGCACACATACAAGCGCGGGCGTCGGTATCTTCTTTCTTCGCACTCTCGGCATCTTCACTTTCGCCTTTTCTCCACGTCGGGTCCCAATCCGTCCGCTGCCTGTTTGATGCGCGACTCTACCGTCCTGCCCATACTAATTCGCCATCATGGGTTCTCAACTCCCCATTAAGTTCACGGAGGTAAATACTTTCCGTGCGTAGCGCTCGCGCGAGATGGTCATGCTGACGTTTTTGGGAACAGTTACTCCAACTAGGCAACTATGAGATTCAAGTGAGTTACAACACGTATTTGGCGAAAGAGGCTACGTCACGCAGCAACATGTCCATTCCCTATCATCCTTGTCTTCATGCCGCCAGTCAGTCATGGCAAGGCCGCATTGAATTCTGCTTTAGAAGAACAAGACACGCGAAAGGGAACGATGCGCCTGCCTAGCCCTTGACGCCATGTAATCAACCTCAAATGGGGGCGGTCCCAGACTGACGTATTCTTCAGCCGGCCTCGATAGGCTTCAACACCTGCACACTCGAATCCGACCGCTACATATGCGTCCGCCAGACTTCGGAAACTGGTCAAGCTGAAGTCATCATAATCGACCTCAAGAACAACAACCATGTGCTCCGCCGGCCCATCAAGGCTGACAGCGCCATTATGCACCCCAACAAACTCATAATTGCTCTTAAGGCGCAACAGAGGACATTGCAGATCTTCGATCTGGAGAACAAGGCTAAGCTGAAGTCGGCTACCATGCCAGAGGATGTCATGTTCTGGAAGTGGTTCAATGACACGTCGTTGGGCCTGGTCACGGACAATTCAGTCTACCACTGGAATGTCTTTGATCCAGCCGCCACTCAGCCAGTCAAGGTATTTGATCGCAACGCTAATCTTGCCGGCTGCCAGATCATCAACTACCGCGTCAGTGACGATGAATCGTGGATGGTGGTTGTTGGCATCTCCCAGCAGCAAGGTCGCGTCGTGGGCGCTATGCAACTGTATTCGAAAGCACGAGGTATCAGCCAGTCCATCGAAGGCCACGCAGCCGCATTCGGTACCCTTCGCCTTGATGGCGCCAGTGAGGACAGTAAGCTGTTTACATTTGCCGTGCGAACCGCTACCGCTGCCAAGCTCCACATTGTCCAGGTCGATCACACGCCTGGCCAGCCGCAGTTTGCGAAGAAGAATGTAGACATCTTCTTCCCGCCTGAGGCAACCAATGACTTCCCGGTTGCAATGCAGGTTTCGAAGCGTTACAGCGTCATCTACTTGGTGACAAAGTATGGCTTCATTCATCTGTACGATCTTGAAAGCGGCACCTGCATCTTCATGAACCGCATCTCCAGCGAGACCATCTTCACCACGTCCGCCGACTCCACATCTTCCGGCATCATTGGGGTCAACAGAAAAGGGCAAGTTCTGACCGTCAGCGTCGACGAGTCCACCATCATCCCGTACCTCCTGCAGAATCCGGCGAACGGCGAGCTAGCCTATAAGTTGGCATCAAGAGCGAGTCTACCCGGTGCGGACAACCTGTATCAGCAGCAGTTCGAGAGATTGCTTCAATCGGGCTCGTACACAGAGGCTGCGAAAACTGCTGCTAACTCGCCTCGTGGGTTCTTGCGTACGCCGACCACGATCGAGCGATTCAAGCAGATTCCTGCTCAACCTGGCCAGCTCTCCGTTATCCTGCAGTACTTCGGAATGCTTTTGGACAAGGGATCGTTGAACAAGTACGAGACACTCGAGCTTGTGCGCCCTGTCCTCGCTCAGAACCGTAAGCACTTGCTCGAGAAATGGCTTGGTGAGAACAAGCTGGAGTGCTCGGAAGAGTTGGGTGACATCGTACGCCAGCACGATCTTGCTCTCGCTCTGACCATATATCAGCGAGCACAGGCACCACAAAAGGTCGTTGCAGCTCTCGCTGAGCTGGGTCGCTTCGAGCAGATCTTGCCATACACAAAAGAAGTCGGCTACACCCCCGATTTCACCGTTCTGCTGCAGCATATCGTTCGTGTCAACCCAGAGAAAGGTGCCGAGTTTGCGTCTGCGCTGGTCAAGGATGAAAATGGCCCACTTGTCGATATCAGCCGTGTGGTTGACATCTTCCAGTCGCAGGGCATGATTCAGCAAGCAACAGCCTTCCTGCTTGATGCACTCGCAGGTGACCGTCCCGAGCAGGGCGATCTTCAGACAAGACTATTGGAGATGAACCTGATCAATGCACCCCAAGTCGCTGATGCCATCCTGGGCAACGAAATGTTCCACTATTACGACAAAGCACGCATTGCCTCGCTATGTGAGAACGCTGGCTTGTTGACACGTGCTCTCGAGCACAACGATGATCCAGCCGCTATCAAGCGTATCATCGTCCACACAGATAAGCTACCGGAAGAGTGGCTGCTCAACTACTTCGGCCAGCTAACTGTCGAACTCTCGCTTGAGGCTTTGGATGAGATGCTCAAGTTCAACATCCGTCAGAACTTGCAGGCCGTCATCCGAATCGCGCAGAAGTATTCCGATCTTCTGGGCCCGGTCCGTATTGTGAGCTTGTTGGAGAAGCATCGTACTGCCGAGGGACTGTACTATTACCTTGGCAGTATCGTGAACATCTCTGAAGACAAAGATGTGGTGTTCAAGTACATTGAGGCAGCTACCAGGATGGGGCAGCTGAATGAGGTCGAGCGAGTCTGCCGTGAGAACAGTAAGCGGTGTCTTCCTGTGCGTATGGCTGTCTGCTAACACCTAGAAGACTTCTACGATCCGGAGAAAGTAAAGAACTTCCTCAAAGAAGCCAAGCTGAGCGAGCAGCTACCGCTCATCATCGTGTGTGATCGCTTCAACATGGTTCACGACCTCATCCTTTACCTATACAAGAACCAGCAATTCAAGTCGATTGAGGTATATGTGCAACGCATCAACCCATCACGAACCCCAGGCGTCGTGGGTGGTCTCCTTGATGTCGACTGTGATGAGTCCATCATCAAGAGTCTCCTCGCCTCCGTCAATCCTGCTTCCATTCCGATCGATGAGCTGGTTTCCGAAGTGGAATCTCGAAACCGTCTCAAGCTTCTCTTGCCCTTCCTTGAGCAGACGCTCCAGTCCGGCAACCAACAGCAGGCAGTGTATAACGCGCTTGCGAAAATTTACATTGACAGCAACAACAATCCAGAGCGCTTCTTGCAGGAGAACGATCAGTATGACTCACTTGTCGTTGGCAAATATTGTGAGAAGCGTGACCCGAACCTTGCATTTGTGGCGTATCGCAAGGGTCAGAATGATCTCGAGCTTATTAACATCACGAATGAGAATGGCATGTTCAAGCAGCAAGCACGGTATGTGCTTGATCGTGCGGATCCAGATGTCTGGAAGTTCGTGCTCAACGACAGCAACATGTACCGTCGCTCATTGGTCGATGCTGTAGTCGCTACCGCAGTTGTAAGTTTGTCCCTGTTTCTTTTCCAACATATCAATTCATTACAGTTTGTCGAACCATCCTGCACGGCTCGATTTCGTAAGCCCTATGGTCAAGACGTGTTTTCCTCATCGGACCACCTACACTATATCTTGCAAGAGTTTAAACATGTTCTATGCCTCTTTGCTGCTTAAGAACCTTGCCAATGCTAACATATCCAAATAGCCCGAATGTAGTGAACCAGAGAAGGTATCTATTGCCGTCAAGGCTTTTGTTGATGAGGATCTGCCCTCCGAGTTGATTGAAATGCTTGAGAAGATCATCCTTGAGCCTTCTCCGTTCAGCGATAACCCGACTCTTCAGAACCTTCTCATCCTTACCGCTTGCAAGGCTGACAAGGGTCGTGTCATTGGTTATATTCAGCAGCTCAACAACTACACTCCAGAAGATGTTGCGGAGCAATGTATCGACCAGGGCATGTTCGAGGAAGCTTTCGAGATCTACAAGAAGGACAACAATCATGCCGCTGCTGTTAATGTCCTCACTGATCATATTGTCAGCATCGACCGAGCACATGAATATGCCGACCGTGTAGACCTTCCTGAGGTGTGGAGTCGCGTTGGCAAGGCTCAGCTTGATGGCCTTAGGATTACTGATTCCATCGAGTCTTATATCCGTGCTCAAGACCCGTCCAACTATAGCGAAGTCATTGAAATCGCGACGCAGGCAGGTAAAGACGAAGACCTTATCAAGTTCCTACGCATGGCTCGCAAAACCCTACGCGAGCCAGCTGTCGACACTGCGCTTGCTTTCTGTTTTGCTCGCCTTAACCAGCTCCCAGAGCTGGAGGACTTCTTGCGTTCGACCAACGTGGCTGACGTCGAGGCCTCCGGTGACAAGGCATACGAGGAAGGCTACCATGAGGCTGCCAAGATCTTCTACACTAGCATATCTAATTGGGCTAAGCTCGCGACAACGTTGGTTCATCTTGATGAGTACCAGCAGGCTGTCGAGGCTGCTCGCAAAGCGAACAGTACTAAGGTTTGGAAGCAAGTCCATGATGCTTGCGTCGCGAAAAAAGAGTTCCGTCTCGCACAGATTGCTGGACTCAACCTCATTGTTCATGCCGACGAGCTTTCGGATGTTGTGCGACAGTATGAATACAACGGCTACTTTGATGAGCTTATCAATCTGCTTGAAGCCGGTCTTGGTCTTGAGCGAGCACACATGGGCATGTTCACTGAGCTGGGCTCGGCTCTTGCGAAGTACCACCCAGAACGTGTCATGGAGCACCTGCGTGTATTCTGGTCGCGCATCAACCTGCCCAAGATGATCACAGCCTGCTTGGAAGCCCACCTGTGGCCGGAGCTGATCTTCTGCTACACTCACTACGACGAGTGGGATAACGCAGCACTGGCCATGATGGAGCGCGCTGCGGACGCGTGGGAGCACCAGTCTTTCAAAGACATTATCGTCAAAGTAGCCAACTTAGAGATCTACTACCGCGCTCTGACCTTCTATCGCAGCGAGCATCCAATGCTGCTGACCGATCTCCTCCAAGCTCTTACGCCACGCATTGACGTCAACCGGGTTGTCTCCATCTTCCAGAAGTCAGACGACATTCCGCTCATCAAGCCGTTCCTGATGGCTGTGCAAGGCCAGAACAAGCGCAGTGTCAACTCTGCGATACATGACCTGCTTATTGAGGAAGAGGACTATAAGACACTTCGGGACTCGGTCACGGCTTATGACAATTATGATGCTCCAGAGCTTGCACAGCGCCTTGAGCGACACGATCTCGTGTTCTTCAGACAGATTGCGGCCAACATCTGGCGCAAGAACAAGCGATGGCAAAAATCCATCGAGCTGTCCAAGCAGGACAAGCTGTACAAGGACGCCATCGAAACGGCTGCTATGTCTGGGAAACCGGAGGTCGTCGAGGAGCTGCTCCGATATGTAAGTTTGAGGGTCTTCTTGCCTGACGAGGATGAACACGATGCTAATGCGTTGTACAGTTTGTCGACATTGGCAGCAGGGAATGCTACGTTGGCATGTTGTATGCTTGCTATGATTTGCTGCGTCCGGATCTCATCTTGGAGCTTTCGTGGCGCAATGGTCTTCACGATTTCACCATGGTACGTAGTCGCAGCTGTTTTCATTCGTTGGGACAAAGGATTGACAGATGAACAGCCTTTTATGATCAACATGCTTGCCCAGCAGACAGCTACAATCGAGATGCTCAAGAAGGATAACGAGGAGCGCAAGGCAAGGGAGGCATCCCAGCAGAAGGACGAAGACAACACTCCGATTCTCGGTGGATCGCGCCTGCTGCTAACGCAGGGACCCATCAACAGCGCGCCATCGCCGACCCCTTATGGCCAGCCCAACGGCATCGCACCTCAAGCCACTGGCTTCCGGGCATTCTAGAATACAGGCCCTCGTTCGCCCGCAGCTAATGTGCGTGCAGTGTGTTTGAGAAGCGACGGCCAAGATTTTTAAGACAATCGCCGCATCTACCCGACCATGCGTCCACGCAGCAGTTTGAGTTCATTGTTTTTTCCAACGACGTTTTCGGGAGTCACGGTGACCGAGGATGGGATTCTCTTGGGAGACAATGCGATTGTACAATTGAGGCTCAGGGCCCCAGACCGCCCTGGGAGTCCTGTGGGTATCTTTCACGCCTTCTACACGTGTGTATGTAATTTGGGAGCCTTGGTTCCTTTTGACAGCAACGTGCGGAGATACGCCGGGAGATGGTGGATCTGTGGGATCGATTTCCCCGGCTGCATGCCTGTGCTGTTTTGAGGTGTGCTCGTGGATGGGGAATGAGTTAGAAAAGTGCCGCGTGTCTTGCTTTACTTTTTTTGAACTTGCGTTTACGGTGAGCTGTGTACAGTAGTAGAACATACGGTGTGTCTCGTTCTTCCTCTTTTTTACCCAGTTTCCGTAGTCTAAAGCCTTCCACGTGCCCTCTCTCGTTTGCTACGTTGGTGGTTTTTGTCTCCACGTTTACGGGACGACGAGTAGTGTGAGGCGGTTAAGCAAGCCCGAATCCACGTGACGGCTGTTCTACAGATCTACGATGTCAGGACTGTCAGGCGAAGTTTTTGCGGCCGTTGCGACGGACATCACTGTACGTATGCTACGTGACGGAAGACGGTGAGGGCACCGTTCAGGTTCTGACGCTCTTAAGACGAGTTTGGCAGCCTCGTGCCCATGACTGCCGTGGCAGGAGCCACAAAGACCATGGATGCGAGAGAGAGACAAAGGAGGGCAGATCCCTTCTCCATGTCGGTTGTTGTCACGTCCGTTAGCCGGGCCGCCGACAGCATCGAGGGCCACCATGCTTCGCGCTAGGAGAGCTGCCGAAGGTCTCCAGTCACGGACGCTTGGCACAGTTTGAGATCTCGCAATCTTGCACCGGCAAAAGCACGGATCGAAACAGGCACAGTCCCCAAGCCAAAAAAAGGAAAAAAAAAAATAATCAGAGTGGTCGAGAGCAAGGACGACGTCACTGGTCCAGGGAGGGTGAAACCCCCCCCACCCGGCCACGCTGGGCTTCGGACGAGGCAAGATCGCCGCGCGTTACAAGGACGAGAAGATCTCGTTTCTTTGTCAGAGCTGTCGAAGGCGCTGCGCGCACATGTGGGTGCGTTTGTTTGCGCGTGAAGCTAAGAGAGTCAACCTCGACCCAAGGGCGGCTTTAGAAAGGCGAGCTCGCTTATTGGTCTCTGCTGGCGGCCACGGCCAGCCTCGCGCATGACGACTCACGTCGACAGAACCCGAGGTCGCACACCATCAGCAGTCGCAAGCAAGACCACCAAGCTGAATTCGAGATCGTGTAAGGTGGGCAAAAGACAGAGAGACGGCGCGTGCGAGAGAGTGTGTACTCGGCTTTGCGTGCCTCCTCGTGCGGCAGCCATGTGTGTGTGTATGTGTGTGTGTGTTGTGTGGCTCTCGCACCTGGCGAGTCCAAGAGGGCATATGCAGGAACCAGTCACGGAGCATGATGACCCGCGACGTGCGACAACGGGGGGAAAGGCATCGTGGTCAACTCAGTCAGAGAGTGTGAGATTGTCCGGGGCGGTTTAGAGAGCAGCGGGCGACGGCTCTCAGCGAACGTGCGGACTTGCAGCTCATCCCCGAGCTTATGCTTTTGGTTGAGCCAAAAAACACTCATGCGTAGGGGAAGACTTGTGGCTACCCCGGGTTACAGACTCCGGCTCTTCCCATGGCAGGCTGCTGTCGAAGGTCTGGCAAAGCCAGCCAGCCTTTCACGTTCCATTTTTCCGAGGCCGTCACGATGCGCATATAGCCGGGCGAGCATTCATGGCCGCCATGGTGGCTCGCTAGCGACAGGAGTTGAGCTTCAAAAGCAGACGAACAACCCGGCTTGCGGCGTCGCGATTCCATCTTCTGCTCTCAGCTCGGAAATCCTTTGCTTTGCTTTCCTCGTTTCGGCTGTGTCTTTCCCACCATCCTTCGCCGCCTTTTTCTGCACTGTCCGGCCTGGCCGTCGTCCTTTTGCCAATCGTCACGTAGAGCGGAGCGTCGCGTTGGTCTGCGACGGAGAATCGCACGAGGCGACACTCGTTTACACGTCCTTGCTGGCACTTCCCGCGTTGCGGCTTCAGCCAGAGCGGAAGGGATCAACGAGAACAGCAAGAAGAAGAGACGCCGAGCAGTTCGGGCTTTCACCGTCCAGCAGCACGACGTCCACAAGGCAAGCCTCGTCGCGCAGGTGAGTGTCAAGCAGCCTTGCTTTTTCCCTTTTCTGCCGAGCCCGTGACGACGGGCGTTCTGGATCGGGCGCGCCTGCCCCGCCTGCACCGAGCTCGCTCGCACCTTCCCCCGATGCCTGCGCAGCTCAGCTCGGGTCGGGCCCAGCTCGAACTCGACGGGAAAGCGCCAACAACCCAGCGCCTGCCCAGCACCAGCACCAAGAGACGCACTCGCCCACACGCGCGTCCACGTCGCCCGCACACAGAGACACACGCAGACTCACTCCAGCACACACACAAGCACACACACACACACACACAGACTCACCCGTCTCCGACTCTTGCCTTGCATCACCCTTACCGCCCCCGTGCGCACGCTTGCATCACGGCAGATCATCTACTTCTCTCTCTCTCTCTGCGCGCGGATCTTGCTCTTCCACCCGCTCTCCCTCTCTCGCTCCCAATTGCCTCCTCTCCCGTCTGCTCTCCCTCTGCAATCAACCCAATTGATCGAAAACCCGCCCAAGTCCTCTGCTGCCTCGCCCCCGCCAAACCACCCGGTCCGCGGCACGCCCACCCTCCTCCCCTTCCTCCATTGACTCGCTCGAGCCCGCCCAGCTGTTCTCCAACGTGAGTTATTTTTTCCGTCGTTAGCCTGCATGCTCTTCTCCAAGGCCGTGCCCGCCGGGCGGAAAGTTTGGGGTTCGTCATGCACACCGCAAAGCCAGCCCGCCTGCACGCGCTAGCTCGACACCTTGGAGGGGCCAAGTGGGAGCTTTGCAGCACGCCCGTTTGATACCGATTCGGCTCGCATGATGATGATAAACAAAATAACTTAACCAGTTCATGGCGCCATACCCTCGCCTGTTCCTTTGCAATTGACGTTTAAAAAGGCTGCTGCTGACCTGCTTCCTTCAGCCTCCTCTCCTCTTGCCCAACCACCCCCTCCGTGCACTTTCTCGCTGCCCGCACGCTCGTTTGCTGAGAGTCCAGCAACACAACCACCACCGCCGACACCTCCTCCTCCTCCACCTCTGCCATCACCGCCGTCATGTCGGGCCTCATCTCAGCCCCCGTCGTGCCCGAGGAGGCAATTGATGACTCCGACTTGCACACCACCGTCAAGAACTCGGTGCATCACCGGTTGCGGGCCAACAGCTCCATCATGCAGATGAAAAAGCTGATGGGTGAGTTTTGTTTTTTTTTCTTTTTCCCCTCGTCGCCTCCCGCCCGCCGACCCCTCTGTGGTTGAGGTATGGGCCCTAGCCGGATGTCATTTGCTGATACTGGAGATAACGCAGTGGCCAACCGCGGCGAGATCCCCATTCGCATCTTCAGAACCGCCCACGAGCTTTCGCTACACACCGTCGCCATCTACAGTCATGAGGACCGCATGGGCATGCACAGGCAAAAGGCCGACGAGGCCTATGTCATCGGCAAGCGTGGCCAGTATACGCCCGTCGGCGCTTACCTGGCCGCTGACGAGATCGTAAAGATCGCCGTCGAGCACGATGTCAACATGATCCACCCTGGCTACGGCTTCCTCTCCGAGAACGCCGAATTCGCTCGCAAAGTTGAGGCCGCTGGCATTGTGGTATGTACAAATTCCAATTGTCTCATTTTTTTTTCTTCCAAAAAAAAACATCTTTCATCTTTTCCAGTTTTGCCCCTCTCTTTTTTCACGCGGGATGCAATTGGACGAGGGGTTCAGAAGCCAACCCATCTAAACTTCCACCACCAAGGAGAAACCTAAGCTCATTGACCGACAAATATCTCAACCTTGTCGCACGTGAATCAATGGTGTTTTTCTTGGGTGTTTGGCCTTGTCACTTGCATTACGTTGAGGCTTGCTGCGCGGGATTAGCTGCAGACTGACGAGATCTTAGTTCGTTGGCCCGAGCCCAGACACCATCGACGCTTTGGGCGACAAGGTCTCCGCGCGCAGACTGGCCATCAAGTGTGGCGTGCCCGTCGTGCCAGGCACGCCAGATCCAGTCGAGACGTACGAGGAAGTCAAGAGCTTCACCGACGAGCATGGCTTCCCGATCATCATCAAAGCCGCCTTTGGTGGCGGTGGGCGTGGCATGCGCGTCGTCCGCAACCAGGAAGATCTGAAGGACTCGTTCGAGCGTGCTACCTCTGAGGCGAAATCGGCCTTTGGCAACGGCACCGTCTTCGTCGAGCGTTTCTTGGACAAGCCCAAGCACATTGAGGTTCAGCTCCTTGGCGACAACCATGGCAACGTTGTTCACCTGTACGAGCGTGACTGCTCCGTTCAGCGTCGCCACCAGAAGGTTGTCGAGCTGGCTCCTGCGCCAACGCTCCCCATTGCAACGCGCGACGCCATCTTGGCCGACGCTGTGAAGCTCGCCAAGTCAGTCAACTACCGCAACGCTGGTACTGCCGAGTTCTTGGTCGATCAGCAGAACCGATACTACTTCATCGAGATCAACCCCAGAATGTGAGTTGCATTCCCTTATGTCCCAACAAAAGGACGATTACCCTCTTCCCCTCTTTGGCTCCTACCTGAGAAACAAGGAGGGCGGAGAGCAAAGATTGGAAAAAATGCGGCACAGAGTACGATTTCTGACCTTTTTGAGACAGCCAAGTCGAGCACACTATTACCGAGGAGATCACCGGCATAGATATCGTTGCCGCACAGATCCAGATCGCTGCTGGCGCTTCGCTCGCTCAGCTTGGCCTCACACAAGATCGCATCACAACCCGCGGCTTCGCTATCCAGTGCCGTATTACAACCGAAGATCCCGCAAAAGGCTTCGCTCCCGACACCGGCAAGATCGAGGTCTACCGATCCGCTGGTGGAAATGGCGTGAGGTAAGAAAGAAACAAACGCACGTCATCAAATTCTTCAAGTACACTCGAGCTGACCAAAAATCTCCAAAAGGCTGGACGGTGGTAATGGTTACGCGGGCTCCGTTATCACACCTCACTATGACTCCATGTTGGTCAAGTGTACCTGCCACGGTTCCACATATGAGATCGCCCGACGAAAGATCCTTCGTGCTCTCGTCGAATTCCGTATCCGCGGTGTGAAGACCAACATTCCCTTCTTGACCTCGCTTCTCTCGCATCCTATCTTCATCCAGGGTGACTGCTGGACGACGTTCATCGACGACACTCCAGAACTCTTCAACCTCGTCAGCAGTCAGAACCGTGCCCAGAAGCTGCTCAGTTACCTGGGTGATCTTGCCGTTAACGGCAGTCAGATCAAGGGCCAAGTTGGCGAGCCCAAGTTCAAGGGTGAGGTTAAGATTCCCGAGATCGTCGACTCCAAGGGCCAGGTCATCGACGTGTCGAAGCCATGCCCTGTCGGCTTCAGGAAGATCTTCCTTGAGCAGGGCCCAGAGGCCTTCGCGAAGGCTGTTCGTGCCTATCCGGGCTGCCTGATCATGGACACAACATGGAGAGACGCCCACCAGTCGCTCCTTGCCACGCGCGTCCGAACTGTTGATATGCTCAACATTGCCAAGGAGACGAGCTACGCTCTCAGCAACGCCTGGGCTCTCGAGTGCTGGGGTGGCGCCACCTTCGACGTCGCCATGCGTTTCTTGTACGAGGATCCATGGGACCGTCTGAGGAAGATGAGGAAGCTCGTGCCCAACATCCCCTTCCAGATGTTGCTCCGCGGCGCCAACGGTGTCGCCTACTCCTCGCTTCCCGACAACGCGATCGTCCATTTCTGCGAGCAGGCAAAGAAGAATGGCATGGACATATTCCGTGTCTTTGACGCCCTCAACGACGTCACCCAGCTCGAGGTCGGCATCAAAGCCGTCGTTAAGGCCGGCGGTATCGCCGAAGGCGCCATGTGCTACAGCGGCGACATGTTGAACCCGAAGAAGAAGTACAACTTTGACTACTACATGGACCTTGCCGACAAGATCGTCGGCATGGGCGCTCATATCCTCGGTATCAAGGATATGGCCGGTGTGCTGAAGCCTACTGCCGCCACCAAACTTGTTGGTGCTTTGAGGGAGAGGTTCCCAGACATTCCCATCCACGTGCACACTCACGACTCCGCCGGTACTGGTGTCGCCTCCATGATCGCATGTGCCCAGGCCGGCGCCGATGCTGTCGACTGCGCCACCGACAGCATGTCCGGCATGACCTCTCAGCCAAGTATCGGTGCCGTCGTTGCCTCGTTGGCTGGCACCAAATACGACACCGGTCTCGACCCTGCTGCGCTTCGCGCCATTGACAGCTACTGGGCACAGGTTCGCCTTCTCTACTCGCCGTTCGAAGCCGGCCTCACCGGCCCAGATCCCGAGGTCTACGAGCACGAGATCCCCGGCGGTCAGCTCACCAACCTCATCTTCCAGGCCTCCCAGCAAGGCCTTGGCGAGAAGTGGGCCCAGACCAAGAAGGCCTACGAGCAGGCCAACGACTTGCTTGGCGACATCGTCAAGGTCACGCCCACGTCCAAGGTCGTTGGCGACTTGGCTCAGTTCATGGTCTCCAACAACCTTAGCTACAACGATGTGCTCGAGAGGGCCGACAAGCTCGACTTCCCGTCCTCTGTCCTCGAATTCTTCGAGGGGTTGATGGGTCAACCGTACGGAGGATTCCCAGAGCCACTGCGCACCAAGGCCCTGCGTGGTCGTAGAAAGATGGACAAGCGACCGGGTCTCTACTTCGAGCCTGTGGATATCGACAAGGTCCGCAAGGAGCTGAAGGAGAAGTACGGAGGCGCCACTGAGACGGACGTCGCCTCGTACATCATGTACCCCAAGGTGTTTGAGGACTTCAAGAAGTTCACAGACAAGTATGGCGATCTTTCAGTCGTTCCCACGCGCTACTTCCTCGCCAAGCCAGAGGTGGGCGAAGAGTTCCACGTCGAGCTCGAGAAGGGCAAGGTGCTGATTCTCAAGCTGCTCGCCATCGGCCCGCTCAGCGAGCAAACTGGTCAAAGGGAGGTGTTCTACGAGATGAATGGAGAGGTGCGACAAGTCACCGTGGACGACAAGCATGCCGCCGTGGAGAACGTGTCGCGTGTCAAGGCCGACGCATCGGATTCGAGCCAGGTCGGCTCACCAATGGCGGGTGTCGTTGTCGAAGTTAGAGTCAAGGAGGGTGCGGACGTCAACAAGGGCGATCCCATTGCCATTCTGAGCGCGATGAAGATGGTACGTTTTTCATTCTTTCTCCTTTTTCTTCATCTATCTACTCTTTGCACGCCTAGTCGTTCGATGCGATGGAAATAAAAACAAAAATTAATAAGAAAACCGCTAACAACACGCGAACAGGAAATGGTCATCTCGGCGCCGCACAGTGGTAAAGTTGGAAGCCTTAGCGTCAAGGATGGCGACTCGGTTGACTCGCAGGATCTGATCTGTAAGATTGTCAAGTGAGAAAACTCGGCGGCGGTTCTTTGTCCGTTTCCCTTAGGTTAGCTGAAACGTATATATATACGAATGATGTTATTGTTCCCTCTTGTACATCGTCTCAACGTGACAGTTTTTAGTGCCGAAATAAATTTTTTTTTCCCCCTCGATCTACGTTGGTAGCTTAGAGAATTCGAAGTGATTCGTCGGGTCTCGAATTTTCTTACTTTTTTTTGGTCTTGGACTTGAAGTGCCTTTCTGGGATTTTATTCTGCTATCACCCCACTTTGTTGGGCTATGAAGTGCTATAATAGCTCTCATCGGCTCGCCTGTTCCCATCACACATTTTGGCGATGCATCGGCCTTCTTCCAGCTTCTCCGCATGTATTCTTGCCAAGTAGCCCAACCGCGTGTGTGAATCCTAGAGCACGGCGATTTGATTCCGCATCGTTCGATAGATTTCCTTGCTGATTCCCGCCGTCGTCGAAACGCCTTCAAAAAAACAATCATCTGCCGCCGAATCCTGGGGGGGCGCCTGGAAATCCGCGTCCGCCAGGGGGTTGGAAGCCCGGTGGTGGTTGGAAGCCTGGGGGACCGGCAGGAGGGAAGCCTGGAGGCGCAAAGCCCGCTGCGAGGTTGTGTCAGCACGTCTCGGTTCGCCGAAAGGGCGGTGAAGGGCAAGTGGGAGTTTGGGAACGTACGAGGACCACCACCCCTTCCGGCGGGGAACCCACCAAAACCGCCTGGCGCGCCCGGGAAGCCTGGCGGTGCCGGACCACCCACGCCGGGCGCGGGCCCAGTCAGTCCAATCGGCGCCCCGCGACCGCCCGGTCTCGCTATGCCTGGCCCAGCGCTCAGCGCCGCCGTGCCGACAGGACCGCCTGCAGGGTTGCTCGTGCCCAGTCTCGCGCTCGGGTCGGCCGGGGGCGGGCCCTCGACGGTAAGTGAGACGATGTGGGCGCCGCGCACGATGAGCAGGCCGAGGGTGCGCTTCTCGTCGATCTCGACCACGTCCGCTGACGACGACGAGCCCGGCGCGGACGGGCCCTTCTTGGCGCGCTGCTTGATGCGTCGGAACTCTTCCGTGTCGGCCAGGACGAGGTTCATGTGCTTGTCGAAGGCGAGCATCTGGCCCGTCAGCTGGCGGCCGTCCTCGAGCGTGGCGCGCATGCGGTAGTTGACCTGTGGGAAACCACGCCCAAAGTTAGCACCGCCTCGTCTTCCATCAGGTACCTCTCTTCTCCCGCTGCTCTCGGCAGGGAGACGGGGGGCTCAGTGGTCTCGTACATAGTTTGTCTGCGTCGCCCAAAAGGTTAGCTCGCCGCGCCTTCTCGCCGTCACCGCGCCGTCGTCTCGTTAGGACTCACCATCTTGCCCTGCTTGTTTTGCGACGTCATCTTTCCTTGTCTTTGCGCGCGGACGCGACTTTCGTAGCCGTCACGCTGACTTCTTTCGTACTCTGCTCCGTCGGAGGCGAATAGGTGCGCTTACGCCCTCGCTCTTTAGCCGAAATTTTTCTCTTGCTCGGGTTCGAGAGGTCTTCGTGGGCTTCGTGCCTGCCGCTCTTGCCTCGAGGCGACCGACGAAAGCCACCTACCACTTCTTGGGGACGCCTATCGATCCAGCGCGGCAGAAGTATGGAACGGTCCGTGGATTTTTTTTTCGCGTGGCAATTGATGAATACGGGAGAGCCGCTGCGTTCTGGTGGGGGAAAGTTCGTTCGTAGCAACAAAAGTTCAAAAGCTGCGATTTGAGACCAGGGGGGGGTCTGTAGAAGGTGAGCTTTTCCGACCAATCAGCGCGGCACGGCTCAGGCGCCAAGGCGTCAACCGCTTCTGGTGCTGCACACCACGAAATCCAAAATTCTCCCCCGTCTGTGAGTACCCCGACCAAACTTTCTGTGCACATAACACACGTTGCCGACATCGACGAACGTCAAGCAGTCAAGATGGTGAGCGCATTGCCGTCGGTACCGAGCCGGCCATAAACTTTGGCTAACGTTGGTTGCAGTCTGAGGGAAAGGACAAGAGCCAGAATCCTATGCGCGGTTGGTGCTTCCCTTCCTACATTTACATACACACTCCATCTCTCTATCTCACATGTGCACACATGTCAACCGTCCTCGTCGAGATGTCAATTGCTAATTTTTGTAAACAGAGCTGCGCGTCCAGAAGCTCGTACGTACACATCCACGCCGAACACACCTTGTGAACCTGCGAATAGCCTGAAACACAAGGGTATTCGTGAGAAGAGTTCCCGGCTTATGATGTTCTAGGTTCTCAACATCTCAGTGGGCGAGTCTGGTGACAGGCTTACCCGTGCCGCAAAGGTGCTTGAACAGCTTTCTGGTCAAACCCCAGTGTACTGTACGTGCTTTGCCCCATCTCCAACAGTCGGCAGCGTGCGTTCACGTACTGACGCAAGTGACCAACAGCCAAGGCTCGCTACACCGTCCGTACCTTTGGTATCCGCCGTAACGAAAAGATCGCCGTCCACGTCACCGTGCGTGGTGAGAAGGCCATCGAGATTCTTGAGCGTGGCCTCAAGGTCAAGGAGTACGAGCTCCGCAACCGCAACTTCTCTGAGACGGGCAACTTCGGCTTCGGTATCTCCGAACACATCGATCTGGGCATCAAGTACGATCCTTCCATTGGTATCTACGGCATGGACTTCTACTGCTGCATGACCCGTCTGGGCGAGCGTGTTGCCAAGCGGAGACGCGGCAAGTCGCGCATTGGTGCTTCGCACAGAATCACCAAGCAGGAGACGGTATGTACTATGGCTTCACCTCCCTGTGCTATGCCTCGGGCAACTCTAACTCTTAATTCAGATCAAGTGGTACAAGCAACGCTTCGAGGGTATCGTCAGGTAAATGTCACGCTAGTGTACACAGTAGAGGAGTGAGATTTCCATTTGCATGGTATGAAATGGTCATGTACTACGATCATCAGGTCAGGAGTTCACTGGGCTAGCGGACAAAGTCGCCTTGTCAGCTTTTTCGAAATGCATACTTTCCAAATGAAAAGCACGACTGGCCTCTCTCCTATGGGGTGGGGCATCGTTGCAAGTAAGCAAGCTAGCAATGAAAAAAAGCGCTGCCACTTTTTTACCAAACTTGCCCCAAGTATCACGATCCGCTTTCAAAATTTCATAGCCATTGATTGATCGTAATTTCCATAGAGCCGATATATTGATGACAACTTTGGATCATCCCGTCTTGCCTTAGTTTGCCTGATCCTAATATAACATGTAAGCACGACGCCCGTTTTCCATCAAACCACTCAAAATAAGATGTGCAATTCTTTTTACTGCATGACTCCTTTGGAGACTATTGACTCTTAGTCTCGGATATAATAGTCCCCGACTTCGTCATGTTGTATTACTGTACCCATAGTTGACCCTTCGAGCTAGATCGTCGGACGAACATTTGCTCAAACGTTCAGTAGCGCTTTTGTTTTTTGCAGCGCGTCTACCCGTGCTCTCCTTTACCTGGCGTGCGTTTTCGCCTTTGCTTCGAAGTGACAAGGCCAATGGTTGGATTCGCAAAGGAACGAGTGGTCGTTGCTGTTGCTCGGTGCAAATACGTGGTCCCCAGACCCTTATCACAAAGACGACAAGACGATTATTGGAGGGCCTTGGATGAGACGATGTTATACGGCGCATCACCAGCTATCTGCACCTTCACGTCCCAAGAATGAAGAATACGTCCCGGTAAATTATTGTCTACTTCTTAGTACCTTCTTCTGTTTTCGTTGTGCTTTTAACGAGTATGGAGTTCGATTTTGAGTTGGTGTCTTTTTGTTTGCTCTCGCAATCCGGCTCTTATGTCGAAGTCTATCATGATCATCCGCGCCATTCACCTCCACCTCCACCGCCGCCGCCGCCGCCACACTACTTAATAAGCCTCCGCGAACTTGCTTCTGGCACGTAGATACGGGCCCCACTTCCAGAGACCCACGAACACGATCGCACAGCCCGCAGCAAGACCGCCAAGTACGGCACATCCGTTTCCCACGCCCAGATTGTTGAACAGGGGTTGCGAGAAATGTATTGCCGCGCAAGCCATGGCACTGCGGAAGAAACCGTTCGCGGCAAAAATGCTGGCCACATATCGGGGATAAGATAATGGGAGATATATGAAGAGACTATTGATAAGCTGCGATGAACAAAAAAAAAGAGTTAAGAATGTGAGCTTGACGTCAAATCTGCCTGACGATCCGTTCAGGGGGGACTTACGATGAACGTGGTGGCTGCGTAAAGAGAAAGGCCAACCGTTGGTCCTACCCAGGTGATTGAAGGCTTCGCTGCGTAGCCGAAGATGAACATTCCCACCGGAGTAAGGGCGGCGGTGGGAATGCCAGGGACAAGGCGGTACTCAGGCTTGCCGATGCCTCTTTGTAAGTTGTAAGGTTCATATACTACCCTGATGATGACTGCGTAGATGATCAACGCGCTGGGGTAGGTCGTTAGCATTTCCTAGTGCCGAGAGAGAAGGAGGGCAGGGAAACGCACATTCCGGCACCAATGATGATGGAAAGGAATACGATACCCATGACTCCGATAGAGAAGCCGTACATTCGGATGTAAACCAGCGGGAAAGACTCGAAGAACGAATAGTAGATTCCATAGACCAAGGCCGTGTAGCTGTTGATGAACAGAATAGACGGATCCAGCGCCGTAATCTTGAAAGGCATAATTAGATGGTAGGAGATCAGCTTGAGCCAATCTTTCTGTCGTGCGTGGGCTTCAAATTCGGACTTCAAGTCCTGGTTCCCCGTCTTGATGCGTAGACGCGCAGCACGTTTGGTCAGAATGTACTCGGCACTCGTCTCGGGAAGGAAGAAGAAGAGTAGAAACAACGTGAAGCCGGCCAAGATGAGGGTTTCGTAGAATGACCAGCGCCAGGTATCAAGAGGAACAGCAAAGCCCGTCAGCAGCGGGCCAATGGCCGGGCCAGCGTACGCAAAAAGAGTCCAGAAGGAGACGCCGTACTGGACCTTGTGAAAGGGAAGAATGTCCTGCGCGCTTGCCGCACCCATGGCCAACACGGGTCCACCGAAAAAGCCTTGTATGAAACGGACGACGACGATGCCTGGGTAATTGTTTACTCCAGAGCCCACAGCCGTCATGATAATGAAGACGACGAAGCTGCCCATGTAGGCAATGTTTCGTCCAACGTCACCCATCTCGCTCATTGGAGAGAATACCAAAGGTCCTATACCCTGGCGCGGTATCGTGAGCCTCGCTGCTTGTGTGCTATCAAATAGGAAAAGAGTGTACTAACATAGCCTATCACGTACATCGACAAACTCAACGCGGAGACTTGCCCGCTGAGGCCAAACTTTTCCTCGAAAGTAGGCTCAGCAGGCGTGACGATAGCCGAAGCGCTGTATACTGTTCAAAAGAGAAAGTTAGCTCACCCCCTAGTTCCCGTCCCGGGACCCATCTCGTTGCGGCCGAACTCACTGGTAAACGTCAGCAAACATATCTCACCAAAGGTGAAGCACTTCTTCAACGTAGACCAGTTTTGCGGGTTGTCCTCGTCGTTCGGCCCAGTCCAGGTGATTATGTTTGGATCGCGAGCTGCTCGAGTCTGAGTAGGAACGTTGGCATCGAAAGCACCTGTTGCATTGCCCTCAACATCCTCTTCCACATTCTTCTCTGCTTCCGCCTCTGAGGGATCGTCGGCTTCATCACTGCTTCCGTTCACGGATGGTACAGCTGGAAATGCAGCTTGCGGGCGCTCTGCCTGGGGCAGAGAAAACCCTTCCTTTTCGTCTTCGTACGGCGCGATCTTCATGCCCAGAAACAGTCGGCATATCTGCCCTGCAGACGAGTCTCGAAATATTGCTGCCATAGTCGCTGGGATAGAGTTCGTATGTTTGATCCGTCTGCAACGCAAACTGGATTTGCTCGCAGACACAAGCTGACGGATGCTTGAGATATGCTGTACAGTAGCTGGTCTTTAAGATGGGAGGAAAACCCAGCGTGGCAAATTGATAGGTTTTCCTTCCGAAAGAGATGGTACTGATATACCACAACGTACTCCTGTTCGTGCTGCGTTTCTTTCCTGGGCGACCGCATCTCTATTGTTCATGAGCTTCCTGATTCGCCGTATGTAGTGTCACCGTCATTAAATTCTATCTCACCTCAGCATTGTTTCCACATGGCGATGATTTGAAGGCTGACGAGCAACCGCTCGGGGATGGTAAGTAATCATCACACACGCCGGCGTTCAGGTTAACGGAATGGCACTTTTCAAATCCGAGGGATGTTAATCCGCAAAGAAATGCCATCAAAATTACTTTGACGAAGCTTTTTCTCCTCCTCAGATTGCAGTCATTGGTGCTGTTCTAAAACAGAGAAACAAACTGCTGGTCGACATGTGAATTCAGAGTCCATTGCGTTTGCCTTGTGTGAATCATTCAGCACAAGATCTTGGATTCTGAGCAGTGGGCGGAATGACGACAAGGCCGGAACAAATTGACGTAACACTCGAATCACGGTAATAATGTCTTACTTGAGAAAAAACAACTTACCGGTGGCACCTCAACGAAATCTGGTTGGATTTAGGCTGTTGTTCCAACCAGAAGGAGGCATCTGACTAAGGATGCTGACAGCACCTTAAGTAAAGCTTGTGCTCAAAATGAGTAGATGGGGTTGAACCAGACTTGGTGGGCTCTACATCCCATGCGGACAGACTTATCCATAAAAGAGTTATACGACCATTTCATTATCGTAATACTTCGCCATTTTGATACAGGGCCTGGCAACTTCGACTCTTCAAATCGATGGAGCATTGTACACTGCTTGGGTTCACTTGATGCCACAATCACAAAATACCTTTCCCACCAAAGAACATGTGGAGGCCGAGTTGTTATATCCTGAAGCAGCACAGTAGAGACGACGAATGTTATATGTAAATGTGTACAAAGCCTCTTATCTGTCGCATTACCGAAGTTGCTTTGCTCCTCCTATTCCGCCCGCTTGGCCCAAGGAGGAAATTATGGCGTGCGGAGCGGAACAAGGACTTGGCATCGCTTGAGTTCCGATGTCCGGGCTTTTCGATTCTTAGACTATCAAGTTATCAATAAACAGCAGCAATCATCCATTGCACCTCTGGTCAACATGGCTGCCGCAATCAAGGCGCTGAATGCGCGGATACGCGCCAATCCCACGCTGGACTACTTCTGCTCAACTCGTAGGTTGTCCCTTGCAATGCGCGATTACAAAGGCCACGCGGAAGAGACGGAGTCACCACAAAGCCTTCATATCTGTTTGTGAACAGGATTGCTTTGAAGCGGCAATCAGTTGGTCCTCTGCGTGGAAGCCTATTCGAAAAGCCAATTCGCAACAAAGAAGAGCTGACTCGGTCCTTTGCAGACTTTTGGGGTCCAGCTTCAAACTTCGGTATCCCCATTGCCGCAGTCATGGACACCCAGAAGGATCCTGAGATGTACGTTAAAGCCGAAGCTGAGGAGGCCGGGCATGAAGATACAAGCTAACTGTCGTGCCCACAGTATTTCAGGACCCATGACCGGTACCCTCATCCTCTATTCCAGCATCTTCGCTCGCTACGCTCTGGCCGTCACACCAAAGAATTATCTCCTCTTCGGGTGCCACGTCATCAACTGCAGTGCGCAAATTACACAGGGCTACAGATATCTCAAGTACTGGAAGTAAGTGGCGGATGGGGCCACTCAAGGCCAGAGAACGGATCGCTGACAATGTCCGCAGGTTTGGAGGCCGTGAAGCGGCGCTAGAGCAGAAAGCCAAGGAGGGGGCTTCAGCTGCGAAGGATGTAGCCAATAAGGGTGTCGAAGCTATCAAGGACGCGGCGAAGGATGTCAAGGACAAGGTGACAAGCTCATAGCGTGCCGTGCCTCAAAGAGGTTACCAAGCTAAAGAATCTTTCCTGGGCCTTTGAAGACAAGTCTCGCGCAGAAGAGGTCGAAATGTTCGTTAAGCGTAAACTCTAGAGCACAGAGCAAATGGGAAAGTAATTTGATTACCTGTTCACAACCAGTCCGCCTTGTCCCAACATCAACCTCTGAAGTCTATAACTACGCATACACGCTGTCAGTTTCCTGTCCGTCCACCACGCAAAGCGTCAATCCAAAGATGCAGTCGGCTTTTGGCAACAAGAACCTAGTCTAGAAGTATTCAGTGCGAAGCGCTAAGAACTACTTTGTTGGGACGGGTTGAGGGGTTGGTGCTGTGTGATCTTCAGCGAAGGATTTGGCCACGCGTTCGTGATTGGCGTTAGTATAGATCAGGGAAAAGCCATATCTCAGGTATATGAATGTGGGAAGTTTCTTGGATATACAGAATTACATACACCTAACATCAAAGACATGTCTACATTGCCACAGCAGTATTTAAAAGCAGCGAGCATATAAAGATCTAAGCACCACCCAATGCAATTTCTATGCCACAAGAAGAAATCACTCATGTTTAGCATGCCCATTCATCTCGCTCTTAATCTTTCGTCTTGATTTTTTCTCTACCACAGGTGTCTTCTGTGTAAACCAAGATCTTTCAATCCATTTGAGGATTTCGTCGATCGCTATGATGGGTGCACTAATCCACAAAACAGCCTGCCATTCAGCCTGATTAAGTGGCACAATGCTGAATAGGCTTTGCAAGAATGGAATGTATAGGAGTGCAAAGTGCAGGGCCATTGAAAGGCAGATGGCATAAACAAGGACCATGTTCTTCCATAGTGGGAGTGTTAGGAGAGACTCTGATGAGGACAGAGCATTCATGGCGTTGAACATTTCGATGACTACTAGTATGGAGAGTGACATTGTCGAAGCAGCTTTGGCAGAGTCGTTGCTGAACATTTGGCAGCCAATTTCAGGGAATTCGGATGCACAGCGGTGAAAGTTGCACTATAAAAAGTAAGTATGGCAAACACATGAAGACAACGCAGAGAGATCTACATACCAGTTGGGAGAAAGTTATTTGTGGTCCTTCCGGGTAGAACATGAACCACCATGCATAACCGAAAACAGTCGCAGCGCCGACATATGTGCCAATGACCATGTATCTAAAGAACAGCCATCCGCCAACAAGGGCTTCGTCTCGTTTTCTTGGTGGACGCTTCATGATATCATGATCAGGCGGGTTGAATGAAAGAGCCGTTGCCGGAAGGCCATCGGTGACGAGATTGACCCACAACAGTTGTACAGGAATCAAGGCCTCCGGCATGCCAAGAGCGGCCGTCAAGAAAATCGAGACGACCTCTCCGATATTCGAAGAGATCAGGTACCTAATGAATTGTTGGGTATTGTTGTAAATCGATCTGCCTTCTTCAACGGCGCTCTCGATCGTGGCAAAATTGTTGTCAGCGAGAACCATATCCGCTGCAAGACGGGCAACATCAGTTCCAGCACCCATGGCAACGCCAATATCAGCCTTCTTTAGAGCTGGTGCGTCGTTGACACCATCGCCAGTCATCGCGACAACTTCACCAGCAGATTGAAGAAGATCAACAAGCCTAGATTTATGTGCTGGCTCTGTGCGTGAGAATAAGTTGGCCTTCAAAGCGGCCTCCAGTTGTTCGCTCTCACTCAGGTCGTCAAATTCACGTCCAGTATAGCTCTTGCCGGTCAAGTCCTCATTTTCGCCGAAGACACCAATTTGTCTGCATATCGTCTCTGCAGTATTTCGATTGTCGCCTGTGATGACCACGACACGAATACCAGCTTCCTTACACTTTCTGATGGCATCTGCAACCTCAGGTCTAGGGGGGTCCAGCATGCCAACAAGACCAATTAACGTCATATTCTGCTCGATCTGCGCATAATCTTGACTCGTCTTAGCTCTTTTGATTAGTGGGTTACCGCTGACATCATCAACAGCAGCTAGAGCGATAACGCGAAGACCACGGTTGCCGAAATCAAGCACTTCCCGTGAAATCAGCTGCGAGAGATTATTGGTCATAGCAACTTTCTTGCCATCATGTCCAACCAAGACTTGTGTACAGCGGGCGAGAATAGATTCCGGGGCACCTTTGACCAGTAGCCGCTGCTTGTTTCCGCTCTTAACCAACACTGACATGCTCTTTCGGTCACGTGCGAACTCAAAGGTGGCAAGCCTAGGCGCATGTTCTTCATAATATCTGCTGTGGTAGTGAAGTTTTTGATCAGGTGATGCTGTGCTCCTTGCGGCATTGAAGCTTGCCTCAGGCGTTCCAATCTTTTCAACCAGGACACGCAGCGCTCCTTCAGTAGGCTCGCCAATAATACCATAACTGCCGTTTTTAGCATCGATAGATAAGTAGGATTCGTTGCACAGGGCTGCAACTTCTGTAAGTTGCAGAATAGTTGACGATGAAGCTGCAGCATTCTCGAGAAGCTTCCCTTTGTAGGAGAGACTGCCCTCAGGTGCAAAGCTCGTGCCTTCGACATCAATCTCCTCAAGTGCCTTTTCGTTTTCTGAGATGAACACAACCTTGTTAACACTCATCTGATTTGTCGTGATGGTACCAGTTTTGTCGGAGCAAATGACACTGCAGCTGCCCAGAGTTTCCACAGAGGGTAGACTTCGCACCAAAGCACTCTTCGCAGCCATCTTCCGGGTACCAAGTGCCAGACAGGTTGTAATGACTGCGGCCAAGCCCTCTGGAATAGCGGCAACACCAAGCGATACTGCAATTTTGAGATAATAGATTGCGCCTTTGGCAAATGATCCATGGGATGGATCCGTAAAATGCCGAATATTGATGAGCCAAACGAGGACGCAAATAACAGTGATTACCTTGGCTAACATGTCTCCAAAATCATTTAGCTTTTCTTTCAAAGGTGTTGGTTGCGATATTTGTGCCGTTATGCTTTCGTGGATGTCGCCAATGGCGGTTTTGGCCCCGGTCAAGACAACAATAGCGTTTGCATGTCCAGACACGACTGTGGTGCCCGAAAACAGCATGTTGACCTGATCTTGCTTTACAGCGTTGCCATCGGCGATTGCCCTAGTATCTTTTCCCACACTCTCGCTTTCGCCTGTGAGGATAGACTGGTCCACGCTGAAGGAATTACTCTGTATCGATAGCAGTCGACAGTCGGCCGGGATTCGATCGCCTATTGCTACAGTTATGATGTCTCCCGGTACGAGTTCATCTGCCTTCAAGCGTTTTGTGATGCCATTGCGGATCACTTTTGCCTCGTTCGCCGAGTACTCTTGCAAAGCTGCGATGGCCTTTTCCGCGTTGCTCTCCTGGGACACGCCGACGACTGCATTGAGGATCAATATAGTGAGAATCTAGAGGTATTAGTCGTGTGTTCAGCCTCACATAGTAAGAGCCGTATACGTACAACCACCGGGTCTACAAATGCGGTCCAATCATCGCCCCCCTCAAATAGAGCCAAAACAAAAGACACAGCGGCAGACCCAAGCAATATTATAACCAGCTGATCCTTGAATTGCTCCAATATCAGTTCCCACAGCGGGGTGGGCGGCTCTTCAGGTAGACCTATCAATTGCGTATTAGTAAGTACGGCAACACCGAGTTTGAGATCTCCACCAACAATTTGGACCAAAAATTTTCCGCTGCTCTTCGACACGCTCATCTGAAAGGCCGCGACTCTCGGAAACGCCAAAGCTCTTCAGCACCTCTGAGGGTGACTTGACAAAGGCGTCATCCATCGCGCAAATCACTATCCGATCGCGGATTTGCCGCAAAGGCCAGGATGCGTGCTGAGGACAACTGCAGGACGAGAGAAGATCGTGCAGAGTATGGTGCCAACAAGCTCGAGAAAGATGTCTGAGAATAGAGACGACACAGAAAACCAGAGAATTTTCTGCTGTGCCCCAAGAAAAATCCGAACCGTGGTTTCACGGCGCCGGGAAAAACGAAGAGGCCACCTTGTCGAAGGTTGGAAAACGTGCCTGAGCTAGCGCAAAACTGACGTGTTACCATATCGGGTATGGATTGCCTCCACACTCGAGGGCGGAAGATCGCCGCTAGGGCCAAGGCCCTTCTGATATCCATTACCAATACAACTCGATGTAACGTTCCATCATGTGTCTTCACGTATACAACTTCAATCGAATTCGTCCGCAGGTGGGTTCATATACTCTCCGCGGATCCAGCTTTTGGAGCCTCCTACCCTTGTGCGCACAAAGATCTTGGATGATGCGGGCATCGCCTGTAACCACATAACGTACTGGGACGCTGAAGCTGGATATTGCACTGTGCCATTATGCTCCTCTGACCGTCGCCGAAAGCCGGCGGCAGTAGTTATGTACTGCTAAGCAAATTCGAGTTCAGGTAGTCAACCAGCGCTGTGTGACTGCGCCTGCGAGGATGATCTATCTAGGCTCCACCCTCTCTTTTCGCATATTCGTCCTCCATGCGTTCAAGATATTCCCTATCTGCCTCACTAACATCCTCAATTCTGCCTCTCTGATCTGTCTTGTCTAGAATTGGCCTTCCCTCGGAGTCAAGCTGTAACTTTTCCTCTGTTGGCAACTGGCCTGGCTGCTCAGATGTGCGGTGGATAGTTGTTCCCTGCGGATTGCTGGACCTTGTCTCCGAGCTTCTCCATGTCTGTGGTGCCTCACCGTCGCGTGACGATGTAAAGCTTGAGCTGCTGTAACTGAAAGACTGGAAAGTCGAGGAGCTTTGGTTGGACATAATGAAGACGGTCTTTCGGCGTGTGGTGGTAAGGTTTGAAGCACTGTCAGCGTCTAACTCTTGTGGTATCGCTGCACCAAGTCTTTGTAGAAAGGTCGAATAGTCGTCGATTAATGCTTCTAAGTTAGAATGGTTGTCGCATTTGCCACTTGTCTTGTCGAGCTTCAGTGTGATACGTTGCTCTGACATCATGTCACATGACTATGCTTTC
The DNA here is from genome assembly GCF_000836295.1 of Verruconis gallopava. Lineage (NCBI taxonomy): Eukaryota > Fungi > Ascomycota > Dothideomycetes > Venturiales > Sympoventuriaceae > Verruconis > Verruconis gallopava. The sequence goes on along the minus strand of NW_015622161.1, from coordinate 213,556 downwards.
AGATGGGAAGACCACGTGTTTAAGCTCTAGTCAGAGTTCTTCGACCTCGCCAGCTCTTTATATTTCATGTTACATATTTCCAAGTTGAACATAAGAGAGATATGCGACAGCTCAGTGTCTCTCATAAGCTACAGCAGCTCTAATCTCGCAACTTTGCTCCCGATCCAGGCCTCATTCTCTCAACGGGGGTATAAACAACGTAAGTTGATGATAGTTGGCTGAAACATGTAAGGAAGAGACGGGTTACGGACGCTCTAGATGTTCTCTCAATGCCTTTAAAACATCTCTTATGAACCTTATTACAGCTGTCACGTTCAAGATGCTTCATCAGGGGACGAGGGTGAAGTTCTCGTGTCTCGATTGTTTCTTGTTTCGGTTTCTGCTCGACTAGTAAGTTAATGTGCGCAGCGACTGCCCAATCCAGACAGTTTTGAATGGAGAGCCCAGTCAGTGTAGATCCTAAACAAGCGAAATCTCGTTCTCCATGTCGCAGCCAAATGTCCACGCGTGAGAGTTCGAATCATCAGCTTAGGCGAGCCGTCGTTTCGGAGAAATAGCTAGGAGGATATTAAGACCTCATCTACAGCACAAGTTCCATTTAACGACCAAAACGAGCGACGTGCCACCTTAGGCAACATTGCTCTTACGTTTTATTGAAGACTCATAGCCCTCGTAATGGGGTGGCGCCAAGAGGAGACACATTGGAGTGCCGGCTTCTGGTTCAGATTGACTGCCGTCATAAACGTCTTGGATGAAAAGCTTGGGCGGAGAAGCTGTTTGCATGTGCAGGCAATGGTCTTGCTTTGAATGGCGTTTTTGCATCTTCGCGTGATTGGTTGCTGCAAAAGACAAGTGCATGAGTGGGGTAGATAAAAGGTTGGGGGTTGTGAATTTCCTGTATCACGCGCGCAGCTGCAAGCGTGAGTTGGCGAGACTGAAATAGGGAGTATCGCGAGACAAGACTTCAAGTGAAGCTATGGTGCCAAAAAAGTCCAATATAGGACCAGACAGATCGTCACAGTACAAATACAGACATCAGTCTGAACAAGCTAGCAACAATGACGACTCCTAGGGTTCACTCAACCCACCGCTCCTCGGATGGCAGTTTCTCGAAGACATACACACCGTCCATTCGCTTAATCACAAACTATGGCGTGGAAGGCGATTTTCATGCTGGTAGCACAGTGCGGCAACAAGACCGAGCGCGTGAAAATCCAAACTCTCCAAACCTACGTCAAATTCATCTGATTCCATACGAGTTGTTCAACGAGCTCTCCACGTATGGATACACTATTCAGCCTGGTGAACTCGGTGAGAACGTCACAACATACGGTATCGACTTGCTCTCATTGCCGCGAGATACTTATTTGTACTTCGGAAGTGGAGACGACATGTCCATCGTGCGAATAACGGGATTGCGAGATCCGGGAAAGGGAGTAGAACAACACAAGTCCGGCCTTTTGGGAAAGCTCAAGTACAGAGCTGAGGACGGATCTATAGTAAGGAAATGTGGCGTGATGGGTGTCGTTGCTCAGGGCGGCGCAATTAAAACTGGTGATAGCATCCGTGTTGTGTATCCGGAACAACGTTATGGCCTAGCTCCAGTTTGATCACTACACAAAAAGAGAACATCTATTTTGATGGTAACATTATATCTGACAGGGTGAAAGGGCGTCGCTCTATGTCTCAAAGTTAGCTTATATCACAATTTTCACCACACAATGCCTTCAATCTGCTATATTAACTTTTCATGTCAGAACTCAGAAAATGTAATTTACGATGATATTGTAGAGAATTTCCACTTGAACTCACTTGTCTATATTGATGTCCTTGGCTCTGAGGCTGATTATTCCCCTGTTTGATTCCCAACCAATACACGTTTCAAAAAAAAAAAAAAAAAATCTAGCTTATGGCGTTCATTTTGCAAAAGAATTTTACTTGGAGTAACTCTGAAATCTAACGCGACATTCAGACCCAAGCCATTGAATCATAACTCAAGATCTCTATGTATCCAGGCTGTCTATAGCCGGAAAATTGGTTTGATTAGGCTGACGAGGCTGAGCATCACGTGCCGTTTTCCAAGTTGCCCCACTTGATGGGGATTTCACCTGCTTCGTTCCTGCTACAGCCGTCGAGGCAAAGTGAAGGTTGAGGGCATCAAGAGGACTCTTGCTTACTCGTTGTATCAGTGCATCGTGGAGATGGCTTACATACCACCGCACATGCGCAAGAAAAGCTTATCGAAAGCGCCCACAGATCCAGCGATCGACGAGTACACAGTCGATGAAATACAAACGCATTATTGGTGCAATGCACGAGCAGAAGACGTAAACCGGGACACTTTGTTTCCGAGACACAGTACACTCAACGACTCCGTGGAATGTCAAGGTTCACTGAGCCACGTAATTCTGTTTCAAGGGGCCAATCCGAAATGGGAGTCGGACAGAATTATCTTTGTCAAGTCCAACCTGGAGATGCTCCCACAGTATCACGAGGCAAAAGCAAAGCGCATTTCTAGGACGGCGCTGGAAGGTTCAGAGACAGCCGGAATCCCGGAGAAGTCGCCAACTCCTCGGGGTGCATTTGAGGGGACGCACAAATCCGAGTCGAGATTCGATCTTGGCGAGGATGATCCAATAGATATTGTGCCGCGAGATCAGATGAAGATTGCCTGTTTTGAGCAAAGGCAATGGGCAAGGCGTTTTGAAGGCTTCATATTCACAGGCTATTTCACAATTCAAAGCATCACTCTCCTTGCTCCCTACTCCAAAGCTCTCGTGCAAATGTTGGAGCAAAAGTGGTCACTCACGGCCAAGGAAGGCGTTGTCCACACCAAAAAACGCCGGCCTGAAGATTGGAACAAAAGTCTGAGCTACGAATGGGCAGTGGTCAAGTTCGCAAAGTTGGAGGGTGAGAACGTTCCGCCGCCGCCAAATATCGAGAAGCTCCCGACGCAGAAGAGAAAGTCATCGGGGCCAGAGAAATCTGTCAATGAGATGCTTTCAGAGATGCGACTGGGCAAAAGCAATCACAACTACAAAGAAAGTTCAAGCAAGAATGAATATCACTGAACAGAAGGAAGCTTAGGGACGAGCAATGCCCGCTGAGCAGAGTGTTGATTAGTTCATCTTCGAACTGATACGAAAAGCTGAGTATGACTTGCCATCATCTTCAATACGTTGCAAAAGACGATTAGGCCGCACCCAACTGGCTTCGCTTCACAAATTGATACAAGCCTATGCAAGAACGAGCGTTGCGCGATCATCTCATCCCTCGCTCACGTACATTCTCATTATCATTAACGTAGGTGCTACAAGATAAGTTTCCAGCTTACCTTCCGATAAAATACAGTAAAACAACGATCGTGAGGGATCCCGCACGGCTGGACAAATAGTTTCTCGCAGTAAACTCTGCCACGAAAATGTTGTGCTAGCGACATCATATGTATCCCTCTACTAACTCGCTTCAGTCTCATAGGATGATCGAGTTATGATGCGGAACCGCCGCTCGCTACCCGTGGTTCACCACTAGCTCTCTTTTTGGCCGCCCAATTCATGACGAATTCCACGTCTTTGGCGATCACGCCGGGCAACGCCATCTTTTGAACAGCCATGGGCAAAATCCCCGCGGCGTCGCTAGCAGTGGCCATATCCCATTGAACAATCTCGCTTTCCCCAGGAACTTTCCGGCAACGCTCGACGCTGACGTACCGCCCGATCACGGCTTTCTTTCTCTGCTGCGCCGTGGTGCCCTCGGTGCGATTCTTACCGTTCGAATACTTGGCCGAAGGGACGGAGGATATGTCAACGGGAATTTGCACATCCATGTACGAATTTTCCGAGTCGCGCGCCGTGAGGACGAGGGTGGAAAAGACTCGAGGTTGAAGTGGGAAATTGATCGCATGCGCCATTTCATAGACTGCAACTTCGGTCAGTATAGGGTTTCTTTCGCTCCCTTCATCTCCACTGACTTTGCAGACTAATGTTCTCCCAGCCGTCGATAGTTTTGCCTTGAAGCTCAGTGTCCCAGTCGCAAACTCTATGCGAATCGTAAACGTCGGGAGTATACTCCCCTTCCTTCACGCTATGATCCACAAAGAGTGCATCAACGAACTCGCCCCAGCTCGCCTTGCCCTGCTCCTGGATTCCATCCGGTAGCAAGGTGTGGGTGCTCCTGCGTGCAAACCAGTACTCTCCTCTTCCACCATTCCCGGCTGGGTCGTCCACCTCTTTCCCTCCCGCCAGGACCTCGACATCGCCACCTCTGCTACGCGGCAAGCGCTGGATTTTGACGTGCTTGAAAGTCTTTGGGATCACCTCGTCGGCGAAATGTTTACCTTCAGAGAGCAACTGGGAAACGAAGGAGGTAAGGTCTGCGGAGGCATTGCTCTGCACGGATTCCAGCGCGGGATGTGCTGGAATTTGCGACGGTGCAAGGAGCTGTAGCTTCAGCAGCTTCCGCTCTTGAGGCAAAGACATGGCCCGTTCTGTTTGCAGCAACGAAATGCCAAGTGTTGATTAGTGGTGATTAGTGGAGTTGGGGATGCACCAAAAGAATAGCTCCCCTGTCAAATTTTAGATTTTCAGCCTCACCAGGGCGAGGTGTGGGAGAAGAGCAAATGCTCGAGAAGGTCAGAACGTTTTGAATGGGGAATTTGATCTCCGTTGAATCAATGACTTATAGCATCACTTCACCAGCAGTACTTTTTGGGCGTCGGAAGGCGTGCACCAGGCATCCAAGACGATAAAATATATGTGTTTCATTGCCTCAGTATTGGACGAGGAAAACGAGCTTGAAACTGTATCCAAATTTGCGCACCATAACGATGTCGTATGTACACGTCCTGTTTCATGTCTTTTACACCTCGTCATTTTCATTCCTCCCCTGCACATCTTCCCCTTCTGCTGCGCATTTAAGCGAACCAATGGCGTTGGCCGTGTTCCGTCAGTCTGTCGTCATGTCCACGAGTCCTTGCCGTAAAGGCGGTAATCGCCGCCGTCTAAAATCCTCGTGCATGTTCCGTATCACAATCGTCTACTGGTGACGGCTGGCATATCCGCTGCACAGCACAAAGACGTTTATCAAATCAGCTGTGGGGTGAAAAAAAAAATACTGTGTGCAACTAAATTGTTCTTCAATCGTGGAGAAGCCAAGCGTGTGCTGGTGGAATGCAAGCCGCAATTCGATCGGCATCTTGTCCACGCCTCGCAGATGCCGAAGGCACGCTTGGTAAAATACAGCGCACGGGTATCTGTAGTTTGTATTAAAGAGCCAGCTTGGGGGTCACAAGGAGTACACCTGATGGGTGCAATGTCGGGCCAGAACCGCGTGAATTTTATGGATGTGCTTGCAAAACGAAGTTGGGCCACGCGGACCGGAAAAAATGCAGGGTGCTGTGATTTGCTGACTCGAAGAGCCGATCAATCAGAAGCCAGTCGGAACGAAGTCCTAAGCCACCAATTATGACATTACCCAACAAAATATTTCGCTTTTCCGCGCACTCGATCTGCGAGGCATCAGAGCGTATCTTCCAATCGACCCACATCTAATTCGAGGCCTCGGCACGGCGGGCTGCCTCATCTTGCAAATCAGCATCCCGTGCAAGTTCGGAAGCTCGGAGTAAGGCATCGAACTGTGAGCTTTGTCCGAGTGACGGCGGCTTTCCCGGCGTAAGTGCTGTAGGTGATTGATGTTGCGTTCTCATCTCAAACGGTGAAGACACCAGAGATGGTGTCATGATCGAGGGCAATGGCTGTGGCAATATGCGATCGGCTTTAGATGGATCGAGAGGTGGTAAAACATGAGCTTGATAAGGAGCCGGAGGGGGCAGAATATCACTGCCATGTGACGAATGACTTGTGTCTTGATGTACGAGTGACGGTATTGTTGTTTGAGTTTGTGGTTGCCGCCGCGCTAAAAACTCGGATCCCAGTGAGGTGGTGGTTGAATTCTCGCTTACAGGCGACTGCTGCCAATTCCTCAAAGTTTGACCTGAAGGATAGTCCCGTAAACGGAGCTCAGCGGCGGACTGGGTGCCGCGTGCGTGATGGGGCAGCTCATAGCTAGTACCATAGACGGGAGCTGATGCGGGCGGACTTGAACGTGGAGAGTATGCGTGATGTGTATCTGGAGATTGCAGTCCGATGGACGCTTGTGCAGGAGATGTTGACGCCGAAGGTGGTTGATAGCTCCCATATGCTCCCAATGCAGCAGTGGTAGGATTTGAGCGAGGCCTGTGTTGAGAGCTAGGTACGTTGTCGACAAGACTGCTGCGCCTTTTCTCCGGGCTATTCGACTTAGCCACTGTATCGTGGTTCGCATCGATATGGGTTTTGCTCCGTTTGCCTTCTATGCCTGATTAAAAAATGACACCGCAACAAGATAAAGAAAGACTAACCAGTACGTGGGGTGGCGTGTTTAGCTTTGAAGTCAGCAAGATATCGTTGATACTCCTGATACTGAGGTGTTTTTTTGTACTCAGCCATTTGGGCGTAGTACTTCTCCTTTGCAGAAGCCGCCTGCTTCTCAAAAGCCTCACGTATTGCTGGATCAAGGACTTGCCACCGTTCACCGACAAGCTTTGCAATTTCGGTGAATGACAATTCTTGTCCCTTCAGTTCCTCTCGAACCTCTGCAAAAACAAGTCAGTGTTTAAATAGAAAGGCATATGTACGTGCTACTCACGGTTGGAAAATATCACGTATGCTGAAGGAGGTCGTTCCGGAGCGTTTTCATCAGCCTGTTTGAGAGTCTGTCAGCAAGTGAGCAGAACGCATTAGGGCCTACTTTGTAAGGCTTAGGTCAACGCACTTTGGGATGCCTTCTGTACTTTCTTTTAGTCCCCGCAGAAGATGGATTCGTCTGCACAGCGGGCGTGATATGGCCAGAGCTGTCTTTGGCATCTGCCATTGACTCATCGCTATGGTAGGCATCGTCTGGCACAGCGACTTTGCCTTGGTCAAGAACCAAAGCCCTTTCTGCCGGCTGCCCACGAGTTTCCGCGATCGCCCTTTGAAGCTTCTGCACAATTATCAGCAAAAAGTAAAAGGGCCGCTCATGGAAAAGTGGCAACACGTACCCTACGGTGCCCGAGTTTGAAGCCCAGGGTGTTGCTGTGACAGAGTCAGCACTGGGCAGGAGCCAAGGATCGACGAGCCTACAGGTCAGACTCAGTGATGTCCAGGACTGTTTCCCACGTGTCGAAGCCTTCCATGGCAAGCCTTTCGACATATTCGGAGAGGCCCAGCCGCTCCAGACGTTCACCGAGATCGGTCATGAAGAATATCAATTTGAAACCAAAAGTGATGCCAGGTCATAGATCTAGTGGCTGCTCAACCTCAGATCGTCTAGCGTCTTGCTTCTCGGTTAGAGTCATATCAACTTTGACGTCGGAAAACGTACGGTAGATGCACAGTGTCGGATGTTCAGTTGGAGTTGAGTCCGGAGATGGTCCTCAAAGACGGACAGACGCGAAATCAAGGAAGAGAGCGAATTGTTGCAGGGCGCTGGTGTGCGCAAGAAGGCGAATGAGACCTAGAGAAAAGCCGAGATTGAAGATCGTGTCTTATTCGGAGCCGATAAGCAGCGTAGACGATCAATAAGGGTGCAAAGTCGAGAAGAATTCAGGTGGAGTCGATGCGGATCTGGTTATTCAAGAGGCCCAGGGACTGTCTTGTCACTGCGACGTAGAAGGCAATGAGGCATATTAAAGACTAGATCCCATCAGGTCGCAAAGAAGCACCGTGCAGGATGTCGGCAGCTCGAAATGGATGTTGTGGATAGGTGAACGGTTGGCGAAGGGTTAGGGATTTCAAGCTTCGCCGCTAGAATTGACAAGGGTGCCCACGATTCAACTCGGAGATGGGAATTTTGGACCAGGAAGAGGGGAGAGCAAAGATGTGCGTTTCCCCAGATTACGCCGCCGCTCGTTCAATCGATGGCGTATTCACAGAAGCCCGCGCACACGAACTTCTCGTTTCGCACACGGGTACGAGCAAAGTCGAGATCGGCGATTTGAAAAATGACGTACGAGAACGCGCTCTAAAACGGGATTAGTGCCATTTAGTAAGCGACTAGCGAGCGGTTAAGTGGCGTAACAAAATTAAGTACAGGCTTGGCGCTGGTAACCTTTCGCCATACCAATCGCGAGTCAGCAACCGCGTCTCGGGTGGAGGTTGATTCATTCTCCAGTACCCATCAACTACTCGACTCCACAGCGCTAGATTGCCTGGCCTTAAGAACGCCCCATAGTGCTTCTTCTGCGGCCAGCGGTTTCCGCTTTGTTCAGCTGATCCAGCGTCTGTACGCACCGAAGTTGCGGCTTTACCTTGGCGACGCCGTTATGAGTGGGAAAAAAAAATGCCGGTTCCGTGACCTTGTCCGGCCCCGGTTGCACGACGTTTCATTACCAGACATAGAACCATCGAGATTCCTGTTTTTCGATACTCGATTACGATGGCGAACACTTCGCCATCGAATCCAACTAGGCCCAATGCAGGGACCAGTCTTGAGTGCAAGGGCTGAACACCGTTACTATGTCACAATGCCATCAGCCAACATGGCACTTCGCAACAATTCCATCATCGCAGACTGAGCATCAGCCCCCGGCAACGATCATCCAATGTATACAGCAGCCTTTTGCCCCCCGCCTTTCCCCCCGATCACCTTTCTCATACTCGATCGAACTGTCTACGCCCAACTCCTTGTCGGCCGATAAGGCAAACTTGGGGTTTATACCGACTGACAGCCGCCGCTGATAGGATCGCGTATATGCACTCCGCCGATCTAGCACTTAGCTTGTCGTTCTGTACAGCGACTGGCGAGAACGCTTCCACGATGCGCTGAGATTATCCACGCGAATGTCGAGGCGAAGTTCTGAATTGAGACACGACTAGGAGCCACCCAAGACGATCCAGAAATTATTATTTCATTCTGGCTATCACGTAATCGATCCGTAACAAATGACGATCCATGACACATGGCAATGCGTACAAATCGAGATCAACGTGCATGATTCTAGTTGCCCGCGCATGTTCTTCGCACGTATTTGCCATCCGACTCCCGTGCTTCAGTTGAATCCAGTATCTGGCCGCACCTTCTACACCAAAACCAGCAAGAGGAGGCAAAAAGAGGCGAATACCGAAAAAAATCATGTTATGCTTGAGTCAAACTACGGTACCAGCCTCTGGAACTCTTCAACGTGTTCAAATTTCCGTCTAGTCTCGCGCCACAACTCTCGCTGCTTCGAGACCACCGGTCCAACATACGTCTGCCATGGGTGATGCATTGCCAATGGCCAAAGATCTTCCGCCGAAGCTGCTTGCGTCTTGCCCAAAGCAAAGAGGTCGCTCCATAGGAAGTTGCCAGAGATGCGCATCCGTCCTGTAAAGCCCGGCGACTCTTCGGCATGCTCGCCTGGATTACTGGGATCGAACGGGGCATCTACTGCGGTAATAAATCCACCGAAGTCGCCGTGTGGCCGTAGATCACCAGAGGCGTCCTCGATAGGATAAAGATAGGAGGCTACCGATGCGGCATCTGCAAACAGGAATATGACTTCATCCCAGTCGCTCTTGTCTTGGAAATCATCCTGCTTCGTCAAGGCCAAGAAATGCCTGTGGCCTTGATTTAGCGACATCAGTAATAATGAATGCAGATGCGTACCTTTTCGCAGCCTCAACATCGTTTTCCGCGATCCCCACATCTCTCCCATCAATCCATCTTAACCGAGCCATTTTACAAATCATCTCCGCGCCTGCTACATCCTCTCCCCAGTCATCGACGTCAGCATATAACTTCTCTAGATATTGTGCCCACTCCTCTTCTGATTGCTCGTATGTGATGCGGTAAGTTATAAATCCCCATCTGTTGATTCCATAATTCGGTGAATCGATGAGTTGCTTCATATTCAAAATCCATTCCGCTGCCGCAAGAGGCGTCGTGGAGTCTTTTGCTATTGTGTTACGCAGCACTTCCTGTTCCTCCTTTTGAATGTTGATGTTCTCGACCATGCTGATAGGGTCCGCGATCCCGCTCATCATTGATTCTGACTCGTTCATCAAATTTTTGATCGTACTGGATAACAACCGCTGTCGTGTCGATATTTTGAGCTGGATGGAGTAAGCCGTTGCTCTCTCTTCAATCCTTGGGCTGCAAAGTCCATTATCGACTGTTTCTGCAGCTTGGTGACTATTGTAGCCGTGCATAGGTAGAACAATAGAGTATCCAGATTGCGCAGTGATCTCGGCAAGCGTGTGCAGTTTGTTCGTAATATTCCACTGCTCCATGCTCAGTGTATCAAGACTATGCGGTGTATGCTGCTTGAGCTGTTCGATTAGAATGTTGCGAAGGTTATCAACATGCTCCATCACCCAGTCGTGACTACGCGTCGTCATAATGGCCCATCGACCACGAACATATTCCTCCCAGAGGCTGATCATCGAAATCGGAGGCTCTTTCTTAGTGTCTCTTATAGCATTCAATGCGGCTTCAAAATTTTTCCACTCTCTCGCAATGTTGTTGAACACTCCCTTCAGCGATTCTTGAACAGTCTCTAGATTCATGTATGTGTATGTGTCGATAACCGACCCTAGATATTGACAAGCCAAGTCAAAATTCTCCGGATCATCCAGGTGCTTTCGCCGCCACTGGTTCCTAGTCATTGGCATGATGTCTTCCCAGAGTCGGACTTTCATGGCTTGAAGGCTCTTGTCAACAACTTGCAGTCCAGTAGTGTCTTCATGAGAAGCAATATGTACTTGCACCCGATCAAAAGCGCGGCCTGGGATTTTGCTGTAGGGCGAAGGTGCCCACTGAGAATATGGCAGTCCACCTAGAGATATCTCGTCTTCTGTTGGTAGAACAACATCAGTAGGCACACCTCCGGGCATGGTCTTCCATAATAAGGCTTGAAGAAATTGGGCCACGATCTGCGGTGGAAATACGCGATCGACTATATGTAGCAATGGTCAGCAGGTGTGGTTGTTGATATCTGAAGCTACTGAGACGGCGAAGATGTTGACAAACCAACGATGAGGTGACCAGCCGCTACCGCTTCATCTAGGGTGTTCGGATCATGGATCTGCCATATCTGTCGCTGCATGTTCTCCCTTCCATCGTATACTCCCGGCTGCTCGTGATACTGAGACATGGTGAACTTCGGGAGCAAGATGGTGAGCGTGGAAAAAATAGATAGATGCCTCCAAAAAATTTTCATCATTCAGATTACGGAGCTTTTTGCAGCGGATAGGGGTGCCTCCTGCATATCTCCAGCAACCACGAAGTAGAACGAAAAGCCTTGTTCACTATTGACTGTCTCAGTTTTACGCAAACAGGGTCGAATAGGGGAGTTTCAGAAATGGCTTAGGTCAGAAATATGCCTGCAAAGGCTCACAAAAACTTAGCTTCCGTACATCACGCCCAACAATGCTTCTTAAAGTTCTCCAACGTCGTGCCAACCAGCTTGTCTCCTGCGAAACGGGTACGAAGACCGGAATGAGATGGTCGCCAAGTGGTCTTCATGGGGTCCCACGAGGCTTGCGTAGCATTTGGCGAGATGGTATTTCAACACCACAGCTGGCCATCGATAAGAACTCGCCTTGGAAAGCGTGAGCAAGGTAACGGGCTGGCAAAGCTCGTAGGAGCTTCCGCGCTGAGCCAATGGCCTGATGCCAGATGGGACCACCATCGTCTATCACGTGCTTTGCTCAACGAAACCCCACTATATACGAGGGTTTTTCTCTGTGACGCATAGTGGGGTACAGACGTTGAGCAATTTCACGCAAAACTCTGGCCTTCAAGTTTCTCTGCCACATCTAGCGACATCATTCAACCAAGTAAAACTGACTCGCAACGCCTGCTGCGGCTCAATTGAGGCTAAGAAGAGGCAAGTTCATGGGTTTCGTGCTGTTCACCCGAATAAATATCGTCCCAGCGGACACTCCCCCTCCGCACCACGAAGCTCGCCGAAACTCTCGCGAAGCGGCTCCTTTGCATCATAAATAATTGCTTTTCCCTCGGCGCCATCGTGTGGGATCCGGCTGACGTTCCAGTTGCTTTTTTCCAGATAACTGAGGCATTATCGATATACAATCGTAAGTACGATTCATGCTATCCGCGCCAGAATGTATATAGTACACATGCTCGCCGTGTTCTGACAGCCCCTCTTCAGCAGACAAAATGGCAATCACCAAGATCCATGCGCGTTCCGTCTACGATTCTCGTGGCAACCCTACCGTCGAGGTCGACATCGTCACCGAGACTGGCCTCCACCGGGCCATTGTGCCATCCGGTGCATCCACTGGCTCGCACGAGGCTTGCGAGCTTCGCGACGGCGACAAGACTCACTGGGGTGGCAAAGGTGTGACCAAGGCCGTCAGCAATGTCAACGACATCATTGCGCCTGCTTTGATCAAGGCTGGCCTTGACGTCAAGGATCAATCCAAAGTCGACGAGTTCCTCAACACCCTTGACGGCACACCGAATAAGACCAAGTTGGGTGCTAATGCCATCCTCGGTGTCTCAATGGCAGTCGCCAAGGCAGCAGCTTCTGCCAAAGGCGTTCCCCTTTACGCGCACATTTCGGACCTTGCCGGGACTAAGAAGCCTTACGTCTTGCCCGTGCCTTTCGCAAACGTCCTGAACGGTGGCTCCCACGCCGGTGGTCGTCTTGCCTTCCAGGAGTTCATGATCGTCCCAAGGTCAGTTTTATTGTCTGGCATCAGCACATGAGCTAATAAATCAACAGCGAGGCCCCAACATTCTCCGAAGCCATGCGCCAAATTTCCGAAGTATACCAGAAGCTCAAGGCTCTTGCTAAGAAGAAGTATGGTCAGTCTGCTGGCAACGTTGGTGATGAGGGCGGTGTTGCGCCAGATATTCAAACTGCAGAAGAGGCACTTGACTTGATCACGGAAGCCATCGAACAGGCGGGTTATACCGGCAAGATGAAGATCGCAATGGACGTCGCATCGAGCGAGTTCTACAAGGCTGATGCCAAGAAGTACGATCTGGACTTCAAGAACCCAGACAGCGACCCAGCCAAGTGGGTTACGTATGAGCAGCTGGCTGAACAGTACAAATATCTGGCTAGCAAGTACCCGATTGTCAGTATCGAGGACCCGTTCGCCGAGGATGACTGGGAGGCATGGAGCTACTTCTACAAGACCTCAGATTTCCAGATCGTTGGGTAAGTTTCTACCTTGCGATTGAACGAAATTGTGCTAAAAACGGCTTAGTGATGACTTGACTGTCACGAACCCAGCCTTCATCAAGAAGGCGATCGAGCAGAAGGCTTGCAATGCTCTTCTACTCAAGGTCAACCAGATCGGCACAATCAGCGAAGCTATCCAGGCTGCCAAGGATGCATTCGGGGCGGGCTGGGGTGTGATGGTATCCCACCGCTCTGGTGAAACTGAGGATGTCACCATTGCTGACATTGCCGTTGGTCTTCGCGCTGGCCAAATCGTAGGTTCTAAAGCCCTAGGTTTATAATCATGTAAACTAATATGTGATAGAAAACTGGTGCTCCGGCTCGCTCCGAGCGTCTTGCCAAGCTTAACCAGATCCTGCGCATTGAAGAAGAGCTGGGCGCCGATGCTGTCTATGCTGGTGCCAATTTCCGCACGGCTGTCAACATGTAAATCGCAAAATCAATGAAGTTCCGCAGATTGTCGGGAAGGGTGCAGTGACAATTTACTGCAATCATAGGCATCTCAGCTCGGACCTTACATGATGGGATAGAGAAAATGAGATGGAGGCTGTTAACAAGGACGTATTTTCGGTTGATGATAAAACAATAAAATCACAAGTTCTGGCCCATGACCTTATTTCAATACTTATTTGTTCTGTTTCCTTATTCACTTTCGAACACAATCTATGGGACAAGGCGTCAGTCTTTCATTGCGGTGAGTTTCTTCGATGCTAGAATCATATCTTCCCGGCAACAATACGTCGAATTTAACAGCTAGGCTAACTTACAAGCACTCTTTTATCGTTCGCAGTGTTATTGTCTCTTTCGCCATTCACAAATCTTCCAGATCTCAACTGATATGTCCAAGACCTTATTTCCACATCCTACGCAGTTGAGGACTAATTTCGACGAAAGGGTGCCTTGTACTAACCATTCAATGCATCGAAAGTCACCGAGCAAGTTTCTTATGATTAACTGAGGTCGCCGCAAAGCACTATACTCTGATTCTGTCTGGTCGTCAAACTCATCACGATGCGCGAGACGATGCGAAACGGCAGCGTCAATCGCAAACCCAGACGCAACATATCAGAAGTCACGCGCAGTTTTCGCTTGCAGCATGCTCGCAACGACCTTCTCTTGTCATCACACCCACTTTCGGAGCGCGCGTCACCGCTGAATGACGCTGCATCTGCAGCACAGGCTGCGCAAGCGTGGTTTCAGCAAACAAAACCATCCGCACTTGCGCCTCGCCACTGCAAAGCTTCAACCGGCATCCCTACATTACCATCCCTTGGCAGTATGGGACACGACCAAAGAAGGGGCAAAGGAGCTTGTTACGAAGTCCAGCCGCTCAGTCACGGTTCAGAGAGCGTTCAGCTTGGGCCGATGGACTCTGGAAGCTCGCGTTGCCGGCGTTCAGACAGGTCTGAACTTCTGACATGTGGCAATTCTCGCCAGGGCAGTGTCGGCTACGTCACTCCCTCCAGAAGCTTGTACAAAAGATTGAAAGAAGGTCTGAACGATGCTTTTTGGGACTACAGACTGGTCTGGAGCCAGAGGAAGAATCATGTCAGCGACGAACATCTCGGCATGCAAGCCATATTCGACTATGCCGTCCGTCGTTGGAGCAAAGCTGGTACTGCTTCTCCCTCACTCTCGCGCTCACAGACTTCTAACGGTCCTGAATGCGCTCACAACCCCGCTGATGCCGCATTCCATGGACTTCATCTGCCAGCGGCGGCTGCGTGGCCCACAGGAGATCCGACACCGACACGGGAGGCATTAAAGCAGCGATCGCCGCACCCTTTCGATCCGCTGCACCGCGACCTCGAACCACCTCAGCCAGCCTTTGTTAGAGGCAGAGTCTGGCGCCAGCCGTCCGTTATAACTACGCAAACTGCTGAGACGTCGTGGACGGACGTTCAGCGGGCGGTCCAGGCGGAAAGCTCGCCCACGGCTCGGACGGCCGAGTCACGAACGCTCAAAGACGCCTCGGGCACGGTTCGTGACATGCACGAAGGTAAGATCCAGCGAGCACCGCGGCTCGCGCTCGTTGCTTGGGAGAGGGCGGACGACGCGCCGGTCCCGCATGCGGGAACCCAGAGCCGTTCGCCTGCGCAGCAGCAGCGAAGCGAGCTCCGCGACACTGTAACGGCTCCCGACGAAGCGCAGCATGTCACTGACATTTTTGCTAGCCCAAGGCCACGTCGGCGACCTCTGGCAAATGGAGCGGCTTGCGCTCGGCTGCCGGCGCGGATGGCACGGCCCAGACGTCCACGACGGGTGCGCTCCGCGCGCCGTATCCCCCTCGATCTACTCGCAAAGCGGCATAGACGAGCCGTACATCTCACAGAGTCCGCGCGTCTCATGGAATCTAGACGGGCGCCGAGCCGAAGACGCAGACAGCGCCAGCCGCGTCCCAACGAGCCCGTCGACAAGTCGTCGGCCAGCGCGTTCAGCGCAAGGAGGAGCGACTTTACGTGCGGATGGTGGAGTGGGTGTCTTACCGCTTGTGGGGTTGGCATTGGATTCGGTTCGATACGGCGGCACCGTCAGCGAAGAGTACGACCTGCATCAAGACAGGACAACCAAAGTGTTTTACGACAAAGACAATGCTGTGCTCGGGACTGAAAAAAGACCCTAAATTGTGCCTCTCAGGCCGCTACACCGAAATGTCTGACTGTGAGCGTAAGTGATCTTTTTTTTTTAATAGGGGAGGGGAGGGGGGGTGTTTGACGGTTGCCATTGAAGTAGTATGTTATCACGTGAACGATCATCTTGCTGAAGATTTGCGCCTACTAGCATCAGTGTAAGCGCAGAGACGACACCAGCTCTGTAAATCGTCTCCATGAGCTCAACGGAAACTCTAGTACAACTAAGAGGAAAGACAAGAGCACCAAGGGCACTGACTTTATAATTGGGTAAATGAGCTTGTCCATGTGCGATGCTTTTAGCGTCTATAGCGTGCACAAGTCTAATTCAGCTGTACTATGACAATAACGCGCACTCCCGGAGGTGTGAAAGTATGATAGGAAGATACGGGGAATAATGATAAAAACGCCAGGAATTTTTACCCATTCGTCGTTTACACGGAGTAGCTTCTTTTAGTGTACAATACCAGATATCGCTCGCTTGTGTCATATCCCCAGCCGTCCTGAAGATGTTGCTGCAAATTTTGAAGCAGACAGTCAAGTCCTTGTTGGGGCCTCGTCCTGAAATCTGGCCGCATCTTGGAAGACATCGATGAGACAGGCAGCAGACCAGGCTTGCGTGGGACTCTGTTCAAGTAGCATGTTAGCAAATGCTTCGAGCAAGAACAAATGTTTTTATTTTTATTTTTTTTTTTTCATGAAAAGGAAGCCAACAACGTACAGAATCCGCGCAAAAAGCTCCGTCTTTGTTCGTTAGCTCTGTCAGACCCGCCCACGGACTCGTTTTGATCTCCTCCATGTTACCCCTTAATCGCCGAGTGATCTGCTGGAACGCTTCCGTGCGCTCCTCCGGTGTCCGACGGCGCATCAGGTCGAATCGTAGCATCGCACGGCAGAAAAAGCCGACAGGCCACTCCCACTCAGGCCCCTGGTGGTAGTTACGACCTTTAGCAGTTGCAAAATCGGTAGAGTCCTCACTGTTGTTGTAGTATGGACGGTAGTTGTAGTCGCTAGGATCGAGTGTTGCCATGCCGCGTGGACCCTTGAGTACTTTGTCGGCGATAGAGAGAGCGTAAAGAGCCTTGTTCGGATCAAAGAGGTCTGGAGCCACAGTCATAGCGATGGGGAAGTTGGGACGGAGCTGATAGTCCTCGTACTCCTTGCCAGAGCGATATAAGTCCTTGTAGATGCCTCGACGGTTGACAATGGACGAGTTAACATCATACTTGTAGTCGTCTTCCTTCTTGATGGGGATGTAGTAAGCGTACTCGAAATTCGACTTGATGAGGTCGGCCCAGTCGCTGAACGAGATTTGTTCGTCCGTCTTGCCCTTCGTGACGCCTCTGTACTTGTACTTGCCAGCTTTGTTCAATTCACTGACCCACTTGACGGTGGAATATACCATGCCAGTTATCTCAACTGCAGCACCATCACGAGGGGTGCCTGGGTACCCTTTTGAACCAGCCTTCTCGCTTTCCCCCATCTTGTCCATCCAAGTACCGCAGTTCCACTGGTTTCCGCCGAAGACCATGCCATTCGTCCAGTCAACGCCGTACTTGATGTTGAAACCCTCATCCTTCATTTGACTATCGATCGCTGGACCAGCATTGTGCTCGCGGAAGTCCTGACCTGTAGCATGTTGTTGCAGCGCTTCCTGAATGACATCTTCAATGGTGCTCGAAACCGAATAGGCACGCTTGTCATCGTGAGGAAACCACGTATCATCGTACGGTAAGAATCTTCGCCTCACAGACTCGTGCAGAATGGCCAAACCCTCCGGCACTGTTTTAGTATAGTCTTGGATGCATTGGAGGAAGAACCATATCGAATCCCTCGAATTGTATCTCGGTGCCTTCCCACTGCCCAACAGGTTAGGAATCATGCCGTGTTTCAGTACGCTAGCAAATGCCATAATATGCTCTTTGGCATCATCATAACGTCCCGTTGCGATAGTAAGACCAGGTAGAGAGATCATGATGTCGCGGCCCCAGCATCTCGCCCAGTCATTTGAGAAATGAGGCAACCCAGCCGCCATGCTCGCGACTTCCTTGTCCGGCCACAGCGAGGCGTTGCTTTGGAAGCCTATACACTGTACGCTCACAAGAGCAAGGCTCTTCAAGAAGTCTTGGCCGTTCTTGACGTTGTCGCTCATGAGGTCGATGCAGCGGTCCACGCCGGCGTTGTACATCGTCTGACACGTCAAGGCGAAGTAGCGCGGCAATAGGAAATTCGGCAATTTCCTGATTGCGTCAAAACGCTCTTTCATCCACTTGGCCGGAGCTGCCAGCTTGGCCCACTTCTCTTTCTTGGACGCCTTCTGCAGCCGATTGACGCAGTAGTCGAGAGCCCATTGGCCATCGCGAAGATGCTGGCAAATCGGATGCCCCAAGTTGTTCTCGTCAACGACAGTTTTGAGCACACTCCACCAGCCTTGTAGGCCAGCATACACGAGTGGCCCATGGCCTGGAACGTTATAGCACCCGTCGGCGCCATCCGTTGCGTCGCGCTCCTCAGGGTCACATCTGTACAAGAGGTAATTCAAATCCGTGAGACTAAGCTGGCTACAGGCCTCCGCGGCACCACGAGTGACAAATTTATCCAAGCCCTCGGAGTGCTCAGCTCCCGGGATCCAAGTCTCGAAGAGGGCAACGCTTCCAGGAGGAAATTGTTCGCCAACTTCGATGACGGTCCGGTTGTCGTGCCACTTGCACGTCACACCACGAAGATTCTTTGTTCTGCTTGGCAAACCACGTAGCACTTTGTCCTGCAACACAGCCTTCCTGCTTTCTGCGCTCTGGTCGACCTCGAGGGCCCATGCTCCCACAAGCTTGGCCCTTGTACCGGGCAAATAAACAGGTGGGAATCCGCCGTTGCCGTTGCCATATCCAGGGAACGCTGTATGAGCGATACAGAAATATCCTTTGCGTGACTGGGGGTGGACGCGATGGATGGTAATGTATTCGTGATCGTGGTGAATAAACGTCTCGTCATAGCCGTCCTTGCCCATGAGAACGTGGATTTGATTGAAAAGCTTCTTGATCGGACCTATACCACCTTCCTGTGCCTGGATTTTGATCTGGCCGTCCTGCGAGTACGGTGATGTGTATGCCCTCTTTTCATGGACCAGCTCAATGAGCTTGGGATAGATTTCGTCATAGCCGAAGACACTGCCGCAGGCACTGGCGCACATTGCCACCAACGCCGCGTTGGGCAAGGTATCTCGAGCATCGCGCTTCTGGGCTGGCGTCTCGTTATCATGAGTACAATCCATGAAGAGAGCTTGCACGGGGCTTTGCTTGATCTTGTGCACCAGCTCGCGCCTCGCTGGCGTAGTACCGTTCACGCCTTTGGTTCGTGTACCGTCATGAGCCTTCTCGACGTTCATGATCTCGTCCGTCTCAAAGCTGCCTATAGGCACGCCGGCATGTTTGTGTACCAGGCGGCTAAGCTCGCGTGTGTCCCACGCTTGCATTGCCTCTCTGATCAAGCAGCTCAATCCCAGGTGCTCGACGTACATGAAGTCCATGGCTTCCGAGCCGGAAAATAGTTCTGCACAACAAACAATGTCCGGACGGACTTTACGCGCTTCGTCAAGCATGTACTGCGCAAGTGGTAGAGGCGTCGAATGACAGTTGTCAATACGGAAGCCGTGGAAGTACTTTGCCATGAGCTTTGTGTAGTTGCCGATACGCTCCCACAAGTACGGATTGTCGGCAGGCTCTTTACCGTATCGTAGCTTCACGCAGTCGCCCCAGACGATGACCTCGCGTCGCAGATAGGCCTTTGATTTTGGCCCCGCGTTGTCCTTCAGCACGTCAGCTGCCCACACCCAGCCGTTGTTAACTAGATCAAGCGCTTCATCAGGGTGATGCGAAGTCCTCGAATCCCTTGGCAAGCGCGTGAAATATGGTTCGACGAGCGGGCTGCTGGGCGTGATGGCACCGGCCTTGGGCCCGTGATCATCGAGTCGGACATACTTGATGCGATTGAAGAGCTGCTCCATAATCGCCTCACAGTCTGCATCATACTCCTTATAGTACTGCAAGTTGACCTCCTCGAGCAGCTTGTACATGGTGCCGTGCGCGACACGCTCATCCTGTGTATCGTGCGTTTTCGGATTATAGGTGCCCAGCAACGCGCACAGGAATCCCGCCGCCCTTTTCGGATTTGCCTTCCTCTTGAATCGACAACCCATCTCATCCGCGCCGGTCATGACGTTAGCGAGTAGCCACTGACCCTTTTTTTCGATGTCCCAGTCCTTGACCTCGCTGATGCCGCGGAAACCGGCATTACCGAATGCTTCGTCCGCAAATTCCACAAGACCCTCCTTCCACGATTTCACCGCTTCGGCGCAATCCTTCTCAATGTCGCATACATAATACTCCCAGAGCCTCGTTTTTGCAATACAGTGCTGTTTGATGCCCTCCATGACGTTCAGCAAGTCAGCTGTGCTTTTCAGCTCGGTCGGGTACCCTAGAGATCCCAGCTCGTTACTGAATTCTGCAAGAGCCGTGTCCAACACAAGTGCAGGCTCCAGATGCGGTGCGGTCTTGACGCTATATCCCGCTTCGGGATGCTCGCATAACCACTCGCTGTTGTTCGCCGTGTGGTTCCAGACAACGTCCGTGAGACTCAGCAGCCCATACTGTGATTCCATCCTGTGCACCAAGTCTGCGATATCTTTCTCACCGTTGGGGAACATTTCCGGGTCGAAGCTCAGTTGGTCAGCAATGCTGTACGGAGAATTCGAGTTCCCACGTAGATTGAGCGGGGTAAAGTGGACCATATTGTAGCCACGTTCTGCGATACCATTCAAGTGCTTGTCCCATTGTGTAGGGTACTCGCCCATGAATTTGGAGATGAGCGAAAAGATGCTCAGCGAATTGAGGGGTAGCTTTTCCCCCTGTATGCAAATGTTTGGCGATACGTCGATATAGTACGTGGGTGTCCTAGTCGGTGCGGGAGGATCAACTGGTTCCGTTGAGAAAGGGGGAAGGGGTGTGTAAGTTGTGTGGAAGTCGAAGGCGCCGGCTTGGTAGACGGGCACATCAATCTTGATGGGAGCGTTGAAGTTTGGTTTGAGCCTGGCACATTATCTTTTCGTCAGCATGTAGATTTTTCGATTGGTAGCCAGCGGCGAAGAGAGTGGTCAAATCTTACTTGAATTCCCTGTACTTCTTTCGCTCGAAGGGTTGACCCCTCTCCGGAATGTTCACCCAAAGACTGCCCTCTCGACATATCGAGCTGGTACCCTCGATCACGAACCTAATCACCCATGCCGGCTCTGTGGGTGCGGGCAAGAGAATGTAGCCGCCAGGCACGTCGGGCGCCCCATCATCGGTCAACGGCAGCAGGTACACGTTTGTGGGGGCAGGCTGGGTCGTTGGTGGAGCCATATCGGATTCCTGTCGCCTATCTCTCAAGACAGAGAAAGACCTGCAGAGTGGAGTGCGGGGAGTTTGTAGATGGCTTCAGCAAAACCGATCGCGGGAACACGTTTGGTCGTAAGGTTTTAGATGCAGCGGTTTGGACCGCGTCTTCGACAGCTCAAGCTTGTGCTGTGCCGATGAGCTTCAAGAGGCTCGCGGCAATTGGCGGTCGAGCAATGAATGTGCGAGTACGCTTGTACTACGATTACACGATCCAAGGATCCAAATACGAGATGAGAGCCTGCTAGATACGCTCTTTCGTAGGTGTCTATCAGATAGGAGGTTACAGGCAAAATAGAAGCAAAGGGGAAACAGAAACCAAAAGGACCAAAAAGGATGCTTCACACTGGCCGCTGAGAGCTATGGTGGGGGAGATATGCTTTGTAGGCAGGATGGAAAAGGAAGTGGAAGGAGAAGAGGAAGAAGTTCGAGCTGGAACAGAGCGAGAAGAGAGATCCCCCTGCTGTTTACACCGCCAATTGCAAGCGGAGGTAGTCGCGATGGTGAGCAGAGTTCGAGATGGTAACTGCTCTGAAGCAGCAGCAGCAGCTGCTGCAGCTGTTTGTGTCGATCCGGTAGGCGGGACGAGGCGCCACCAGAGGAAGGAGCACGAGCCAGTTACGTCAGTCTGCGTCTCAACCAGACAGGGCAAGTGAACATGTTTGGCGTCCGTGGGGCCATGGAATTTCGCTGCACTCTCCCATGCTGCACGTGCAGAGTTCCCGACTGCATTTCCTCTCTCAACCCTCGTCACCTCAACGTATATGCTCCGGTTTTTGGCACCGCTTCCCGGTTTCCTCGAGCTTACACGATGCTGATGCAAAATTCTCCGATTGAATGGTTTGCTGCCTAAATCTATTCTATGCGACCACGAACAAGGATGCGGACAAGCAGTATATACATACATCGAATATATATGTATAAGCTTAGAATCTCAAGGGCATACCACATGGTTAGTTCAGAAACGAGACTTGATTTGGCAGCCCATCCATGCCGACAGCTTCTTTGATCCCGCGCCGTGCCGCCCAGATGAAATAACAATGCGTGGGGAATCGTGTTGATGCAAACCACCCGAACGTGTCTCCTGGTCATTAATACGCCTTGGCTTGCACTCTACGTTGTTGTCTGCGAAGCCCTCGAGGAAAACTCCCTTCCGCCACCTCTCACTTCATTATCAATGCTAGCAGTGTATGATCGTAGCACAGCCAAGCCCTACTTGCCTCCAACGTGGCTGGCCTCCGTCGATCTGTCCATTGTGTTGCGGATTATTCCACGATCTTGGGTTCGATGAGATCCGGCAATTGCTCCCTATGACGATTGTTCTCAGCACCATCCTGCGCCAAAAAAATGTGATGCAGTGGTCAAGGTCCAAAAAAAAAATGTGAGGAAACTTACGGTTTGATCTTGCCCTCGAGGATGTTGTACACCGCCGTGAACAGCGGGAACTCATCTTCCTTGCCCTGACTCTTCAAGAAGCTGTTCACCTCGTACGCCGTGCTTGTCCCTTGCAGCTTCTGCCCGTTCAGCTCCATCTCTTCGATCCGATCGATCGGTAGCCCCTTCTCGATGCTCAGCTTCGCGCAACGGAAGTTGCGTCCACCCATGCAACTCGTGACCACGTCTGCCATGCCGGCCGACTCCTCGGTGAAAGTCTCGGTTTTGCACGTGTCAGCGAAAAACATCCTGCCGAACTTGACCTCTTCCAGAATGCCGACCCGCATCACGGCAGCCTTAGCGTTGTCGCCCCATCCCATGCCGTCCACCCAACCGGCGGCTAATGCGACCACATTCTTGAGCGCGCCACCAAGGGAGACGCCCGCCACGTCGGAAACGAGGCGTACGTGGAAGTAATTGCGATGGAAAAGCTTCTTGATGTTCAGATGGCTGAGTGGCGGATAGTCTGGGGGCAGCGGCTGGAGGGCGACCTTGCCCTCCTTCTTGGACGACTTGTCTTTGTTGTCGGCGCTGTTCGCGGGCGTGATGCGCAGGTCGACCGAAGAAGCGTTGGGAGACGTCCCTGGCGTGTGACTTGGCGTTGGGTGCCGTGAGTCGATCGAGGGCGGATCATACGCGACCGTGGTCTCCGAGTATTTGCCTGCCGCAATTTCGGAAGCAATGTTGGCCCCGGAAAGAGCACCACAGTAGATGCCTAGAGATTTGCCAATCAACTCAGAGAGCAGCGTGATGCCGTTCTCTGACACCTCGACGCCCTTGATGCACGAGATGCCCCTGGCATAGGGGACAATTTTGCCTTGCAGCTCTTTGCACACGCGCCGTATGAACTGGTGCGGAAGGTTGAAGATCAGAATGGTCGAGTCCTTGACGGCATCCTCCAGCGACGGATTCGCCACAACGTTATCCGGCAGAGTGATTCCGGGCAGGTACTTGACGTTCTCGTGCAACCTGTTGATCAATTCCGAGAGCTTCTCCTTCTTGTCCCCGTCCTCAGGTCGGTAATGCTTGGACGTCTTGGGCACGCTGACCTGCTCCTCGAACACCCACATCTGCACCTGGTCCTCGAAGAGGCTGGGGTTCGCACGCACATTCTCGGCAACGACCTTTGCGATGGTTGAGCCCCTTGAAAAGAAAGACCATCGTCAGTACCTTGTGCAATTGAAGCAGACGTTGTTTAATACTGCTTCTTACTGAGGTAGAGGGTTGGTGCGTAGGGAGAGAAGAAAATTTGCACTTTGTGGCATGCAGCGTCAAAAGCATGCCCACCGCCCACACATGCAAAGAGAGAAAGCAAGAGGGAGAGAAGAGCGTTGAAAAAAAAAAAAAAAAAAAAAAAAGAGAGAGAGAAATACAGTTGGGCAAAAAATTGACGTACCAATTGCCAGATCCCACGACGGTGACCTTGTGCCGCTTAGAATGAATGGACAAATTTGCCATGATGTCCGGCCTGTAGCGCACCCGTGCTTTCTTGTACTGTAAAGCGCTGGCGGTGTTTGCGATGGGTCTTGTGGGTGCAGAAACAGAGGCAGCTGTGGAAGAGGCAGAGACAGCTGCAGTGACAGCTGTCGTAGCGGGGCTAAAGAAGGCGGTGGAGGAGGAGCTTGCAGCGGTCGAAGTGGTAGTCTGGAGGGCGCTCGCAAGCGATCTTTTCATGGGAATGACGGAGGGAGGCGAGGGCACGTTGCGTGCCGCTGCCTGTGAAGTAATTGAGGACTCCAGTGTCACGTTACTTTCCCCCGACGGGTCACTACGCTGCGTTGGGCTGATTCTAGGTTGGAAATCTGTTGACCCGCGTGCACCGTGTTGTTGAACTCAAAGCTGTTCACATGTGCCTGGCGGACGGGCGGGCAGGGGTGCACCAATGGAGAGGCTCGGTCGGAGTGAGCGCTTTGCCTTGGAGAGAGCCGGGCAGCAGATGGCTCGGCGAAAGGTAAAGTTACGGGCAGGAGGAGACGAGCCGACGAGCTTGGGGGAGCCAATAGACGAGGATGTGGGAAGCCAAAGCAGAGGGTGGAGAGGAGAGGGTGTGAGAGATGACTGCGTGTGCGTGTGCGTGTGCGTAGTGTCTGTGTGTGTGTGTGTGCGCGAGAAAGAAAGAGAGAGAGAGAGAGAGAGAGAGAGAGAGAGAGAGTAGAGAGAGGAAGAGTGTGTGAGAGACAAGGATGACGACGACGGAAGGAGAAGAAGGGGAAATAAAAGAAGATACGGATAGGATCTGTTAAACGAGGTTCGATGTGTCCCAACTATCCTACATGTCACGGCAGATGAGGCGAGAAGCAGCAAGCAAGCAAGCAAGAGCAGCAGCATCGACAACGGACCAGCAAACAGCAGCAGCAGCGGCCGCAGAACCTGGCATTCATCGCGTGCCCACATGCAGGGCTTGGGCACACGGGGACCCGGTACGATAGTGTAAGACACGAACGAGTGCAGCCTTAGGCGGGTCGCGAGATTTCTCGTTGCGGAGTAATGAAAAAGAACAAAAGGGCATGGCCAGTCCAAGAGACAGGCCCGGCCTTTGATCGGAGGGGGGGAGTTAAGGGTCGTCACGGCAAGGGCAGGGGAGCGTAGGGGAAAACCTGGGGGCAGCATTTTCCGGAGGGCAGCCATGCGCAACCACAGCAGAAACCCAACACAGGCCCATCTCCTCCGGGCCCGCAGCCAGAGCGAGACACGCAGACAGGCCAGAGGCAAAAGCGCACAGAAAATGGGTCGATGTGGTGGAACGGTCGGCACGTCGCACGACGGCAGTTTCCTTTGATCGCGTCTGGGGCTACGGATCACGACGAGCACAAGGTCCGTCTGATTCGGGACTGCGCAAGGTGCCCTTCTCGTCCTGGCCTTTGACGGTGCCGGTGGCCGTGGCCTGTGAGGGCCGCGGTGCTTGGAGACTGCGTACCGGCGCTGAGCTGCTGATCCCACAACCCTTTGCTGGCCGTGGGTGCCGCTACCTGCGCGGCACTGCGTGCGTGATGTGTCGAGCCCGAGGTGCGACAGGCGGGCGCTGGGTGGTCCTAGGCTTGGCCCGGCCCAGACTGCCCCAGTGGCACACGCTGAGCCCCCCCGCCCGGCGTGCTCAGCGTGTGTCGCACGGCGCGAAGACCGACCGACCGCCCAAATCGGGCCTGCGCTCGCCGGATGCTCAGAGCCTCTGTGCTGCGCTGCTGTGCGTGGGCGGTCGAAGGGCCCTCGTGCTTGTCAATCCCACCTTCCACCCTCAAGATGCTTGCCCGCACAGGCTGGACGCGAGCGCAAACGCCGCTGATTTGTCCACGGCAAAAGTTCGCTCCATGTCATGCCGCTCGCTGTCTCCACTCCAGTGTGGCGACTCTCATTTCACCTTTGGGGCTCGTTGTTCGGAGTTTTAATTGACAACAGGAACCAGTTCTAGAGCAATGGCTCCGACCCAACGCGTCCGCCTTTCCTACCCGAAAAACGCCATCTTCGCTGTGACACATCGCTTCATTGGAGGAGAAATGGTTTTCCCATTCGTCTGCGTTAGCCTCTCTCTCCCACCCAAAAATCTGCCCGCATCGTTTTTGCGCTTATCTGTGGCGTACGCCATATTTTTTTTTACTTTGACTACTCCGTATGCTCGCCTCTCTCTTCTGCCTTCCCGCTGCGAGATGCACGCCTGTGAAAGTCGTGTGGGATCGCATCCGATGCGTCCACGGCGGCGGGGATCTTCGGCAGCACGGTCAGCTCTGCAACCAGCGGAACGGTTTGACATGGCAATCGCCGCGAAAAGTGCCCCCCTTCCCCTCGGCAGCGCATTGCGGAATCGTGCATCTCAGCGATCGCAGCAGATATCTTGTCTCGGCTGAGCCAACGTGATCTGGCAGGTGTCGACGGGACTCCCTGCATCGACATTGTGGCAAGTTTCCCAGCCTTGCCCGCGTGTCGTGATTACCAACATGTGCAAAACCGCGAGGTCGGGTCTGTCATTGGATGAAAGCAGTGACACGACGTCTTTTTTTTTATCTCCTTCTCTCGAGTTTTGCGCACTGGATTTGCTGACTCAAATGGTACCTATGATGACGAAACCGCGCAGGTCTGGCCCCGCGGGGCCCGCCAACACTCACAACCCCCGCCAAAAAAGAAAAAAAAAATCGCGATTCGAATTGAAAGGTGTTGCGAGAGGTTCGACCATTACGACCACATTGCTTCCCCTCCTCGCCGCCTGACGGCACATGTCCAACAGGATCTTCAGGTCGCACCGGACGCTAGTAGCTAGAGCAATCCCTTCTCCGCAGGGTCACGCCAGTTCCAGACCGTGCTGCGCAGTTGGCACCGAGTACCACCTGCTCTCTGCGCTGTTCGCTCCGCGGCCGCAACCGCGACGTCTCATCTCCGCCGCCGCCGAGCTCATCGCAGCTGCTGCGTCCAGTTGCCCCACCGCTGCCGCTCGCGGCGTCGTCTCGTCATCAGCAATAGAAAACTTTGCCCAATCGCAAGCTAGACCCGCCGTATCCTCTGCAGGCGTCCTCTTCCGCAGCATCTCAGTCAGGATGGCCTCGACAGACGCCGCCGCCAAGGTCGAGGCGGCAAAGGACCTTGCTGCAAAACGCGCAGTGGCCGAGCACTTTTCACCCTCCTTCAAGTGGGTTGGCATTGGCTCCGGTACGACCATCCTGTATGTCATCAACGAGATCAAGCGCGTGCTGGGTGACGACGTGACCAACACGCTGTTCGTGCCCACCGGCTATCAGTCGCGCTCCGCTATCGTAGCCGCGGGCCTCGTGCCTGTCGCGTTCGACACTCTCCCAGACAATGTCGTGCTGGACGTGGCCTTCGACGGTGCAGACGAGGTTGACGACGAGCTGAACTGCATCAAGGGAGGCGGAGCCTGTCTGTTCCAGGAGAAGCTCGTCGCCGAGCGGGCGAGGAAGTTTGTCTGCGTTGCCGGTGCGTGAAAATTACCCTCTTCCTCTTCCTCTCCTTCTCCTCCTCCTCACCACGCCTCTCGCATAAGCCTCCTCTTCTCATCATATTCTTCCCTTCCCTCGTCGTTTTCGAAGCTCCCCTTCTTCCACCCTTTCCCTCTCCGAACTTCGTCCTGGGAAAGACCTCCACCCACGGACAGTCCAGATGGAAGAAAGACCGTGCTGACACGGACACGCGGTGAGACAGACTACCGCAAACTGCAGCCGCGACTGCTCGCGAACTGGCCCACCATCCCCATCGAAGTCGCCCCGATCGCGACTCAGGCCGTCCTGCACGCGCTCATCAAGCTCGGCTCCACGGCGCCCAAGGTGCGCGCCGGCCTGCTGGCTAAGACGGGGCCCCTCAAGACGGACCAGGACTTCTTCATCATCGACGCGCCCTTCGCGCAGCCGCTGCTCACCAGCTCCGACGTCGCCGCCGGCAAGGGCAAGGGCGACGGCAGCGACGGCACGTGGGAGGTCAGCGCCCTCAGCTCCGCCATCAAGGCCATCACCGGCGTGCTTGAGGTCGGCCTCTTCTGCGGCGTCGACGGCATCACCGCCTTCGCCGAGAAGAAGGGCACCGCCTGCGGTGGCCAAAAGCCCGTCGCCGTCTACTTCGGCATGCAGGACGGCAGCGTGGAAGTGCGAGCGCGGAAGGAATAAATGTTCCTTCCCCCCTCTTCCTTCCCTCTCCCTCCCCGCCAGCCGAGCGCCTGCACGCGCTGCGTGTCGTCCGACATAGGAGACAGCCTGCGACACCTTAACACTTGTAGACACGATACCAATAGACGGCTCAGCTTTGTGGGTAGATTGTGATCCTGAATGAAGGAAAAAGAAAGTGACACGCTTGTAGAAAGACAGGATGGAAAAAAAATGGTAAACAAGGGGGCTCGTCAAAGCATCGCGATAGCCCTGTGGGCGCTGAAAGGAGCGTTACTTGCGCACGACCCGAGTTGGGGCTTTCCGGGCGAAAAGATTTAAGAAATTTGGCCTCCCCTTCGTAATCTATCTTGTCTTCGAAATAAAGCACCGGCAAAAAAAAAAATTCAATTTCAAGATTCCTCTTTTTCTTCCTGCATGTTACTCGCATAACGCTCGTGACTGCCATCGTACAAAAAAAGCCACCCTCGTCGTGTACATGTACGTGCCGCATGACCCGAAATTCCTCTCCATGGCTCGCCCTCATCAGAAAGAAAAGAAAATCATCTCCCTTCTCATTTCGTCCTCTCCCCGTCCTTCTGGCCCACGTCAAAGGAGGGCCGAAACAATAAATCATGCTCGCAGCATCCGCGGAGACTTGTCTGTGTGGGGCGTGATTGACGGCGGCGGTGGCGATGGTGAAGACATCCAGGTGAATAGTCTTCGCCACCGCCAGATGATGTGATGGATGATGTGATGTGGGGAAGCAAAAATATTTGACCTCTTCCGCGAGGGCAAAGGGGGAAGATGGGGAGACTGGTTGGAGATCGGGAGGGGCGAGTGGGATTAAGAAGAAAGGGGGAGGGGATAAAAAAAGTCAAGAACAAAGGGCGAGCAGATCAAGAAGAAGCTCACTCTTTTCTCTCTCTGCCCATTGTAAACACCGATGCCGGGATATCACATGAAACCACGGTTCGTATTGTCATCCTTTCGTCACACCCGCGCATAGACCGCCCACCCCACAGCTGCACCATACTTGTATCCGTGATCTTAAATCGCTCCTATGTCTATGCCGTTGACCGTCCTTCAATTGCGCGAGGACGGGAGGGCCCAGGGCGCGCCGACTCTACAGACCGAGACCGAAGACGGCGAGCAAGCCGACCGCTATGGCCTGGGTGCCGTACTGCTTGCCGAGGTTGAGCGCCGCGACGGCCGCGCTCGAGCTCTTGGCCGCACCCGAGGAGGTGGTGGCGGTTGCGCTGGCGGTGGCGCTGCTGCTGGCTGAGGCCGAGCTGGAGGCGGACACGGCGAGGGCAGAGCCGTTCTTGGAGCCGCAGATGAATGACTGGCAGAAGGTCTGGCCGGCAAGATCGTTGGGGTGGGCGAGCGTACACTGGGCTACCCATTCCTCACACTCGAGCGAGGGCAGCGTCTGCATGTAGTCCGAGATGTTGGGGGTGTTGCCTGTCGCGCACGTACAGTCGTACGTCAGGTTCGTCTATCGATTCGGGCGACAAGCGTTAGCCATTGGGTGACATGAAGAGTAGTAGTGGAAGCAGTTCTTGCACGAGAAGCCTGCCCAGAGGAGCTTGACTTACGCTGTCACATGTGTTGTTGTTAGTCTGGCCGTTCGTGCACAGCTCGGGGCAAGTGTTCATCTGAGCACGGCACCATGAGGCTCGCGTGGGCGCATCCACGGTGGTGGGGTCAACCTGGCAGCAGGTGGTGAAGTTGGTGACAGCGGCAGCCATGCCGACGAGGGCAGAGGCAGAGACGAAAAGCCTTGAGTAGAGCATGGCGACGGCGTGGTGTGTTGTGTTGTGATTGAGATGTGGAGTGTTTTGGGGAAGGAAGAGCGGGTTGGAGCTTGGTTCGCTTTCCGTGGATGAGCGAATTAGGTCGGTTGCTGGGGAAGCAGCAACAAATAATCAGCAAAACGGCTCGCACGCTTGGAGACGGATATATGCGCAGATGGGCGTGGGCGAGACAGTGGAAGAAGGATCAATGGATGCGAATTGAGGTTTCAATGGCTGGGAGAGTGAAGCGCGAGGCAGAGTCAGGCGCAAGTGACGGTGGTCGTGGTGGAGGAGGAGCAGAAGTTCTGTGGCAGGACCACAACCGCCGGCTTGGAACGCTTTTAGTGCGCCCAGCCGAGGTGGTTGGCCGCGATGATGGAACACAATTGGATCATGACACAACTTGGCTTCACTTACCAAGGGCCTTTCAGCTTTCCAGGTCTGAGCACGAAACACGCACGGGTTACGCACGAGACGTCGACTGGGAGAGGCGCGATTTTTTGCTTGGTTCGGTGAGGAGGGAGACGCAGCAGTGGCGACGACTGGAGCGACGTGCCGTCTGCAGCTCGGCCAGCGTGGAGAGCGGTTGCGGACTGCGGGCTAAGCTGGGTCCGGTGTGAAGGACAACGGCGAGCAATTGTTCGACGAGACGAGAGCGAGGCGAGGCGAGTCGAGACAGGACAATGGCAAGACAAGACGGGAGGCAAGGAACTGGGCAAGGCCTGGATTATTTAAAGGTGAGCCGGAGCGCCGCCCGCCAGATGGGATGCAGACACGGCCGTGAATGGGGAGCTGGATGGAGGATGCGTTGATGGGGTTGCTGGAGCCGGCTGCTGGTGCTGCTGCTGCTAGGCTGCATCTCGGCTAGGCTGGCATCGTGCGCTTCAGCGCTCCTTTCCTGCTTTGGCAGTCTGGCTCGGCCAAACAAGCGTCTTATCAGCGCGCTTCTGTGCCGGCGTCCCCCAAATTTCCCCCGTCGCCGTCCCGACAGCTCTGCTCGCTGTGCTTCGTCTTCTGCTTCATCTTCTTCCTGCTAGGCCTCTCGTCCTGTGGTGTTCTTGCTTCGGCCCAACCCCCCGCGCTCATTTCCACGAAGCTTTTGGCCGCGCTCAGGGCCCCGCGCGATTGCTTAATGCGAGCGGGCGTGCCATCGTGAGCTTGCGTGTGCGCGTGCTTATGCTTTGCGCTCTTCTACTGCTCTCCATCTTTACTCTTTCCTCTTCCCCTCCTGCGCCCGTCACATCATGCCCGTCGTTGTCGCGTCCGTCCCAGCGGCAGGCTTGACAATGCCACCTCCCTCGAGCGATCAAGCACCTATCCGGGCTACCCCGTTCCACAAAGCCCCATCTCGGCTGCGCAACGTCTGAAACCCTTCAGCGACGATGCTCCTTTCCAAACCAAAGTGCTGCCCCTTGTCCCACGCTTGTCACAACCGGCGCAACCGTCATCTCCACTAAGCCTCGGCCAGGACTAGCGGAATACCAAGCTTTCTTGCCGGAGCGCAGGAGGCTCCGTGCAACGCATGTCGGGCGATTGGCTGTATGCCCGCCCGCCCATCCAGCGCGCTTGTTCTGTGAGTAGCTCTGAGGAAAGCAAGTTTTACTTGGTGCATGTGGCCCAACAGCCCAGCACCGACCTTTCAATTTGCCTTGCTTTCCCGGCCTCTGTCCATGGCCATGTCATCACCGCTGTTCGTTGCCCTGGCAAAAAAGCGCGTGTTGTCGCCAACCACCTTAGTGCCAAGCATCGTGAGATCGTCCCCGTTGCACCACCACAAAATCTTCCCGCCGCCTTTTCCCCTCATGGGGCGCAGCACTCACACGTACTCACCAAAAAGACGCACCCACGCACACGCACGCGCACAAACACACACATGAAAGCGTGCACACGCACACCGACTCTCGAAAATTTTTTACACATATATGGCTGCATGTTGATGCATCGTCGCATGGCGATTGAGCCGGGCTCATCGTCCCTGTCTGGGTGCTTCCTATCGTGTCTTTTGATCCGTCGCTTCCAGGCGGGACCCGGCCCTAGGCTCGCATGCTATATGTATTGGGACGCGTAGTCTTGTATGCATCAGCGACCGGGTTAACTGGCTAACCAGCAACAAAAAAAACCTCGCCGAACGGCCAACATGTAAGCTATTGGATTTACGCTTGTCAATGTGCAGATCGCGCTGCGGGAACGGGGTGCACACCACCTCCCCATTGGTGCTAAAGCCAAAAAAAAAAAGGCTGGGCAGGAAACGAGAGCAAAGAAACCATACCCGTTCGTTCTGGATCCTGTGTGGAGAAACATGGGCCCGTCTGCGCCATGAATCTCGTCGAGCCTTTTGACGTGTGGTGTAAACAGCTTTGGAGACGGTGCTTTCTGTATGGCTACAACGCCCAAAGGCGCAAGCAGGACGCCTGAGAAATGGCAAACAGCACTTGTGTCCCATGCACGATCTTGCATGTCGAAGCAGCTCTCACCATGCTCGAACAGTCCACACAGAAGGGGAGGACTTGGGAATTCTCCGATTCGTCGGTCGAGGCTGTGCGGGTCACTGCATTCCAATCTCGATGCACAAATCACGTGTCTGTAACGGCCACTTGCATGAACGTACTCTCGGCTTCACAGTGGCAATGTTGCTCTAAGGAATGCAGAGAATTAGAACGAGAAGAATCATGCGCTGGGACTAATATCGCCGACGTCCATCTGTCACCGCTGGACTTCCACCACGGCGGCCCAAGCCTCTTATAGCCTTCCCCTCCTTCCGTCCTCCACGTCCTTTAGAACAGGCTTCATGGCGTTAACCCTATCCCATAAACCTCCAAGCCCTTGTTCTCTCCCTCTCTTCTCCTCGCGCGCAAACCATTCCTCGGCGCTTCGAATCCTGCCGGGATGAATCCGATCCAGCAGAGCGTAATCTCGTCGGACGACGCCCTTGTTACCGCCAGAGTCCCTCCACAGGTTCCAAAACCCGGTGAAGTTGTCCCTCACGAGCATGTGTGCCGCATCCGCGCGGTCGGAGTTGTACCCGCTCACCCGGTCGGCTCGCGAGGCGAACACGCCGTCCGTCCAGTACTCGTCCAGGCTCACGGGCACGTACACCGCTGGCCGGCCCGTCACCTTCGCAAACGCTGCCGCCAGCTCGGCAACCCCTATGTGATCGACGGCGACTTCGAGGTCCATCCCGTTCGCTTGGTCCTGGTGGTCAAAGATCCAGCGCACGTAGTACTCGCAGTCTTCCAGCGCCACGAACGGCACCGCTCCGTCGCTCAAAGGCATCCTCCACGTGACCACGCCGTTCTCTATCGTCGGGCACATGGGTGTATCTTTGGCAATGGTCATTTCGATGTACGGCCCTGTGGTGAACAGGGCTGCACCCATTCTCCTCCCAAGCTGCCTGTTCTGCTGCAAGATCCACTCGCCCACTCGCCCTTTTCCATCGTAGTGCCCACACCGGTACTTGGACGCCCATTGGCCCTTCTTCAGCCCGTAGTCCAGGTTGCCGTACACGAAGAAGCGCAGCCCGCTCTCGACCGCGAGCTCGTACGTCCGAATCGCCCAGTACACCTCCGCCTTCTCGCCGCAGTTGAACCCGTCGATGTTCACGAACGCGTACGCGCAGCCGCGCAGCCCGTTGCGGAGCGCCGTCTCGTCCGCGAAAGTGCCCTCGACCAGCTCGACGAGCGACGGGCTCAGCGCCTTGAGCTGCCGCGCGTACTTGCTGCTCGCGTCGCGCGTGAGCACCCGAACGGCGTACGCGCCGTCCCGGACGAGCCCTCTGATCACAGGCCGGCCTTGCGCGCCCGTGCCGCCTATCACGAACACTTTCGGTGGCGGAGTGGGAGACGCCATTTTGCACGTCCGCAGTTGGCTGGAGCGGCTCTTGTGTCGGGTAACCGGGCGTTGCCTTTTGCAGATTTTTTTTTAAGAAAAAAAAATTTAAATTGGGTGCGCCCCGACAACGGTTCTCGTGGCTGGATTCACGAAGAACGAGCGGCCAGGCAGCGCTGGAGAGTCCGTCGTTCCAAAGCCGCGCGACGCCGGCCCTTATACCTCCTTTCCACTATTACTCTACACCCGCATTTGCCTCGGAACCCTCGTCCTTCACGATCATGCCTTCTTTCTAAATCGCAGGTTGAAAGTTCGCGATTTTCTTGCGGGACTCGACCTGGCTAACTGGGTCGTAGCGACCAAATCCTTTAACGGCCACCCGTGCGATTACTGATCCTTGCCCGCCAACGACGGCTTTTGCACGCGCGTGAATTATTCAGCTGCGCGCTGTGCTCGTTCGTAATCAAGCTCGACTTGCGGACGCTTCAACCTTTAGGCGCGCTTGGTCACGGACGGGACACCAAGTCTTTGCGACGCTGGTGCTGCCTCATCGCGATCAGTAATCTCGACCAGTTCGTTCTGTGATCTTGATCAAAGGGCGCACGTTTCTACCTTTAACATGGGGAGACTAAGCGTATCTCTTGTGATGCCTCGTCTCCACGTGCGAACAAGACTGTGCACACTTCTCGGCGAAGCCACCCAACGCCCCTTCACAGCGTTTCGGAATGAAATACGACGAGCGCGCTTTGCTCCTTCCCTTTGCCAGTACGTACAATCCATAGCCTTCCCCTCAAGCATCGCCTCCGGGATTTTTACCCTTTGCCCGCTTTTGCACCTCATTTTGGCCTTTTTACATCCTTCCGAAGCTCGGCAGCATACTCCAGCGCCGACTTGTGTGCTTCTCTGGCACCGTAGCATACACGAGTGTACTTTGTCAGCTGCTCGCGATGATACAAGATTCTGGCGAACGTGAGCTCGTCTCTGCTCGTGTCGAGCCAGTGGAGCCTGTAGACGTCTAGGGCTCGCTGGTGGGCTTGATGCAGGCGGTAGACCATGCGTTCGCTCTGAAGCTGGCTTTCGTACTGGGAGAAGAACTTCTCAAAGGTCTGAACCGTGGTTTCATCTCGCTTCTCCGCCTCTGCCGGCCGGATCAGACCAAGCTGCTCCCCCAGGTAATTGACGTATTTCAGCCGATCGTCCGGGTCCTCGTCCTGATCTTCGTCCGTTTCTGCGGTGCTGTCGTCCGTCAGCCAAGGCACAGCGCCTCTCAATTGACGCTTGTTGTTGAAATTTTTGGGCGTGTCGCACGCGTCACAGGTGCACACGAAGTCCCAACCGTTCAGCAGAATCTCCTGCCGCTCCTCTCTCAATGGGTCTTCGCACCCCTCTTCCTCCCCATTCAGATAACTGATGGTGACCTCCGTTCCCTTGACAGGCAGATCTGTTGTCGATATCACACTCGCTCTGCCCTTCTCAGGGTCTGAGATGGCCACGACGGCGTTGGGCCGACACGAGTGATTAAGCATAGCGATGTCCGGCCACAGGTTCAGGACGCACTCGATGTCCCCCGGCGATGCTTCGTATCTTAACGCAGCCCTCGCTATAGATTCGGCGCTCCAGTCCTCGAAGCAGTTCCGTCTGAACTTCGAATCCGCGGAGCCCGCCTTGCCGGCGTGCGCGAGGTCCTGGAACTTTTTGGCCTGTGTCGCGTTGAGGTCGGTGGCGACGGCGTCACGGATCCGTCGCGCCATTTCCCTGGCGTTCTCTTCTCGAAAGCACGGCATGCCCAGTATGGCCGCGTCCTCGGTGAAGAGGACGGTGCCTTGCGGTATCTCGGCCTTGGTCGTGCGCACACCACGCCCATGCTCTTCGGTCATGTAGACCTCGACAAGGTCGCTGAGTGCTCGGGGCAATGGAAGAGTCTTCGAAACAGTCATGTGCCCGTCTGGATGTGCATCGGTTCTCCTCCGCCCTTTCGACGCGCCTCGACGCCTTCTCTTCGCTCTGCAGCGTCTGTTAGGAGATCTTGGACAAAACGACGGGCGCTGCCCGTTCCTAGCGTTGCTTTGGGATCTTGTGGAGTTCCTTCTGCCCGTCGGCCCTTTTGAGCTCTGTGGGTTTTTGTCACGTTGTTGAATCGAAGGCCGCTGCTTCTCGCACCTTATCGTTCTGCTTCTCAAACATCGCGTGGCGAAGGATGGCGATGCCCTGCAATCTGCGTCAGGATGCCTTTTCTTCATAAGTCTTTAGCTGGATTCGATGTGCTTCTGCTGGCAGATCCGAGGAGAGAACAGCAGGAACACAATCTCCCTTATAGACAGCACTCAGTCACGCTGAGAAGCCAGTCACATTCACACGTCACAAAGCGAGCAAACGAGGAGTGCAGTGCGCGCTCGTGGTTCAAATTTCCGCGACAGCCGCTTGAATGAGGTACAAGCGGTCATGTCTTTCAATTTGATCGCTTGATTGCTGTCAAAGATCATTAACTATTCATAAGGTGTTGATCAGCAAGCCGCATTTCTCGTCCCTCTTTCTCAGTTCTTCCGTTTGCTTTTAGCTTTTCATTCGTTTTCGCTGTGAATGTCGATCGAGATCGCCAAAACTTGGTCCCCAAGACAGCTGATTTGCTTGCGTGCCATCATTCAAATCAGACACCAGTCTCATATGCACCATATCTCTCGACGAACTCAAGAGCCTCAAAAGTCGAACAGCCGTTCAGAGGCGGACTGGGAGATCGACGCTCCGTTCCGTTAGTTGCCAGATTCTTCCAAGAAGCTTTTGCGAAGCTTGACCCTGATCGTTCAAGTAAGCTCGTGATCGAATGGTGAAGAAATGACTAAAAATATATAAAACGTCTGGACATCCGTGCGTGTGATTTGCATAAGCTCAAAAGGATGAATTTCTAACGTTTAAGCTTACGAAATATTTGACAATCCAAGTATGAGTCTCGGCTGCTGCTATGTTTCTCTACGGAAGCTCCGTCTGAACGTGTGAATCGGAATTTATGAGGCCACAACAGCTTGAGAGCTGCCATGAAGTAAGTGAAGACGCCTGAAAGGAAAAGCAGAGTTGGCAGTGACAGAAGCTTTTGCGGCGAAAGGCTTCTGGGCTCGTACGATGAGTCCCGAGTTAGATGTGGTGGGGTAGTCAAAGGACGAGGACGAGGACAGGGACGGGGACCTTCTACGTGCGCAACTGCATTTAATGGAAGCGTTGAGGAGGCCTTCTGAATGGTGATCGTGGGACACGTATGACCATGTTGAACGTCTTCAATCATGCAAATAGCGTCAGTGGTACAGACAGCGTGACTTCCGATCAATTTGTGCAGCGTCTCGTCCGGTAGTGTTGCTTCTCGCGTGAGCAACAACTGCATCTGGTTGCGGCAAGCCTGACGCTGATGGCAGTAGATCACTGCCGCGCCTATTGCGATTGAGCCTGCTGTAAGCACAAGTCGATTTTGAAAACTTATATCCACCGCTTGCGCTTCCATTTTTACATTGAAGTTGAGGGTCTCGGAGGTTGTGAAATGAAATTGATCTGTAGAAGAAATGAACGCCGCCGATGAGATTCATAGCCGTACACCTCAGGCTCTAATCAACATCTTGAGTTCGAATCTAGTGATTTAACATGCTCAGGGAGGAAGCCACCGCCCATATTCTTTGCTTTTGGTAGGGGGATTATGGGGGTTTGACGCCACCCTGCTAATTCTTGCACGATAAACTCCTAGATCCAACAAGCGAATTGTTCTTCCTTTAACGTTGCAAAAATCTAAGAATTTTTTCCTGAAAACCCACATTAGCCTTCTGGAGAAGGACAACCGACATCGAACTCGGCAGACCAGCTCCTGGGCATCCGGCTAAGTAAAGGAAGACAAGGAATCTAGGAGGTTGAGCATATTACGAGCCTTCATGCTGCACTCCAACATAGCAATTGAGGCAATGTTGTAAAAAGTTAAATATTTAATTTTGAAGCCCCTGTGATGGCGAGCGTTGAAAGATGAAGCCTACATAAGTTGCTCTATGATAAAAGGCATTTTATGGAGTCGGTGGCAGGCTGCCAATGGAGGATTGGAGCGGACACACTTATGCAAGACGACAAGATGGTCACAAACGCTTAGAAGTTTGCAGATTCGAGTAGATTTGTAACGCTTACGTAGCTGAAACTCGTATTTGCAGCAATTCAAGGCATGCTGTGTCGCTACACAAAGCAAAGCAATGAGGCGAGTTTTGTTGAGGTTCAAGAGCGCGGCCCGTTCTGGCACTCGCCAAATCGGGTTAGAACTAGCGGATCAGCTCACTCTCCCCGCCCCCTCTCTGCAACTGAAGGCCTCCGACTTTCCCGCCTTGCTGCTAGCCTTGTAGCCTATAGGAGGTCGAACGCAGCATCTCCACCGTTTTGCTGTCCTCCGTCTTTTGCCAGGTACGATGACGATTCGTGCGACCAAATTCACGCCCGCAGTCTTGCTCTCTGCGCCTCGGCGCGGCCCAGCGATTCCCAACAGCGACGGATCAAAGATCCTCTGCTCCGTTTCGACATACAGCTTCGAAACGCACGAGAAGACCACGGAGATTCGTCTGCTTGACACGAGGGATCACCACTCAAGTCTGGTCTCTAATGCCAATGGTCTAGGGAATGTCGCTTGGCTCGATGACGAGACCATTGTCTTGCTTGTGAGCGGCGACAAAGGCCAAACCAAAGTCCTCGTTGGGGATCCTACCAAGTGGGACAGTAACCACATCGCGGGAACGATTGACGGACCCGTCGGTGATCTGAAAGTCAAGAAGCTGCAGACCGGCGGCTTTGCTCTTGCTGTGTCTGGCTCCGCCAACCCGGACGGTTCTCTGTTCAATCCTGAAACGGCTCCAAAGCGCTTCACGACCGGCCGCTTGTACAAGTCGCTGTTCGTGAGGCATTGGGATACATACGTGGCTCCGCAGCGCAACGCTATATTCTACGGCTCATTAGCGGTTTGCAGCGAGTCCGGCCGATATGTGTTGTCAAAGCTGGACAATGTGCTCGTGGGCACCGGCCTTGAGTCGCCCATACCACCCTTTGGCGGAACGGACCACTTTGACGTCTGTGAGAACTCTGTGATCTTCGCTGCGAAAGATCCGGATCTAAACCCCGCGAGCAACACAAAGTGCAACGTGTATCTCGTGAAAATCCTGGATTGGACGAACACAACACCCGCACCCGCTGCTCGACCCCAACAGGTCGGCGTCTTGGAAGAATTTCGAGGTGCGATCACCTCGCCCGTCTTTTCTCCCGATGGTAACTCGGCTGCGTTTCTGCAGATGCGAAAGAATGGATACGAATCGGATAAAAACCACCTAATCGTCATTCCGGATCTTTCCAGACCATCGACATGTATTGCTCCGTTACGAGCTTCCGGAGGTGGAGAGGAATGGGACCGCAGCCCTTCAAGTATAAGTTGGAGCTCGGATGGCTCCACGTTGTATTTGACGGCGGAGGAACACGGAAGGGTCAAGCTTTTCAAGACTCCCGCAAAACCAAGTGCAGCCATACATCCGACGTTGCTGACCGGTTCCGAAGGCAGCGTTTCTTCGGTGTCGGTGCTGGAGACGGGTAACTTGATCCTCACGTTCACAAGCCTGGTGGACAACAGTGCATACTACCTCCTTGAGCCGACTCTGTCGTCGCCAAAACCGCAGCTCCTGTCGTCGAACGCGAAGAACGGAGCGTTGTTCGGCCTTTCCGCGAAGCAGATCGACGAGCTCTGGTGGCCAGGAGCCGCGCCCAAGACGAAAGTGCACGCCTGGGTGGTCAAACCGTCAAACTTTGACGCGAAGCAGAAGTACCCTCTTGCGTACTTGGTTCACGGCGGCCCTCAAGGGGCGTGGGAAGATGCGTGGTCGACGCGCTGGAACCCGGCCGTGTTCGCCGAGCAAGGCTACGTGGTCGTCTGCCCGAATCCGACGGGCTCCACCGGCTACGGCCAGCGCTTCACGGACGCGATCCGCAAAAACTGGGGAGGCCTGCCCTACCAGGACCTGGCCCTGGGGTTCGAGCACATTGAAAAGAACGTGGCCTATGTTGACACGGAGCGCGCGGTCGCGCTCGGCGCGAGCTACGGCGGCTACATGATGAACTGGATCCAAGGACACGACCTGGGCAGGAAGTTCAAGGCGCTGGTCACCCACGACGGCGTCTACTCGATGGCGTCGCAGCAGGCGTCCGAGGAGCTCTACTTCCCCGAACACGAGTTCGGCGGCACCTGGTGGGACAATCAGGACTCCTGGCTCGAGTTCGACCCGGCAAAGTTCACCGCGAACTGGGCGACGCCGCACCTCATCATCCACAGCGACAAGGACTATCGGCTCACCGTCGCGGAGGGCCTCGCTGCGTTCAACGTCCTGCAGGAGAGAGGCGTGCCTAGCCAGTATCTCACCTTTCCGGACGAGAACCACTGGGTCCTCAACCCGGAGAACTCCTTGCTGTGGCACGCGGCCGTGCTGGAGTGGATAAATGGCTGGGTCGGTCTGCCTACGCCGAGCGAGAACGACCCGCAGCTAGCCAAGGTGTTGGAGGAGGCTTCCGTGCCAAAGTGGGGGACTGCGATGAACTGAAGCATGCGTTATTTGGGGGGATTTGAACCGTCGTGGACCTCTTTGACAAGTTTTCATTTATTTTTTTTTTAAAACTGTTTACTAGGTGCCCATGATTGGAAGCAAACCTCTAGCTCACGAATCCATGTACATAGAGGTACCAAAAAAAAGTTAAGCCAAAGTCAGCGCCAATCCAAATGACATTTCATGTACTCCACAAACTATTTTCTTTACCGTAAACGCCCTTTCCGTATGCGCGAATCCCAATCATACTTTGACCGCCCTCTTCCCGCTTTCGATCAGCTTGGCTTTCTTCGGCGTGGGCGCGACTGGGCCGTCCAGGCTCTTCCTCTTCTTCTCGGCCGCTTCGAGCGCAAACTTCTCCTTCCTCTCCTCGAACTCCTTCCTTTTGAGCTGCTTCTTTGTGAGCAGCACCGGCGTCTCTTCCGAATCCAAGACCTGATTTTCGTCGACCCACAGCTCGTCAGCGAGCCAGATGGGCAGCGCGGCGCTGGTCGGCGTCTTGATGTGTATCGACTTGACGCCCCGCCACTTTTTTGGAATATACTGCTCGACCATCTTCTCGACGATGGCTTCCACATTTTCCGCTACGTCTTTGGGCGTCCAATCGGCGAGCGCCGCCTTGACGCTCGTCGTCGCCGAGGGCGCAAGGTGCACCAGGGTAGTCTGCAGCGTCTTCTCGATCTCGGCAGCTATGTCTGCTGGAGCACCAATGATCTCCGAAGCCACGCCCTTCTTCTTCGCAGGCAGTTTGGTCTTGTCCGGCCGTCCCTCGCCGGCGTATCTTAGCTTACCGGTGAGATCTACGGGGATCGGTCTCTTGCTCGTGGACTTGAAGAAAACCTTGCCTAGAATCATGGGAAGGCCGGTAATGATGCGTTCATCGGCAAGGAAGATGTCGTATTCTGCAAGCAATTGTCTCTTGGCCTCAAACGATTTTCCATACTTTGCCTTCAGTCTGGAGATGGCTATTACTTTTGTGATGCGCTGTTTGAGCTCTGCTGGAAATGCGGGTGAGGCGACGAGATCTTTGTAGGCAGTTGGGCGGCCTGCAGGCGGATCACAAGTGATGAGGCATATCTTAGAGTCGTCGCTCGTCAGGACAGGGTGTGGAACCTTTCTGCATACGTATGTTAGCCAGAACAGCTCGAATTAAAAACCGTGCGTGCGATGTTCACATTTTGCCCGGCTTCAGTCTGTTGCTGTCGAGAATGTGCTTCTTTGCGGTGAAGACAAGCCATATTGGGGTGTCCTTGGCATCCGCCCCTTCTTCACCATCTGCGTCGAACAGATCCGGTTTCTTGCCAGGTTTCTCGGTCTTGATCTGCTCTTTAGAGCGTTCAATCGCCTTGAGTAGAGCGGTGGCCGCACGCAAGACCTGCGCCGAATTGTCAACGCGACTAACTTCGAAACTTATGCAATTTGAATTACCTGGTCAGGATCAAGTTTGTAAGGAGTGCCTGACTGCGCCATTGCGTCTTTCGAAAAAAAAAAAATCCTACTTCTTAACTTTTTGTTAAAAAGAGGTGTTTGCTAGAGCGCAGGGACACCTCGAGGCTGGGAAGTCGCAAAAAAAAGTTCGGCGCGCCAGCAAGCGGAAAGGTGAACTTTTTCCCGCCAAGTCCGCTCCGCTAGCTGCCGTAATCGGCAAGCCCTTTTTTTCCTTCTGAAATACCGAAGAAAAATCCTACGCATTTTTTCTTGTCTCGTTCGACGGTAGGCACTCTCTGCGACTGTATTGATCGCTTTCAGGCCCAAAGAGGACCGGTTCGAATTCGTTGAGAAGTTCGTGCCGCTTTTCACAATTCTTCCGACGCGCTCATGATGGCACCAAGCATCAACGGCACGAAGCCCGTCATATCGAGCACCCGCTTTGTAGCAACTATATTCCAGAAGAGCACGGGAAATGACGCTCCAGAGCTGTCAGACACATGCCTTGCGGCTACAAGAAGTTTTCTAAGGAGTCTGTTCCCAAAAGCCTCAACTTCGTTTCGATCTTTGGCAGATCACGTGTCTGAAGCCACAGTATTGGTCGCATCGCCGCTGGACTTGGTAGCGCTTCGACAGGACAATGCCCAGGCGATTCTGGATTTTGAACGAGAATGGAATGTGGAGCTTGTGTTCCAGAAGGAGGGCGCGTTCAGAAAGCACAAGAGACTCGCCGTGTTCGACATGGACTCGACGCTGATTCAACAGGAAGTCATTGACGAGATTGCGCGCAAGATCGGCGTTGAAGAACAAGTCTCGGCTATCACGGCGAGAGCCATGAATGGAGAGTTGGACTTCACAGCGTCACTCAAGGAACGTGTGGCGCTTTTGAAAGGAGTACCTGCCACGGTGTTTGTAGAGCTGAGGGACGTGATCACTTTGACTCCCGGCGCCAAGGATCTCATCAAAGCGCTTAAGAGGCTAGGATATAAGACAGCAGTATTAAGCGGCGGCTTCACGCCACTTACAGGCTGGCTCGCTCAGCAGCTTGGCCTTGACTACAGCTACGCCAACCACCTTGTCGTCTCGGATGACGGCGCAAGGCTCACGGGTGAAGTCACTGGCGAAATCGTCAACGCGGAGAAGAAAAGAGAGCATGTGCTTGCTATTGCAGAGAAAGAAGGCATCCTTCTAGAGCAATCACTCGTGGTGGGTGATGGAGCTAACGACCTTCCAATGATGGGCGTTGCCGGCCTTGGCGTAGCATTCAATGCGAAGTCCAAAGTTCAGCTTGCGGCACCAGCAAGACTGAACTCGGGCAGCTTGATGGACGTATTGTATCTGCTAGGTTTTACACGAGAAGAGCAGGAACAGTTGATCTCTGAGTCGTGAGGAAGCGGACTTGGTAAACATGAAGTCCAACAAAAAGAGTAGGAGTTTTCTTAAGAATAATGTGATGGTAGGATCACAGGGATAAATGATCGTTCCACAAGTCTCGGTTGAGCGTTACTCGGCGGATCTACCGATTTAACATCGACATCCGCAGCTGCATATTAGGCCACGCCATTGACTACAAATTATAGAACGAAGTGTAAAACCTTATAGATTATAGAAATAGCTCTGAATGCTGTAGACTTAGGCGTGGAATAAAGTCGCTGTTATGCCAGTGTTGATGAATACAAAAGGCATGATGTAACCAAGTCTTCGACGGGAGTTTTCTTCGTTTCGCCATGCTCAGTAGCTCGAGGCCATTAGGAAACGTGCGTGTCGATGAAGTTTGTGCTTCGAAAACACGTCATGCTCAAGAAATAGGTGGTGGTGCGAAAGCGATAGGTTCTGACTCATACTGGACTCCTGAAAGGTGGAGAGATCGGGCGGTTCCAAAATTGTCCCTTCGAAGAGTGAGTTATGTTTTATGACTGTATTTGCCACCGGCAAGACTCCAGTCCATCGGCACGACGCGAGGGGTCGGCAAGACAATACATGTCCGTACATTAGTGATTACGATATATTCCTATTGAATCAAAGTTTGAACCATTATGGCCCGCAATTTAGCCCTGTCGGACCATGGGAAAGACGAACGTCTGAAAGTGCAGGTTATCCAAGACTCTGTTACTGCGGGAAAGCCGGCGAAGGGCCCGAGGGACAGTTTCCGGTGAACAACCATGCGCCGCTCGTACTGGCCTCTTGAAGTCCCAACGGTGTGAAGCTCGAACAGGAATGCTTAAAGCAGTGTCAGGGATTGGAATTGACCACGATGCGGAGAGCTCAGATAGCAGCACTGCCCATGTTCAACGGCGTAGTGAAAAGCTGTACGTGCCTCCCGAAAACGCCATGGTATATGCGAAGGTGTTGCGAAAGCGTTGTGAAGCACAGCCAAAACGTCGACGCCTTACGGCCAGGAAGCGTTTTATTTGTTAGACAGCGCAGGTCTAAGCCTTGAAGGAATGCAAAGTGCGACGTGCGCCAGCTGATTTGCACACAAAGTACGTCACACGTCACCAATGCTCCTTGCCGGTT
This sequence comes from Verruconis gallopava, assembly GCF_000836295.1. Lineage (NCBI taxonomy): Eukaryota > Fungi > Ascomycota > Dothideomycetes > Venturiales > Sympoventuriaceae > Verruconis > Verruconis gallopava. The sequence continues at coordinate 169,115 of NW_015622161.1, read as the reverse complement.
AAGATGTTGATGAGAATGGCTGTGACGCAGACATGGGCGCTCGCGCAGCTACTTGAGCTGCACACAAGGAAACTATAATTCGACAGTTGGATAGGCACATGCCGGTGGTTAGCCACAATCGCGCTAGCATTGGAAGGGACCTTCAATAGAGACGATCCGCATGTGGGCGCATGTCAAGGTCGTCACAGGCTTCACAAGATTACAAGTGGTCTGAGCAGGCACACGTTGGTAAACATAAGAATATCCTTGCCCGTTTACCTGGCCGCGAGCGCGAGAACAGGGGAACAGCGGTAGCGAGCGGAGGTATCTCCATGCGAAGGAGCTTTCAGCGGAATCGCGTCCACGAAACAGGGTGGCTGAAGGCTGCAAAGTGACTTGTATGTATAGATGAACGAAAAGGCTTCAGCACGTGCAGGCGGTCTGGATGCTGCTTGTGACGGGACGCCGTCGTTACGACATGCCAGACCACATGACGACGCACGCTGTGCAGCCGCGAGAATGCGGTGTCCATGACGCCAGCGTGGTGCAGATGTCCAAAACGCTCGCCTTGCGGAGTCCGATGGCAGTGCCCAATGATCTGGCGCTCAGGGAAGAACCCAGAACGTCGGGCCTGCGTCGTGAACACATCGGGCATGAAATGCTGACGAGTAACGTGGCCAGCGAGGACCGGGACAAGCCGTGATCGAAAGTGGAGCCAGTCGAGCCCAAAGGAAGACGGGTACTTGTAACGCAGCGACGGGTGTGAGCCAGGAAATGTTTTTGCTGTGGACACTTTGGTAGGGTACGAGGCTAGGCTAGGGAAGGGCTCAGCCAACGGACGGGGCGCGCATGTGCTCTTGGTGCCCAAAAAAGAAGCGAACAAAGGCTGGTAGTCAGGAGAAGGTTTTGAATCGACGTCCTTTTGGGCCGTTGCTTGCTCACTGAGGGCTGTGTGCGATGTTGAACGCGACCCAAATCGGGGTCTAGCGCGCAGGGGTAGGCCGACGTGGCACGATTCACGAAGCTTCGACAAGCAGTGACTCCTCTGGACCTTACAGACAGGCGGATCCGGTTGGCCGCACGGAGCATGAGGCCGTGAGTGAGGGATGACTGGAAGGACGTGATGGTCGTGATGATGAAACACACACGGCGAAAGGACTTCTGAGGGCGCCGTGAAGTCGAGACAAAGCCGAGTGACAACGACGTGTAGAGGGTGGACACGGAGCATCGTTAAGCTTGAACTGGTCGGCTCCCATTGAAGACGGCGTTCATATAAAAAGGAGGAAAGAGAATCACCAGATCAACGAGCCCAAGATCCTCATCATTGCCATTGCCATCATCGTCTTCCTTGTTTTGCTCGGATCAAAGAAAAAACAGGACTCGTTACACGCCCGCATCGCCTGTGCGTTCCTGCTGCAATTGCCGTGTGAACGCTCACCCTCTATCAAAGAAAACAAAAAAAAAGGTTGATCCGCACAGCCGTCTGGTAGGCGACGTATCATGCAACGACAGAGGCATCCGATTGTTCTTGCACTTGCAGAGAGGTATAACAAGAGACCAATTCGTCGAAAGCCTTGAAGCAAGACAAGTTCGAGTGAAGAGACGCGAAGGAGCGCGTTCATTGTCTGCGGGCCGGACGAGCCATACGAGCCGTACGATAGCCTCAACCCGTCCCCGACGACAAACGCTCGCCGTCGGCACCAGTCAAATTCCCGAGCGACGATCCTCACGGTACGTCGATCCGTCCTCTGTTTACATTCGCATTTTTCACCCTTGATATTCTTGTTATTTTCGCCACTCCCCGAGCACCGACAAAATACCGGCGCGTGGGCTGCATCGACCGGTCAGACAGATCGTGCCCTCGTCCGGCGTCGAGTCCCCAGGCACTTAATACCAGGCAGGCGCTGGTGTGTGTCTGCAGCACCCAACGGCCTGTCTGTTGACGCTGTTTGCTGCTTTCTTGCTAGCCTGACTGTGCAGGTGTCGGCATTCCATCGCGCAAGGTGAGTGACCTTTGCCTTCTTTTCTTTGCTTTTTCCCAGGTTCGTCACGTCCTTCCGATCCGTGCGAAGGAGGAGAGCGGCGGCGATGGTGGTGGTGGTGACGACGGTGATGACGGTGGGGGGCCACCAGGCGACGTCAACGGCAGCCTGCCGCCCATCATCGTCATCATCGGCAGCCGCAGCAGCATCCCAGCACTCCTGACGCCCGCTGGAGCTGGTCCTCTTCGCCAGCTGGCACTGGATTCGCCTGAGGTGGCCTGTCGGACGAGCTCTGGCGCTGGCAGCACGTCTGTTTGGCTGCCGCGGGCGCAGCTAGTGGGAGCCCTCGCGCTGCGGGTGTCTTCTAGGTGCATCTGCCAGCACCGCGACTCCGCCGTGACGCCCACCCAAAAACTCTTTATAAGCTTATTTTAGTCCCGCTTTTCGATCTCGCGCCCAATTCCACGCTGCACTGCCTCTTCTTGCGTTTCTCTCTGCTCTCTGTGCCCAAACGAGACCGCCGAGCCCGAGAAAAGAAAACCTGCCAGGCGACCCGCGCCCGTACTGACTGCCGCACCCAGATCTCCGCCAGCACGCCCGTCACGGCGACGTCCAGACGACGAGCTCGCAAGACAATACAAGGGATCCAAGCCTCCAGCCAATCGATCCTCGCCGTCGTCTTCTGCCACAGGCTGGCTCTTGTGCCACGGCAAGCCTGATCGACCCTTCAGCTGTGCCCAACTCCTGTATTTGACCCTCCGCCCGACCGCCTCTCGCACCCCGTCTCTCCCGCGCGCTCGCCCTCAGCGACCCCCCGTCGCCGCCGTCGTCCGGGGTCGCCATCGCTCGTCGCTGCTCCGCCCGTCTGCCGTCCTTCGCAGCGGCAACCCGCGCTCGGCCTGGAGGCTGCGCATTGGCCAATTCGGGCCTCAGATCCAGCCGTCGCCCTCAACCTGAGACACTCGTCCTTCGCCCGCCCGGCCCCGTTTCTGCCCAATCGTCTTGTCCGTCAGCCCTACCCGACTGTTCGGACACAAACACGCACCTTCCCCCTCTCCCCTCCAAGGAACGACTCTTCCTTCCAGAATTTCTTCTCTCTGGTCCCTCCTACCCCCTTTCCCGTCCGCACACCTCCCTCCCCGCCTTTCTCCTGCCTCGTGCGCCCGGCTTCGAACGCAGGAGCTTGCTGCTTTTGTTTACAAACATCCGGGTCAGATCTGCGGGTCACGCCCTTTAGTCGTACCGTACTTTGTCGCCGGCGCACGAGTCGAGCCAGCAGTCGCATTGTTGACACCTCGTTCGACAACAACCGTCGCGGCCCGTCCCAGCAGGTCCCAGGAGGTCACCGCTCGCCCAACTTATGAACTACTGTTATGTCGTGAGTATACCGTGCTTCCCTTGCACTTTGGCCTCTCAGAAGAAGAAAAGCGCGCCTTCACCTTTCACCCGCCCCGTGTGCTGCCGTGTCCGCGCACGCGCAGCAACACGGAGATTTGGTCGCAAAAAGCCCCGGCCGGCCCTGAGACGTTGCGTACGCTCGAATAGAGCTCTAACAAATCCAGGCTGAGATTCACCGTCGATCACAACACAGCCGAAACAAGTTCAGATAGCGAACAAATCATACACGGCGCTAGGTGGGCAAACTTTGAAGACGACGAAATATCTGACGACGACGACGAAGACGACGACGAGGAAGTCGACGACGACGACGACGAAGAAGAAGACGACGAAGAAGAAGAAGACGACGACGACGAAGACGATAGGAATTGGGACTGCATAAACGACATCGCCCACGGGAACGACGGTCCTTCGCGGAACATCCTCCCTGCAGAGTCCGCATCTCAATCACGGTATCCCACCAGACCAAGCAGGGGATACGCAGCCGGCAAGCAGCCAGAGGGGCGCGGCAAGGTACCGCGACCACCACCGAAAGTGCCTGAACCACCTCCCGGCCCTGAGCCTCGGCGCTCTCGGCCTCGTCGTTCCCATTCGGTTCGCCCGCGATCTGACGTGGGCGAGTCACACGATGATTACCCGCTCTACGGACGGGGACTGGGTGATCTCCCGTATCACTCGATGAAGACGTACGGCAGCGGAGGTTTTGACTCTGCCTCCATGGTGTCTGCTGTTGTCGATGATCCGTACGCCCTTCACAGATATCATCGTGACCCCTTCACGGCTCCAACCCAGACGGGGAATCCGTTTGCAGAACCTCCGGATCCTTATTTTCAAACGCGGCGAAATCGCATGTCGATGCCTTATGGAGGCAGCGAATTGGCCCGATACGGTGCGGCTCCGTCTTATCCATACAGCATCTATCCTCCCCCTCCAGGCTACCCCTACCCTCCCTACCCACCTTATCCACCTGCACCTCCTTTGCACCACACACCATCGCCGCATGCGTCGAAGAAGAGCACGCCTGCGCCTCCACCACCGGCCCCTGCGCCTCCGCCGGCGGAAGCTGGAACGGTGGTAGTGAAAACACCCGAGCCCGACCCGAGCCTAAAGATGCTTCAAGACTTCATCGCTGCACAGGAAAAAGCCAGGGCTGAAAAGGCTGCGGCGAAACAAAGGGAGAAGGAGGAAGCTGCTGCTGCCGCCGCGGCCGCCGCCAAGAAGGCCGAAGAGGACAAGCTGGACGCGCTCCAGAAGCTCATCTTAGAACACAACAAAGCGCAGCTAGAGCGTGAGAAGAAGCGACTTGAGGAATGGGAAGCCGAGAGGAAGAAGAAGGAGGAGGCCGAGAAAGCCGCGGCCGAGGCGAAGCGGATCCAGGCCGAGAAGGAAAGGGAGATCAAATTGGCTGCAGAGAAAGCAACGCTAGAGGCGGAAAAGAAGGCCGCAGAAGAGGCCCAGAAGCGGAAGGAGGAACACGACAAGGAGCTAGAGGAGATCAGGAAGAAGGCAGAAGAGTTGGAGGCGGCGAAGAAGGCCGCAGAAGCCGAGGCCAACGCACTAAAGCCGGCTGATGACATGAAACAACCACCCATTCGATTTAAGGATGCCGTCGGTCGCAAGTTTAGCTTTCCCTGGCATCTATGCAAGACATGGAAGGTACGTGTTCGCGATGACAAAGCGACTCTTTGAGAACCTACTGATCGATCCTTGTTTCGTTGCAGGGCATGGAAGCGCTCATTCAGCAAGCTTTCCTACACGTTGACGTTATCGGACAACACGTACACGAAGGCCACTACGACCTGATTGGACCGGACGGCGAGATCATCCTTCCGCAGGTTTGGGAGACGATGATCAAACCGGATACCATGATCGAGATGAAGATGTGGCCCATGCCAGAGAAGAAACCTCCGCCAGACCTTCCGCCGCCGCCGCCGCCAATGTCGATTCCACCACCGCCGCTAAGACCCCCAAAGACCGACAAGAAGGGCAAAAAGGCCAAAGGAATCCCCCCGCCGCCTATGGATATACCGCCCCCGCCTCCGCCTCCAAACATGGCTGGCGGCCTGCCACCACCTCCACCTCTACCACCCCCGCCGCCGGGCGTTATTCCTGTGGATCCACACGTGGCCCATCCACCTCCGCAAGCGTTGGGTAAGGAAAAGAAGAAGAAGAAGGGCCAGCCCACGGGCTTCCTTGTGTGGACGGCCGGCGGACCTCGCCGCGAGCAGTCTTTAAAAGCCGAAAAAAAACCTGAGTCCGCCAGCAAAGGCGCTCCAAAGCAAGTGAAAGCAGTAGTAGCGCAAATACCGACGAGCGAGAATGGCAAGCCGGCAAGACCAAGCGCGCCTAATGGCAAGGCCGAGAAGAAGAGCTCCTGGCTCCCGTTCTAGTGGTTCAACGCACCACCTGGCGGCATTTGCCCAACGAGCTTTGTCTCGGCCCTCTCGACTCTATTGCGAAGACTGTTTGTGTTTTCTTGGAAACTTGTGTTTTGGAGGTATGTCTGTTCCAGACGGATTCACGGGGGCACGGTTTTCCTCCCGCGGTACGCGGGTCTTTCGTGTTCCCACACCTTAATATTTTTTTTCCCTCAAATTCCTCAAACCCCCTTTCGCCAACTTCTCCAATGGCCAAACACGTTTGCCCTTCGTTGGTGGAAGGGATATGGGCGGCTCAATTTCCCTTGTTCTCGACTGCACGCGGCGGCAGCTGGAAGTCTTCTTCTCCATTCTCCTGAGCGCCTGCTCTGTTTTGCCTTCCTACAGGCAAGGAAGTCAGACGACACGAGAAGAGAATCATCATTTTTTTTGGTAGATACGGTGCTTCCAAGGATTCCCCGCTTTTGTTCGGCTCCATACTTGGTGTTTTGCGCTTGCGAGCGGCCCTCCTCTTCTTAAGGCGCATTTTCTGCTACGCACTTTGGATTTACAGTCTATATACCACTTTAGCATGTAGGCCCATCTGGACAGGACCACGATGGCGCGGCTGGGATTGCATGGCGAGCGATTGCTTTTGTTTTCAAGTTTTGATGGTTTATGATTTGGTTTCATTTTTCCTCTTTTGCTGACTTTTGCTTTTGCTTCTGAGTTCTTTTTTTTGGTTTTCCCTCTTCGTCAGCCCTTTTGCTTGTTGACTACTTTGGGTCGGTTATGATACGTTTTGACGATGGATGTGGAGCAGGTGTCGACGACAAGCACGAGAATCACGTGGGAACGATGGAACGGGACGGTTTGTTTGACTGCTGCTCTGTCGTGTCCGTTCGTCAAGGAGGGAAAAACGAAAAGAGAAAAAAAAAGGATAATCAATGATAAAGTAACATTAAGCATGGCTGCTCCCCCCTGAATCTGTACAGTTTTTCTTTTTGGATTTCAGAACGCTGCCTCATTTCCTCTCCTGGTGCCTCCTTCCTCTCCGTTTCGTACCGCTTCCTTTCCTTCCTTTCCCTATTTCCTCATCCACTTTCACACCTCGAACACGCTTCCTCGCCCGTGTGTGAACAGCCCGCGATTCGTCTACGACGCTCCCGTCCGCGGAATCGCCAAGCGACAGCAGGACGCGGCTCCGCCGGCGCAGCTGCCCAGATCCGGGCATTAAATGAAAAAGAATCAAGTTCAGCTAGGCGAGCGCCCGCGCCGCGTCTAGCGGTTTCGCTCGATCCGCTCGCCTTATACTGGGCTTCTGCTAGCTTGGCAAGGAGGGCGTGATGCAATTGTGCTTTCTGCCTGTTTGCTGTGGGTGCGTTCGCGCGGTGGGCTGGGAGTCGGCTGGGATGGGAGGCCTCCACAATCGGATTCGCAAAGGGCTTCGGTGGTGGCCAAGACGTTCCAGAAAGCGAGCGGGGGCTTTTTATTCTCTCTTTTATTGATTTCCGCACCCTGTAGAGGAGGGGCCGGGAAGCGGTTTCTATTCAGGGTTTCTATTCCTTTTATCGATCTATTAAGGCTTGTCATCGCGAGAGCGCTGCGTCCAAAACATCGTGCGGACGGTCGTATCGTAGGGCATCCGGTCATTGGCGATGCCTGATGCTGTCGATTTGCTTCCAGCTTGTCTGGGATCTATAGCTGTTGCGGCACGACGAATCACGGGCTGCGAGAGAAGATGGAACAAACAACCGACCAGGTCCCAGACAGCGAAGAATACGGGACGTGATGGGGGGAGCTCGATGATTCTTGCCAAAGTTTATGGTGATTTTCCGAACACAAATGTCGCGAGGTAGTCCGGGAGACGTGCGTCGAGCTCGACTGTGCTGTTGACGAGTACAGAGAAGCACGGCATGGGTATTGGACGGGATGATCTGTTCAAGAAGGAGAATGGTCCAGATCCAGTTCCGCATGAACCACTTCCCTACCAAACTAGTAAACCAATGTTGTCGCCAAACGGCTGCCAAGATGAGGCATCTCGTCCCTCCGCGAAGTGAAAACGAACATTGTGTTCAATGGCCTGAAGTCGGCAGTGGTGGGTCTACATAGACGGGTTCAACAAGTGTGATATTGGCTTGAGTCAGGTCCGCGTATGAAGACTGTGTCCGGGTTTCGAAGCCTTCACGCCCCGAAATCTAAACGTCTTGCTACCTTATCAAAACGTTCACCCGTGTCAATCTCGCCACCCTTTCTTTTGAGGTCTTCGCCTAACTTCTCTTCTCCGCCTCCCTTTTTGGGCAGGTTCTTCGTTTCCGTCGGCCGCGGCTTTGCCGTCCAGTAGGCATGCTCCAGAACCTGACGCGCACTGTATCTTTTCTGCGGATCCAGCTGGAACATGTGGTACAAAAGATCGCCCTCTATCTCGTCGCTAGTTCTCCAAGTAGACATAAGTTGCGACTTAGTTTTGAGCGGTGTGAACTGAGCGGAGTTGCCCGTGAGTTCGCTCCAACGGGGAAGCTTGGACACTCCCGGCCAGTTGCGTTCTGTAGGATGCCCGAAGACGTCTTGGATGAGCGATAGAAGTTGGATCTCCCGCTCCGCGGGGAGGAAAAAGTCTCCTCGCAGCAACTCCGCATGTACACACGCAACGCTCCACACGTCGACCTTGCCCGAATAGAACCGCGTTTCGTACAGCAGTTCCGGCGGTCGGTAGAACATGGTTATGACGTTTGTGGTCATCGGTCTGTTCGGATCTGGATCGACCATCGAGCGCGCAAGACCAAAATCGGCAAGTTTGAGGGTTCCGTCGGCGGCGACGAATATGTTGTTTGGTTTAATGTCGCGGTGCAAGATGTGATTTTCGTGGCACCACCACACGGCCCGGTTGACCATCAGCATCCAGGCTTTGATGTCTGCTGCGCCGTATCTCAGCTCGTTCTTGGCCTTGATGATGGCCTCGAGATCGCCCATGGGCAAGTACTCGAGAACGAGATTGATATTCTGGTCTTTCGAAGTGAAGACACCAAGCAGGTGTATTATATTTGGGTGCGAGAGCTCTGAGAGGTATTTGCATTCTCGAAATGCGGCGGGAGCGATGCCATCTTTGAACTCTTCAATTATCTTGATTTTCTTGATTGCTACCAGTGTTTTAGGGTCGGTGCGCAGGTGGCCTCTGTACACTTTCGCGTATGTACCCTCGCCAATCGCCTTCTCTGATGAATCCTTGAGTATGTGGACAACGGATACCGGCGTGCTTGTTTCAACTGACCTTTGACGTATTTATGTTTCTCTTCCCAATTCAGTCTCTCCGCAAGATCCTCAGGCGCTGCTTCGTCATCAGAGCCTCGCGGTGAGGAAGCCGCTGACTTGAGGTCTAAAGCCTGCACAGCAGCGATCGGTTTGGCTTTCGCGGCAGGTAGCTTCGAAGGTCGAGCGCCTGGCGAGGCTACTGCAGGAGATCTGGCCATGATTCGGTCTCGATTGATTTTCGAAGGGTGTGGATTTTTATCAAGAGATCCTAAGTCTCAGATTGTTCGAATTAAACAGAAATGTCACCTCGGCATTATGTACAAGTGTCTAGGACGCGAGTTCAGCAGATACTGGAGCGGCCCAGTTTGGACGTCGAGGAAGTCGATTTGGCGCCGCAGCGGAGAGCCGAAAGAGGAAATGGGACATTCCACCGCAAACTTTCAGGATCAAGCACCTTTACTCGAATGAAATTATCACGTATCCGTACGTCAACATTTCCTTCTCCTTCTCCTGTTGAATGTCTGGATTGCATCTGGTGATGCAATTGAGATAGCAAAAGCTTTTGCTGTGCACATTTCACACTCATTACAATGATTCTTCGACGGCCATTCCTCGCTTCACGACCATCAATTCAGGTCTGTCTGCAATGCCTGCGCAACTCATCGACGGCCACCCGTGTGGCTAAGCGACCAGTGCCACCTCCGACACCTTTCGTACCTGATGTGCAGACTTTTCTCACCCTCATCGGCCGCCAGCTTTCGCAGCACGCATCCAAGATTCCTTCCTGGGACGCATTGTTCCGACTTAGCTCCACGCAATTGCGGGACTTGGGCATCGACCCGCCACGAGCCAGGAGATACTTGCTGAGGTGGAGAGAGCGGTTTAGGCAGGGCCAGTATGGCATTGGAGGTGATCTCGAACACGTTAAAGATGGCGTTGGAGAAATCAAGATTTTCGAAGTGCCTGTGCCGGAAGAGTGGAAGGCATCCAATCCGTCAGCAGATATGGCGACCGCTAACAGGTCTCCCGGAATGCGGCATGTGGCTATTAACGTGCCCAACGGTGAGGAAATGCCCACAAAGCCATTGGAGGAGTGCGTGCCTGTAAAACACGTCAAAGCGAAAGGTTGGAATACCATTGTTGGGAAAAACGTGTACATGATCAATGGAGAGAAAGCGCAAATAAAAGTACAGGAGGGACTCTGGGAGGACAGGAGAGGTCACAAAGTCGACGGTGGTGAGCGGAGGAAGGCAGAGGTGCGCTTCAAGCGAAGGGCTGAGGAAAAGAAGAAGACGTCTTGATCCGTCGTGTCTCTGTTATGCGTAACCGCATCGAGTTTGTATAATACTGTCAATTACTCGCTATGGAGCATTTTTATGTCAATCCATGACCTTCTTCTACCTTTGGATTTGATTTCTACTTATAGGATGATTACTCTTTATGCTTGGTCGAGAATCAAGACGAACTGTAAGAAGGAGGATATCGGACAAACGAAGCTTACTTAGAACAGACTGATGAATGTATTCCAAACGACCTGGCCTCACTCAAAAATAAGTAAAATAAATATTCTCGGACGGTGGCCGCACGCCACTGTTCCATCGATGGATGTCCTAGTTGTAGAAGGTGAGCTCAAAGTCAAGATCCCTAGCAGTATATGGAAGTCCGCTCTGGCCGCACATTGAGTTTGAGAGGTCCCAAAGATTCTACCTTTTCGTGAAGTGGCTGGCCCACTTCGTGGGCTTAACAAGAACAGTAGAGTCTAGTTCGTCCTTTGACTATGAAAGAGTGATTCTCATAACAGCATACGTATTCTTTCCCCTTCTCTCCATTTCACCTGTCTTTCGCGAATTGGGTGATGCTTCGTAGGCATGGGTGATTGTCGAATAATGGGCAATAGTGCTGCCCTCTAGGAATGCGGAGGGAAGATTGTTGATAATTTTGGATAAGCTCTATCTTTGTCAGTATCGTCCATATAGCGTGCAAAAACTTGCTCCATGAGTTCGGCCTGAGTCAAATTTTTACTGCGAATCAGCTAAACTAACTTATTATCTCCCAGCTCTTCCGTGCTAATTAAAGCTGAATAAATTTCCGGTATTCTAAGTTTACCATAAGTAGCATTAGGAGAGCTTAGTCGGGTGCCACCTTTTCGCACACTCTGCCATACTAGTCAGTACTTCTTCATTCACGAGCTTGAATAAATCTGGATAATTGATATAAAAGTTACACTGATGTCATAGTGTATGCGGTTATAAGCAACGTCAACAATTTCATTCGACAGAATGGTAGGCTAAAACAGAGCTTGCTGTCTCCCACGCAGCACCGAGCCAAGAGCACATGCAAACTACCACTGCAGCTATTGTGATAGCTGAGGTTAGCCAGGGAAGGCATTCAAGGTCAGCACTTTTATAATGGAGTCATACAAATTTAAGGTTGTTATGAATGCTACTCAAACCAATGAGAGATCAAATGGAACGCGCTGTGGACCGCATAACTGGTATGGCTTGAGAGGAAGTTAAGCAGAAAATCGTCCCTTCAACCGGCGGAAGTATTCAACAAAGGGATCATGTCCTTTTGCCCACGGAAGCATGATTCTATATGGATGGTCTTATTATCTGAGCCATTCTATTCTAAGAGTACAGGACAAATGCACAAGGCATCTGTCAAATGCGGGGCTGATCATGATCTGCCTCATCCCACCGTATACATGGCAACTTCAAACAGCGACTTATTTAGCATCCGATTCTGAGTCCTTTGAGCGCTTGCCCTGGTTGATAGCCTGTGCAGCATCCCTGCTACCCTTGAACATACGATGCCAGAATCTGTTCTTGAGGTCTCTTGCAATAATGCCCGTTGGAATATGTTGCCCTCTCCTCTGGATAACCCAAGTTGTATGATTTTCTGGGGCCTTCAATGGCTTTCCCAGCACCTCCTCCAGTCTGGCATTGGCAGCACCAATTCGATCGTCGAGATTAGGAGACAGTGTGGATTCCGTTGGAGCGCGTTGATTAGGCGTTAGGGGCCGATTGGAGAAGATGTTGATGAGATTATACGCTGCACGGGGAAGGCCAGCACGATACAATTGTTTGATGCGTCTACACGTTGATTAGTAGGAGCGCTGCAGAGATGGGATGGACAAGATCCTACGGTCTGTCCGCTTTCAGTTCCTCGGCCGACTTTGCAGGCAGCAGAGCAGCTCTGCCGGTAGTCCTAGCAGCCACCGCTCCTCCGCGTGCTGCTGCTTGCGTTGCCATGATGTTATCTGTCCATGAGCGATGGCGATTGAAGACTTGCCGACCTCATGCGTGCTGGGACGAGACAGAAGAATCCATTTTGGACCATCCTAATTAGGACTAGCGGCGGATCGACCCGATGGCTGGAAATAAGTGGGGCCGGATGCGATTTATGAGCTCACACATTGCTCAGCTCGCTCGTCGCCCAACCGCTTATTTGGCGTCTTATAATATCATTCATTCTGTTAATACCAACGACGGGCAGCGGAATGGCCTCTTCTTCCTTTCGGTAGTTCTATCTTGTTTGTCTTTCATCGCACAGCGTGTGACTGTGGAGTCTCTCGACGAACTTCCTTGCCTGCATCCATCGCGTCGCAGCCGCAGACGACATGGCACCCCAGCCCCTCACTGCTCTTTTCGTCCTCTCACTTTGTGTGCTCCCGTGGTCGATATGGCTTGCCGTCAACCTATTCATCTATACAACAGTCCGCCCTTATTTTGTTCAGAATTGGCCTTCAGCCCCTCAAGCCATCAGGAAAAAGGTCCTTCTAACGGGGGACGACGATCAAGCTATTCTGTCAATCGCAAGAGTGCTGCACGCCTCTGGCAGCATTGTGTTTGTTGTGAAACATGAACGCATACCGTATCTTGGATTCTTGCGCACCTCAAAGGCTATCAAAAGATATGTTGGTCTTGCTAGCGGCCGCCTCACTCCAATATTGCGGCGCTTCGCAGAACGCTTATTCCAATTAGCCGCAACCTGCAATGTCAGGTTCAATCTTGGCATTCCAATGAATTTTCCGGGAACAGTATTACGACTCATCGAATCCGAGAAGGTCGAAGAGTGGATTCATTGCAACTCTTCGAATCCATCGACAGCATACGCCCAAGCCCGAGATATAGTGTTGAAGCACTCCACGGCAAAGATTTTCGGGCCTGATATTGAAGCAGCAAGGCTTGCTTTTGGCTACCATGTATTTGCTCATCACATGAAAGTTAACGAGAAAGAAGTTCGGTGCCCAAAAACCGTTACCGTTCGCAGCCGTGCAGAAATTCATAATATTCTGGGCAATGCTACAGAAGGCCAGAAATTCTTGCTCGAGAAGATTGCCGCACCTGTTCAGGGATTGGTCAAAGCCAACAGTAGCACGAAAAGAGATTCCAGCTATGCTGGTAGTGCAAGCACGCTTGTAGATGGCATCGCTTCAGACACAGACGACTTTGAAGATGCGGGGACGTCGACGCCCGTCGACGAGTTTACGGTGCTTCCACAGCCTACGCTGAATGATACGTATAGTGTCGTCGCATCCATGCGTGTCTCCAAAGACTCACCCTGGGTCATGCATGAGGTCATTGAGGGCAAGCCGGGTACGATCTCCACTCTAGTCATTGACGGAAAGGTTCGCGCATTTTCTGCGCGAACCGCCTTGCATGACCGCACCTTTTCGACTGCGGCGAGGCGCGCCCCGTCGGTAAGACGAGCTCGGGTGAATATTGAGCACGACATCAAAGAATGGCAGCAATTTGAGCAAACCACTTATGTGGACCCATACTCTACCATAGGTGCAGCACTCTTGAATTATGCACAGCGCTTTGTCAAGACTTTACCTCAAAAGCCGTCGACGTTCCTCAACTTGCACTTCTTCCTCACGGACCGGGTGCTTGTCAACGGAGCAGAGCAGCAGATCATCGCCACAGGATGCGATTTCAACTTCTCACCACTGCTGGCACAACAGGCTTTGGCATACGGGCTGGAAGAGGCTTTTGGACACGCAATGACAGCCGCAGGTAATTTCGAAACTGACGTAATCTTACTCCCAGCGACAAACAAATCTGCAACTGCCGAACACTACGCCTTACCTGTTCTCGGGCCCACGTCGAAGAGCTCAGACCCGCACGTCGCACTATCGGAACTGTCATTTACCGACGGGGTAAATGCTATTATCGACTTCTGGAATGCTCTAGCACATGGAAGGGATGCAATTTTTGACGTCAAAGATCTTGTCCCATGGGTTTGGTTTTGGATGGTGCAAACACCGATCGAAGCAGCATTTGAAGGTATAGTAGAGATATTGGAAAGGGCTCAGTAGGTGGCTATGGGACAGTAAAACAGCAACTAGTAGTCATGATTTGATAACACACACCTATGCTTGACGGTGAATCGTGGTACTTGGGAAAAGAAATAGTCTGTCATTGAAACTTTGGTATTAAAAAAATTCATCGCCGCAAATGGTACATGAACAGCATTCCAGTAAGCCTTTTGAAAAGAGTAATCAGGCATAAGGTAAATATTGCTGACTGGAAATTCTTCCCTCCAAATTTCTTTTCTAAAAAGAATCCTGGTTTAAAGATCAGAAGTAGAGATTCTTTAAAACACTGAGAATATTGAGCTATCATTGTTATTGTACACGCTTCGGTATGATTCTTTCAGGCTTTATGAACAAGAAATTTACAAATAAACGTAGATTGAGTAATCAATATTGATGCACTCCTCGTCACCAAACAAGGTTGTTCTCGCTGTAGCCGTCTTATATTGTGTCTCGTCTATCTTTACGCTACCCGTACTATGAAAGTGTCTCGTCAACGACGAACGCGCAGAATGGAATAAAGAGAAGTCTTTCGGATTGATCAACAACGTCTGAAGCCATGGATGAAGAGTACCCTCAACTATTAAGTTGCGATCTATGTTAGCGCATTTGCGCTAGTGATTAAGCAGTGCTATAAATGTACAGGACTAATCAATGTCCCAGGCATGATCTGAGTTACGGATATAGGTGCTTAATCCTTCAACATCACCTGTTACGTTTGCCTTCACTTCACCGTTGCCCAGGTATGCAAAGCGATTTCCATATCTGTATTTAATCTTGTAATCTTCGTACCTTGGTTCTTTGATAGATTTGACGTGATGGATCGTCTATCCAGGTCAGTGACATCCATAACTCCTTGTCTGAAGACACATTAAGGAAAAAATGTCAGGAGAAAGGGAAACTTACGCAGCCTGGCCATTGGTATATCCTGTTCCTGATTTTTCCGTCCTTGTACCAACTTCTGCACTCTTCGTTAAATACTGTTTTTTGGTGGAACGCGTCGAAGTGTTCGAACAAATCATCCACAGCTTCCTGTCGCACTTCAATACTGCTTATATGCTCATGTTGAATTTTCCTCATAATTTTAATTGCATATTCCACACCAGCTTCTATCGAAGGCAATAGGCTACCAGCGGCCCAAGTGGATCCAGGTCCGGCAATAGTGAAATAATTCGGAAACCGTGGCGCGGATATTCCGAGATACAGATTCACATGCGGACCCCAATCTTCGTCAAGAGACTTCCCATTTCGACCATATAGCGGAAATGCTGGCCGGAATGCTGGCTTGAATCCAGTGGCACACACCAAGATATCAAAATTCACATGCTCTCCAGACTCCGTTAAGATGCCGTCCTTGACGACTTTCTTTAAGGAGCCAAAAAGCGGTCGAACGTTGTGTTCTGACAATGCTTCCAAATAGCTGTCTCCGGGAGACAATCTTCTGCAACCAGGTGACCATGTTGGGATGAGCAGTCTTTTCAACTCCTCGCTTTTTGCACCGTTTCCAATTCTCCTAAGCATCTCTGTCTTTATGGCTTCCTTAGCTTCTTTGGCCTCTTGCGTCGATGGAATGAATATCCGAATGATAGAGTTAAATTCCGCTTCCGGTCGTTTACGAAACATCAGATAGTACTCAGGGTCATCTCTAAACCTAATCTTCTCTTCTTCGCTGAACTCGTGCTGTCGCTTGGACGAGTCGATTTCTTTCCCTTGTCTGATATCGCTCTCTAGTGCGCTGGTTCCGAAAGGTGGAGCTATCCACGTCGGAGATCGCATGAACACAGTCATGTGTTTAACTTCTTTTTGAAGCACTGGGACTATCTGGATTCCTGTGCTCCCATTTCCAATTATGCCAATTGTTTTGTCTTTGAAGCTCACGCTTTCATCCCAACTGGCGGAATGTAGCTTGGGACCTGCGAAGTCATGAAGACCCTCTATATCTGGCCACTTCCAATTGTTGAGAATTCCAGCCGCGTTAATTAGAACATGACACCAATCTGTATATCGTTCTTTTGTTTTCTGGTCTTCGACAAGAATAATCCAATGGCCCTTTTCATCGTTCCAACGTCCTTCTACGACTTTAACATCAAACTTGATAAACTCTCTGCAATGGTTCTTATCAGCAAAGTCCTCGAAGTACTGACAAATCTCGGGCCCGTAAGCATAATAGTGAGTCCAATCCCATTTGGGATCCCACGAGTACGTGTAAAGGGAAGATGGGGTATCGCAGGCAACACCAGGGTATCTATTCTCCCGCCATGTGCCTCCCACACCTCCATTTTTCTCATATACCGTAAGCTCCCAGCTTCCTTGCTCTAACATGTGGCGCTAGTAAGAATCAACTTATGTTTTTTTGTGTGGGAATAAAGCATTTATCTATCCTTACCATCTTGTAGATGACACACAATCCACCAGCTCCAGCGCCAATGCAAGCGACACGTACTTTTGTTGGTTTCGAGTGGTACTGATCGATAATTCGATACGGTGTTGAAAATGGAGCATACTGAAAATCTTCGACAGTAGCTTTTGTATTTTCCAAATTGTTGTGTTGCGACGCTGAAGGAACTACATTGCTGACTAGAAATTTAGGAATTGTTTGATCAGATTTGTTCACTGCATTTGATGGTAACTCATATTGAGCTTCACAAACGGCTGTGCTTCGTGAATCTGTCGCTATCAGTACCATCTCTTGATTTAAGAAAGTGTAAACTGAATAAATAACAAATGATCATTAAAGGTAAGACCACTTAGAGTTCATCCCTACCCTGAATGCAGTACAGGTTAATAAATAGACACCAAACTCGACATATAATCATATGATATTATGCTAAATCGAATATCGTTAGATCAATTTCCTTGTTCACGGCAGGGAAAACCCGACGGACTTGAGAAATAGGTATTTAAACACCTCTTATCTCGGGAGCGATAACCGTCAAAACGTAAAGCTCGCGTCTATGCCTTGAAAGTGCATATATGCTTGGCACGTGGCTATAGTTGCACGTAACACAACAATATGACCAATAGGTCTGCGAACCCGGTCAACAAGTTCCTCCTGCAGAAGGTTATCGGGGAGGTTCGCAAAACATTGGCATGGAAATGAGTTCAATAATGTACTGAATCCTGATAGACGAGACTTCCTATCGGTAGCACGGACCTGATAAGGAACATGAATCACTTTTGCTTCCTCAGACAAAGGCATGGAAGCGTTTCGGAAAATTGGAAGCGATCGTTTCCAGCGCTCACATAGTCTAAGATGGAACAGAAGGGAACACATATTCAAGCTAAACTTACGGCCATCTACCTCTGTTCCCTTCAAATAAGGGGTTTAGCGCTCTCGGGAAAGGCCAAGGAGCAAGACGGAAGCTCTGGACATTTTGTTCCCGCATTTTAGTGTCAAAAATTGTAGCATACGTTGTTCCTGATAACCAAGTCATAGGTACAAGCACTGAGGTGTAGAGGCTGAGAGCTGAAGACACCCAAGCTGACTCCGCCAAACCCTTTTTGTGTTAGTGTAGGCTTCTTTCGCATAACATCGTAATTAGTGCTGATAAGGGCATGATCTGTATTCTCTTCGGTACGAAGCACCGAGATGCAGAGTCACAAAATCGGCTTAGATTATAGCAGAACAGCTCTGAAGCTATGAACATTTCATCCGAACCACACGCCGTAGCAATTTTTCGGGTCTACCACGACATCTCCGGTACCACCATGGCAGACACTAGGCCTTCATCTTCGGGAGACTCTTGTTCTAACATGAAAGGCTAAATAGTCTTATCTGAGGGCAAAATATAAACAAATGTCGAGGTATTCTTGGCCTTGAACTTGATGGAAACCCAGGCTTTATCAGACTGAAAGCAAAAACATGTCACTAAATGCTCATGATCCGATTAATCGGGAGGCCAAGCCGCCTCAAGCCAATTCTGCTACGCCTTTAGCCGACCTTTTTCGGCTAGAAGGTCGAACTATCATTGGTATGAACCATTCAAAAACATCTTCTACTTACAAGAATATAAATGCAATGCTAAGAAAGATGTTGGCTTAGTGACAGGTGGTGCTGGAGCACTAGGGGCAGCTGTCGTGGGCACAGTTCTAGAAAGTGGTGGAGATGTTGTGTGTTTGGACATTATCGTATCTCCAAATGGATCTGTATGGGGTAGGTAAACTTGAAGTAGCATTCTGCTTAATTCAGCATATCGTACTTGTACTAACTTTATTCAGAGATGTTAAAAGCTTCTTCTCGAAAGCATGGGACAACACTTTCATATTTTCAATGTGATGTGACGAATTCAGAAGAAGTCGCCAAGGTCTTTTCAGATTTTGTGCCAACATTAAGAAGTCCCATACGTGGACTTGTCAATTGTGTTGGAGTGTCGGATAATTACTCCGTGATAGATTTCCCTCCAGAAAAGTTCAAACGACTCCTCAATATCAACGTCCTAGGCACTTTCATTGTGGCACAAGCAGTTGCACGGGAGGTTATAAAGACTGGCCTGTCAGCGAGTATGGTATTGATAAGCAGCATTAGCGGATTAGTATCTAATAGGGTAAGTGACTCCTCGATACTCGCTATGTCTGTTCGAAAAAGAGAATTCGACAAGATCAATATCCAACGTGATTTGATGCTTCTAATTTAAACCCTATAGGGGACAGATAATGCAGGTTATAATTCCTCTAAAGCAGCAGTGCTTCAACTTGCACGATCTATGGCAGCAGAATGGGGAGGAAGGGTCGGAATACCTCTTATTCGGGTAAACTCCATCTCGCCTGGATATATTAGGACGCCGGCGCTCCAGGTCGCACTTGATCGTCCAGGATTAGAGGAGCAGATTATTGGTGACCATATGCTGTACAGACTAAGTACAGTAGATGAGTATCGTGCACCTGTACTGTTTTTATTGGGAGATGGAAGTAGCTTTGTAACGGGCACTGATCTGAGGGTTGATGGAGGCTATTGTGCCTGGTAACTATTTGAAAAATCACAAGTAAGAGTACGTAGTAAGTGAAGCCCATTTAGATGGCAGGATCGCCAAAGACTATCCGATCGTTAAGTATTCTTAGTAATAGCTCGAGTTCTTCAAATCGTCGTAGTATTGAACTTTTCTCGATTGCCTAAAATTTAAGCCGGTTATACATGTACACATAAATTCAAGATATATCTAATAAAGCGTACGATGAAGACAATATTGCCTGTGGATATTTCAAAGCTCAATTTGATTGATTGACAATTCCAAATTTGACAGAGGACCGTGGAGGTAAATCGAGATGATGGTTCGGGAGATTCGCGTCAGGTCGTATTGTCGCGGTCTCCAGGCCGACGGAACCCACGTTCCGATATCACAATTGATCTATTCACATTGGTGCTCTTGCTGATCATTCTGAAAATTAACGTTTTTGGAACCCGAATATGGATATCAATACACTCAATTTCGAAACAAGTACACGTTTTCGGAGAGAAGTTTCACTGATAGAGGACAAAATGTTTAATTTAAATATCACGCACGTCTGTCAACAATTATATCTTATACAGGCTGTTATATGGCATTAGAGGACTCTCGTTGAGAACGAAGAATGGCTGAAATTGTGAGAAGTATCTTGAAAGCTGAGGAATCCTTTCTAACCAAACCTCCCAGAACACTGCCTTTGTACTCCAGTCCGCTAGGGTCACAGCGTTCGAGAACCGAGAAATACCCAAGCTTAGAAGTGAAACCGATGTAAAATTCGAATTGAACAAACTGAAATCTGTGGGAGTGACCTGCACTATTTCGCGGATGGACGAATTGCAGATTTCGTTGTTAAACGCCCTATGATACAGGGTCATGAAAGCTGTGGAATCGTTGTTGAGGTAGGCGCAAAGGTAAAAAGTATTAAGGTAGGAGAACGAGTCGCAATTGAACCAAGTGTGCCATGTAGATCGTGAGTCTTGACTCATCAACTATTATGGTAGCGCTGCTGATTGTCCTCTTAGATGCGAATATTGCAGGTCTGGAAACTATAATATTTGTCCTTCTCTTATTGCCCCATCCACTCCTCCGTTCAACGGTACTCTGCAGAAATATTTCATAACCGCTGTAGATTTCTGTTTCCCACTCCCATCGAATATGTCCTCCGAGGACGGTGCTCTTGTCGAGCCACTTGCAGTAGTTGTGCAGACAGTAAAAACTGCGGACTTGAAAGGAGGTCAAACAGTGCTGGTATTTGGCTGTGGACTGATAGGAATTTTATGTCAGGCTGTTTCCCGTTGTTATGGAGCCAAAAGAGTTGTGGGAGTCGACATCTCTGCTTCCCGGACCAAATTTGCAAAGAACTTTAGTGCCGATACAGTGTTTGTGTCAGATCAAGGGCTCACCGGTCTGAATGACTCCAGAGCAGATGCTGAGAAAATTATGAGTCAATGCGGACTTCCAGACGGCGCAGATGTGGTTATCGAGTGCACGGGGGCGGAAACATGCATTCAATCTGGAGTCTTATGCACAAAGAGTGGAGGAACATTCGTTCAGGTTGGTTTAGGTCCTGATGTAAGTTTATTCTTAAGGTATGGGCAAATTTTTGCTTGATGGTAGACTTACCATATTCATAGACTGTGAATTTCCCGATAACACTAGTTCTGATCAAATCACTTACCGTTAAAGGTGCTGCAAGGTACACAACAGGGTGCTATCCGGCAGCCATAGATCTCATTGCTAGTGGAAAGATTAAAGCTAGTTCCTTGATCAGCCATAGATTTCCTTTCGAACGAGCTTTAGAGGCGTTTGAAACATTCGAAAGAGGAGAGAATACAATGAAAGTAGTCATTCAGGGCGTAGATTAAGCCTAAAATCTCATCTTGCAATTTTCGGTCTTACAACTGCTCTGAGATGTACTCTATCCCATTCCATACTAATGGAAATGTTGACTAGAACATCCGTACTCTACAATCACCATCAAATGTATCGTAGCACAACATGCAGTTTAACGTAGAATTCTGTCAAACATAACGAGATCTTTGATTCTGTATCTCTCTACATTTCTGATTTCAAATTGCAGCATACTACTCGAATTCATGTCCAGCAGGTATTGTCTTGTTACGCGTCCTTGTCGAGCACTGTGCTTTCAATGGTGCGCACACAAATCTTATCTCTGATGATGAACTATATCCGATTTCCCGATATAACTTATCACAGGGCTGAAGACAGTCATATCTAGCAATCTTGGACGGAAGAGGTTCGTGGGATTCTTTCTTTCGGAATCTCGACCCCGAGCGTCTGGTTGCTTCAGACCGTGCAGGATCTAGATCTACATAATACAATCAACTTAGCACTCATTTTTATGTCGTGGCTGTGAAAAAATCTTACACTTTAGCTCAATGAATCAGGCCTGACGAAACTTTTGGGTCTAATAGAATCGTCAAAGCTATGATGGGTGTCGGGCACAGGGTAGCTAAAGCACTTGAGGTCAAACATGGCCTTGAGCAATACGCTGCACAGGGTACAACAAAATGGGGGAACCGTGACATCTACCCTGTCATCCCTGAGCGTCAAACATACACTGCGATTGCTTTTTTCACTTATTGGGCCACAGCAGGTATGTAAAGAGCTTCTTCGTGTCTGTTTCGAGATAGAGCACCCACTGACATAGGTTCTTTTGAACGTAATAGGAATTTGCATCAGTTCATACACATTGGGGAGCTCTATGATCAGGATTGGTTTAACTGCTGGACAAGCCGTAGGCGCAGTCTTGATTGCTACCACCTGCAGCTCGCTTCTTAGTTACTTTACCGGTCAGATGGGTCGCATCCATCGTGTTGGTTTCTTTATGAATTGCCGATCTACCTTCGGGCTCTGTGGGTATGGTTCATGATCATAGATTCTTGAGCTTTCATCGATTAGAAGAGCTGATTGCCATTCAGGGCTAATTTCATGATTGTACTTAATGTTTTCGGGAGTATTATATACTTTGGAGTTCAATCCTACTACGGAGGCCAAGCAATAGTGGTTATTCTAAGCTCGATATTCCCATCGTTCAAGAACATGCGGAATACTCTCCCCTTAAGGTGAGAATGCATTCCAGGGCGTGGAAAACACGTAGCATTAGAAGCTTACTCACTACAGTGCGTATATTACAACTCGAGATCTGATCGGCTTCTTACTGTATTTCGTCTTTTATGTGCCTTGCATCTTCATTCCTGCCTGGAAAATTCACAAGTGGCTATATCCAAACTTCATCATCGCTAGCGCAAGCTTTTCTGGAATTCTCGGGGTACGTGGTATATAGTTGGCGTTGGATGCCACGAAGAATCCTTCCAAAAATTAACATATAAGCAGTATTTTATCAACGCCAATGGTGGTGCTGGGTCGCTTCTAAGCTCCTTAAGTTCCGCAGTTCCCCTGAGTAATCTTGACAGAGGTTTTGCAATGATGTGCAGTATCAGCTCCGTTGCTGGCGCGTATACAGGAGGTACTGTGCGGGTATCTGATTGGACACGCTTTGCTAGGACAAAAAATGCTCCAGTCATTCCCATAATCATCGCGATGCCTCTCACTGTCACCACAGGAGCGCTTATTGGAGTCCTTGTAACTTCCGCATCGTACGATATGTATGGCCAGGTGTTATGGAACCCTTTAGTTCTATTACAGTTTCTCCAATCTGAGAACTACACGGCCGCTTGCCGAGCGGGAACATTCTTCGCTGGATGTGGATTGCTTTCAAGCCAAGTATTTGAGAATATTACCCAGAATGGATTCACAAATGGGATGGATATCGCTGGTCTGTGGTCGCGATTCTTCGACATGCGTCGTGGATTAGGCCTCATCTGCATTCTGGGTGTTCTTATCCAGCCATGGCGCATGTTGACGCAAGCTGTCACGTTTTTAACTGTGCTTTCAGCATTTGGAGTTTTCTGGGCCCCTATGACGGGCATTATGATCGCAGACTTCTGGATAGTACGCAAGCAGAAGATGAAAATGCCAGACCTTTATGTTGAGGGTGGAATTTACTGGTACACTTGGGGCTACAACTGGAGGGCTTTTGCAGCTTTTTTTCTGAGCATAATACCCTCTATGCCCGGATTGGTGGTTACCTGTGGAGGCTATTCAATTTCCGAAGGGTGGATTCGTATATATGATGTTGCTTACTATGTAGGTATGTCCTTGGGTATAATCCTCTACGTGCTCTTCTGCTACATTTCCCCTCCTGAGGGACTTGGCATTCAGGAAGAGCTTGATGAGGGTCGTATCATCCAAGGACAGGAGCACAGCAACCCCTCAGAATATGCATTCGAAATTGACAAATCGATAAGGACGTCCGAGAAAGTGGTACCAATTTAGAACAGTTCCAGGTTCTAACAAATTCAAGCAACTGGTTATCTAATCCAAGACTTAAAGTGTAACAGGTAGATTGAATTCTTTAATTCTTTATCTTTGGGGATGTTCCAAAATAGCTGGTTTCTTTTTAAATGCCACAGGAGGAAGAAAAAAGTTCGAAGTCTTCTCGCCTCTCCGTCCTTTAGTTTCTATCTCCAAGAGTAATCGTGGAACCAAAATGTTACGCTTCTAAGTAATAATTTGGTAAAAGACGCTGTGTTCTCAATTGTAACTTCAGTCTTGGGAGGAATAAATAGAACAGTTTTTAAAGGTTGGTTTACCATAGCCGATTACTTGATGTTTGAGGTCACCTGATACTATCGATAAGGAACCTATTGAGTGGAACAGTGTCACCTCATATCAACACTATCACAAGTGTTCAATACCATTCTGAAAGCTATAAATCACAAGACCAAGCATGCAGAATAGTCCAATTAGACTTAGAGAAAGAGTCACGTTACACGAACCCGTTTTTAACATGTTTATTGATTAATTCTACCAAAATGTATTATTGCGCAGCAGGCAACAAGCGCCGACGAATGCGGGCAGCACTTCTCAATTCTAACCTGTTAGCTAGTGCCGTCGGTCGCTCAAACACATCATTTTAGCACCCGGTTTTGAACTTAGCTCCATACATCATATCTCGTCTGGAATTCGAGCATAATGGCTTCTGATCCCCATAAGCTGACATCCAAAAAGATTTGGGTGCCATTAGGTAGAATCCCTATGATCCTGCACTGCTCACTACTAAAAGGGAGACCAGAAAACAATCCTGACGTGATGACTCGGTTAGCTCATAGGCTTGGTCTTTCGCCAGAACTCAGCTTCCACGAGCCATATTCTTTGACGGAGCCAGAGCTCATGGCACTAGTCCCACGCCCGGTGTTCGCGTTGTTGTTTCTATACCCCGAAGATGCACTTGAGAGCCGGAATGACTCTCCTTTTGAGTACAGTGGCTCTGGACCTGACGAACCAGTTTTGTGGTTTAGGCAAACTATAGGACACACTTGTGGTTTTATGGGTCTGATGCATTGTGTCCTCAATCTCCCGGCTGCCGACTACATTCAACCCGGCAGTTTCTTTGATAGACTTCGAAACGACGCCATACCTCTCAAACCAGCAGAGCGTGCTGATCTGATATATAATTCAGAAGAGTTGGAAGAGATATACAAGCAAGCAGCACAGACGGGAGACTCGCGAGTTCCTGGTACGAATGAACCTGTGGACTACGCATTTGCCGCTTTTGTCAAAGGCAAGGACAATCACCTATATCAGATGGAGGGCTGGAAAAAGGGTCCTATTGATAGAGGTGCACTTCCTGAGGAAGACGATTTGTTCTCGACCAAAGCGTTGGAGCTTGGTCCGCTTCAAATAATTAATCTGGCGAAAGCAAGCGAAGGTAGATTCAGCTGCATTGCATTGACACATTCTAAAGTATGAATCTTCGAATTTAATCCATGAATAAAGCAGTAATTCAGCCACCAATACAGAAATCTCAGCGATTATACTTGGAATAATTCTTGAGGCCTGTATTTCTAGTGAATTCAACGCAAAGGAGTTTCTATCTGCGAAGGCCGTAAGTGTGGTCGGTTGTCTATGATCTCACATTGCTTTCATTTTGAAGGTAAGAGAGTTGATTCTTGCTTGTTGCTTCGCAATTTAATCACAAGTCGAGAAAACCCTCATACTACTACAGCACCTCAGCTATTTAGTCAAACTCAGATGCATTAAGAGTATAATCTTTCCACTACCTTAAACTGATAGCCACGGATGGGTCTCGCTGGTCAAACATGAACATCTTCAGTTGATCAGTATTTACGAGGAGATTGGTTTTCTCTCCATCTATTCCACTCACTTTCGGGGGGTTTTTATGAGTGAAACAGAAATGCGTAATTAAGTGCTCTACAGGATAAGTTAGACGCAGTTTCAGATATGATTTGAAAGCTACAATGCAACAATAGAGCCAAAATGAAAGACGGTAATGGCTTTTTTTGTGATATAAAGTATGCATTAAAGGAAGCATGTGAGACGGCCATGGTCCGAAGGCGGAGCAATCGATAATGCACGATGACGGTAGCGTATTTTCAATATTTGAAAACAATCACAGCCGCCGTGCTATCCAATTTTATTGGTGAAACTACCTTGACGTCACAAGATCGCCCCAACAATGAGCTCAAGAGATAGCTTGTGATGGCGCCACTCTTTCATGCGTTATGATTGCAATGAGTGATTATTGCCTTGGAGAAGATTGTCAAACCACCCTGTATCTGATCGTCGGAGATCTCGTGTCGTCTGGACAGACGACTGGATATATCCTCGACCCTGAATTCAACATTTACATGAGCGGCTGCATGGTTTGCGTTTAAGGGTACGTCGAGTCCGACATGATCGCCCTGGAAGCCGAAACTTGGAGTCTTCCTCAACCCACAGTTGAAAGCCTTGATTTTGTGCTTTCCGAGTATCATTTCCTCAAAGAGTTCCGATTCACAGGGCATTCGTTGTGAATTTCATGGATTCGTAAGCTTATTTGTGAGGCTATTGTTCCGCACATCTGGAGTCGTTTTATGCCACAAAGTGACCGCTACAGCAGATCGCGTCCCTTGTATTCGTCATGTCTCGCTCTGTATTCGTCATCGCTTGTCTCATGGACTCCTTTCTTTCCTTCTCTTTTGGTGTTTCGGTTACTTCGCACTTGCATGAACTTGAAACTCAGCTAGACGCCCCGCCATGACCTGGTAGGCCAAGCCACTTTGCGTGTTGTCTGCCTAGCAAGGAGCAAAGCTTGGCTAAGCTTGATCGAGCTTGGTCATGCCCTGATGTCCAGATTATGCAGGGTGCAGCTTTTAGTGGCACAATCGAACTCGCTTTCAATGCGTTTTGCGACATCCTAACCTGTCGGCTGGGGGAGCATGTGGATCCTCCGCAAACAAGGTGCCATGATAGGCTGAAGCTTGCTCCTTAGCTGAAGTGGGGAGCGACCTCTGGGAGAACATTATAAAAGGAGCGGAAAAGCTCTCAAATTTCGTGTCCTACAGCAATTTCTCAATCTTTAAACGCACAATCTTACCATCTAACTTCACAATCATGGGCTGGTTTGACGGAAGTTCTCAAGAGGATGCCTATAACACGGTGAGTAACTATCAGACGTCTAGGCTTCATGGTTCTTCCTCCCATGGACAGACCTGGATTGAACTTGCTAGGTCTTGGGTAGAGATTGATGAACTGATGTGTCACGTTTTCGTACAGGTGTCCGGCAATGACAATTATGGCCAGGAACACGAGCCCTCGAAGGTGCACGAGCTGATTGCTGGTGCAGCAGCTTACGAGGCTGCCAAGGTACAGCCATCTCCTGATCGTCCCGAGTACAACACGTATAGCTAACTGTTCCTGTGTCCAAAACTCAGGCTTACGAAAATCACGTAAGCGAAAATGGCCAACCACCTAGTCATGAGAAGGCGAAGGAAATTCTTGCTGGCTTCGCTGGAGCATTCATTGATCGCGAGGCGGAAACCAAGGGCCTTGACTTTATTGACAGAGAGAAGGCCAAGTACGACGCAAGGCGACAGGCTGAACAAGCTCTTGCCGATAACAACGAGTGAGTAGCCCCATAAACGCCATGTTCTCTACGGAAGTACGATTATTCTGACCAGTAAATACGAAACAGTCAAGGCTGGTAGAACGATGACCGTGTTGCCAACGGCATTGTTGGAGGCAATATCGGAGGCATTTTGTCCTACCTGTCTGGGTACGCCTAGTCTAAGTCAAGTATGATGTCATGAAATTCCTAAAACGAGAAAAAATGAGATACTCTTCTGTCCATGTCTCAAAAATGCTCTCTCTCTCTCGTGCCCAAAGCTTGCAATTCGATCGTAACAATACTGAAGGGACCAAATAGCATTCAGTGGTGATTGTCAAGTCACTACCCATGTTGAGATGCTTTTCAAAGTTTGGACTAGCCCCCGCGTTCACTCAAGCTTAAGAGATCTGAATGAACTAAGATTGTCCATAAACTATGAACATCACCGCGGCTTAAAAAGTAGCCCCTTCATTTGACTTAGATTGAACAGCGTCGACACACACATAATATTTCAAATAGTCATAAGTACATTCAGGATATTAGTCTGAAATAAAGCCAAACTCGTTTCCATCTTTACTGCTCACTCCAGAATCTGCTCTTGAATTTGGTGCCAAAGTCCTGCACGATCTATACTGAGCTCACATCTTGCTCCCGTTCGAACGCTTCGCAACTCTCATTGATTTTTGATGTGGAAGAAGGAGAGGCTAATGTTGTAGCTGAAAAGCTTCAGTTCATTGTATCAGCCTTTTATGATTCGCTTTTATTCCAACGATGTATATCTAGTAAGACTGGCAAACATTTAAAAGTCCAGTCTCAGTGGAATTAGAGTAGGTATTGCAATGGTTCAATGGACCCTAACGTATATTTATTTCCGAGAAACAATAGTTCCCTCTTAAAATCTATCTATGCTAAACTTTTTGTGAATCATTTTGTCCTAACCTATTTAGGAGTATTAGGCTAAACTCACACTCAGCATTATCTGACAGGTAAATGTATTTTGTTTCCGAGATCTCCTGATCACAAAAGTTTATAGCTGACTATAGTTCTGATCTATTTCTTTTCCCATTTGGATTGAACGTGAATTTCATCTCTACTTATCAAAATTCCTTTTGTACAATCAGGTACTTCATATTAAAAAGAACATTTTGATATAAAGAAACAAGCGTTTTGTCTAGTTTGACGCCCTTGGTCGAGAAAGCAACGCACCATGAGCTTGATATGGATCCCAATAGAATATTTTAAATTAAAAAAAGTCGAACAAGGACTCCTCTTTTCAATGAAGGCGTTAAGTCAAATTATGTCGCTGTTGCTTAAGTAGCGGAAATAACGATATCATGGTAATTTTCAAAAGTCGATTGCGCGGTCTTAAGCTTTGAGTAGTTCATTTAAAGCTCTGATACATCTAACACCTAAGGCAGAAACACTCATCTTCATGCTGTAATCGTAATCTTCACTCACCTTCGGTATTGTCTTCCCCTCAGCCTTGATCTTTTTCACATGGCCACGATAGGCACAGGTTGGGCGCACGACCTTCTTTGACTTTAATCGACGGACTATTTGTAGTTTATCGCTGGCTTACTGTTATCGAAGTTAACAGTGATTTACAGTTGAGCGATCATGCAGCACGATCCCGTAACTATGATACCGAGGGCCCTTACCAAGGTGATGGTACAAAAACATCATCATATAGATCTCGCAAGCGGAGGAGAAAGTTTCTTGCCTGTTTAAGTTGTCATCATTGAGAAATCAAGTGCGATCAAGCCTCACCAACTTGCGGGCGCTGCGATAAGTCTCGGAGCGAGATGTGTCTACCATACCAGCATGAATCGTGCTACGGACGATACGAGGGACAAACCCTCTGCTGGAGTGGACTCGGCTAGCGTAGCAAAAGTCTTTTTGGATAATTATGATTTGAGAGTTGCGCAAGATCTCACCAGTCCAACTTGTGCAGATACCTTTAATTCCACCGAGCGCTATCATCAACCGGCTTCGTAAATAGGACGCTTCATGATCGAGACAAGACGTGGTTTATTATAGATTGGCATCTCTTCCTGCGAAAAAGGGACTTAAATATTGAGGTGACATGGCAAAGCAATGGTAGAACATCGATCCTACGCGCTCGTACTGAGAACACGAAATCGCCATGGTGTACGAGAAAAGATCGACAAGAGTCCGCTAGTGCATCAGGAACGAGATGAGCAAAGAAAGAGATTTGAAGAAGTATCTTTGCTCCCGTTTGTCAGGCTAACGATCATGATATAGGATGGAAGAAGCGACGACAACAATCGGACGGTGAGAGAGGTCAAGAAATAGATCTCCTGTTCGGAAGGATGCAACACTCCGGAGCATCAACAAATAAACGAATAATGCGACTAGCAAAGTACCGGACGCTGTGGAATGCACAATTATAGCTGTTGATCGTCATGCAGTAGCAATTTACAAGGCGCAACAATATCCATGATTTGCCTTTTATCAATGCTGTCGGAAAGGTGAGAAGCTCTCAGTGAAAGCCTCGGCTCGTAGGAACAGTAAGTGGCACTAAACGCCGACATTCGAGCTTCAGAGACGCTTAACACCGAACATGCATGCATGGCAGAGTAAATTTCTAAATGTACGAGAAGATATAATTGATATGGTATCTGAGCGCAAAATAGATACAATCAGCCCATGATTCAATAGTTGACAGCAAGAGTGCGCTGAATATTGCGAAATCTATCAATTATGAAAACTTTACCCAATTGTCATGATTGATTCACTCATTGATGGTTAACTTGAGTTACTGTCTTTCATAAACGCTGACATGCGTACACAACTCTCGGCCGTAGCCAAGGCTGCAGGAGGCCACGACTATGAGCATCGGAAACAGAGATGTCATGTAGATGCCCGGCTGGCACCCCTTGGCATCCCCCTATCGAAAACAAAGA
Organism: Verruconis gallopava; assembly: GCF_000836295.1. Lineage (NCBI taxonomy): Eukaryota > Fungi > Ascomycota > Dothideomycetes > Venturiales > Sympoventuriaceae > Verruconis > Verruconis gallopava. The sequence goes on along the minus strand of NW_015622161.1, from coordinate 138,991 downwards.
AAGCAATTGACATACAAGGTGATGACGCTTACGCGATCAAAGATTGCAGCATGATGGCGTATGTAAATCGTAGAAGCCCGGTTGCCGTGTTAGAAAGCTTCCTCGAAGCAAAACCTAGCCAGTTCCGCAAACTGTGATGACTTACTACATATCATGTGCTCAATTTCACGCAACGCCGAAGACCTGCTTCCTTTTTCTCGCCTTCATTCAGAGCTCGTACAATGGCTTCAGACTCAATCGCCTCCTCCAACCCTTCATAATCTACCCAATTTGAGAACCACGTACGAAATAATGAACGACAAGTAAGATATTGTGAATAAGTGACTTGTAGTCTCACTTCGCAGACCTTAGTGGAAGATTGCACCGTCAGGTCCAGAGATGGCTTTGAGGTCCCAATACGGGTGTATCGCAAGGCCACATCGACTTCACCTGGTCCTTTTACCATTGCCATTCACGGAGATGTTAACTTCACGGGCAGTCTCACCGAAGAAGAAGCCCATTGCCGCCTGTTCTCAGAGAAATTCAATGCCATATGTGTAAACATCGGACACAGGCTCGCTCGGGAGCACAAATCTTCAATTACGGCGTACGATTGTTTCGATGTGGCGAAACGGACTGCCGAACACGCCGTTGAGCTTGGTGCCGACCCGAGTAAAAATTTCATCGTTCAAGGCTCCACGGCAGGTGCTCATGTGGCGAGCCTCGTGAGGCATTTATCTCGGGATGAAAAGCTTGAGACTCATACTACTGGACTGTTAGAGATATGTACCAGTACATGCCAGTTCAATGCTATTCCAAAATAACATTGACCGGAGTACATAATTTGAAGCCAAGATATCCAAGGCGGCTTGAGACACGAAGTGCTGCTTCAGTTCTTTCACTTTACCGGAGCTTCAGACGATCAGTCAAATCATTTCAACTCCGTACTACTCTGGCCAAGTGGCCAAAAGAACCTACTCCACTGTACTTGCAAGTTCATGGACGAGGCTTGTTCCGAGACTCGGCATTAATATATAAACGAGAACTGAGGGAAGGGGAGGTAGAAACAAAATTGAAAGTTAACCCCGGCGTGCCACAGGGCTTCAATAACTTCTCTTTCACCACAGAATTGCAAAGCAGCATGATCTGGATACTACTGACGTGATAAATAGGCTGTTAAATCTAAAGAAATGATGTCGTGCAGAGTGTAACACAAAAGATTGTTTTCTTCGAACGGGAATAGTCTATACTTTCGAATAGATCGATTTCTCTTTGCTTATTCCACAGATATCAGTTATTGCAAACCATAAAACGAAGCTACGGCAACTGTCTATGATTCCAATGAGCGTTTACAGCGCAAAACTTGCTAAGTCGTGCCAAGCAGTGGTCTCTTCACCTCGAGATTATATTCAGAAAGTTGGGTGATGGTTGTATCATAAATTTCTATGCCAAGTTTGCCCCGTATAACTGCATTTGGACGAACGCATTGGTTGCGCGTTCGCTTCGTAGCGTATACAAGACTTTGTCCAAAGGCCAGATGAGCTCAAGTCGCCGTTGATATTTATACACATGGGCAACACGAATGGCTTGTCGTGAAACTAAACAATGCAAATTGTAAGGATTTGAAGCACTCTTCGGTTCCCTAATTCGCCGTCATGCCAAAGGTATCTCTGTTTAGTACCCTATTTTAGAGTGGGCTTAGATTATAATGCCAAGATGAACTTTTCAACCCCGTCATGGCTATTGCTACAATGACAGCCGATACATTCAAATAACCCTCTCCTAAAATATCTTTTATGATGCCCAAAAATTATTGAGATTAGGTTTTCACGTAAGTACCTTCGAGTTTGACCATCCAAACTTGATCAGTCGCTCATTCCGCCTCGTTCGAGAAATCGTGTTCCATTTACGCCAACGACACCTTTTCCAAGCTGGCTCGCAACGACTGTTGCCTCTCTAACAGCTCTTGCTACAGTTCCTCTTGTCCTGCCTTCTTCGAGAACAAGTAAACCTCCGATGGTGCATCCGCCAGGTGTGCTGACCTTATCCCTCAAAATTGCAGGGTGCTCCCCGTTGGTCACCAGACTCGCCGTACCTCTCATGACTTGTGCTGCCATAAGCTGCGCTTCAGCTCTTGGAAGTCCCATGGCCACGCCCCCATCTGCCAATGCTTCAAGGACAAGAGCCATAAAGGCAGGTCCTGAGCCGCATAGCGCAGTGCTCGCATCCATAGCGGAGGGTGGAAGATGTACGACCCGTCCTATTCTTGAGAATATCCAGGTTACCAAACTGTTCCATTCAGGTGACAGAGGTGGCGTCGATGTCGCAATAACCGTCATTGATTCACGAACAAACGATGCAGTGTTTGGCATAGCCCTGACCACTCTACAGGCATCAGCCGGTTGCTCTTTCCCGTAGAGCAATTGCTCAATTTGTTCAGCGGTAACTCCAGCAAGAATAGAAATCAATAGTTTGCCTCTCAGCGCGTCTTTGATACCTGGTGCTCCAAGAACTTCACGAAACATCTGTGGTTTGCAACCAAGCAGCACGACGTCTCCTTCTTCGACCGCTTTCACGTTATCGTTGACGTAGACGGAAAGTGGAATATTATGATGGCCGAGGCTTTGTCTGATACGTTTTGCGGAACTCTCCCGCCGAACACAAGCTATGAACTTTGCTGGTAATCTTTGTGGGTACTCCTCCATCGGAGTCGAAGTGCCGGAAGGGGCATGAGAGATCTGGCCCGGGATCCGCTCTTCCAAATGCGACATTATGCCAGACGTTATTGCAATGCCCATTGTACCTGATTTAATTAGTTCACATTAGCTGAGGGCTGTCAACAGCATACCGCAGCCGAGAATAGTGAGCGTAAGCCCATTGAAGTTGGTATCAGCAAAAGCCATATTTTCGATTTTATTAGCCCTTATCAAAAGCCCCACGCAGGAATGTTGTTCTATCTGCGTAGTACGTCACTTGAGCACCGTCCTAAAAAATTCGGTTCATTGAAAACAAAGATATCTCGATCAATGTTGTCGTAAGTCATGAGTCGGACTTGGGATGGAAGATTCAAAAACATGCTCCGATTTCGGCGTCTAAACACTGTACTCAATGAGTCGTAGCGCAACATCTCCAACAGTCCTCGAGTTCAGCTATACTTCCACCGGGTGCAACGAATTATGCCTTAATGATCCTTTATAAGAGCCAATCGGGGCTCTTCATAACCAAAAGAGGATTTCACATCATGGCAACACGTGATTATAAAGCAAGTCTCTTCTCTCATTCATCTCGTTTGCAGTACTAACATTTCAACCGGCTGCCCTTACAGCACTCAATGGCTTACAATCCAATTCGACAGTAGTGAAAGCGATTAGGGCGTCCAGAAAGGAACTAAATGAGTTAGCCATCCCTGAAATGCTTGATTTTGCTAGACGCATCGGATATCAGGTAAAGCTAGGACTGAATCAGCGCTTTTCTCACTGCTGATGTGCCTGGCAGCCATCGGATTTCGCATCATTCCATCCCATCCATATAGCCGGAACAAAAGGCAAAGGATCCACAAGCTCTTTCATTTCATCAATATTAGCTCAATACCGCAAATCTCCTGACCCGAAAGCTCCTCGTAAGATAGGCTTGTATACATCGCCGCACATACGCTCTGTCCGTGAGCGTATCCAGATAAATAACCAGCCGATATCAGAAGCTGTATTTGCGAAGTATTTTTTCGATGTATGGGACCGGCTGTCATCCACTGGAGATGGATCAAAACCCATGTATTTCCGCTATTTGACTTTAATGGCTTTTCATCTATTCTCGTGCGAGGGCGTGGACTCGGCGGTTATCGAATGTGGTATTGGCGGAGAATATGACAGTACGAACATTCTTCCTGCACCCTCAGTCGCTGCAGTGACTGCACTCGGTATTGATCACGTAGAAATTCTCGGCGAAACGCTCTCAGAAATTGCGTGGCACAAAGCCGGAATCTTCAAGACGGGTACAACCGCGTTCACTATACCACAGCCAGAACCGGCGATGGAAGTCTTGAAGAAACGTGCTCAAGAAAATATGTGCGAGCTGACGGTAGTCCCCGTCAGACCGGCGATAGCGGACGGAAAAATCAAGCTTGGCCTAGCCGGGGAGTACCAGAAATACAATGCCTCACTTGCAGTTGCAGTTGCAGCAAAACATCTGACGAATATAGGAGTCCAAGGTATACCGGATCCCATTCTGTACCCAGGTCTACTACCTCGTGAATTTCATCTTGGACTTGCCGAAGTTAAACTTCCCGGTCGCTGCGACTTGAGAAAAGACGGAAATATCTCGTGGTGTTTAGACGGTGCGCATACCATTGAAAGCATCGAAGCTGCTGCAAAATGGTTTGGATCCTTGAACATGGAAAACAAGAATGGACGACGAATCATGATTTTCAATCAACAGTCGCGCGATGCCAGGGCTCTTGCTCGCAAATTGTACGACACGTTATCGGGCACCTTGAACGTTCGAAGCCCATTTTCGCATTGCATATTCACCACAAACATCACTTACAAGGAGGGGAACTATAAAGCCGACTTTGTTTCTATGAATACCGACAGCAAGGAAGTCGAAGCACTCAAGGTGCAACGGGAACTCGCAAACACCTGGGCAGAGCTCGATCCCAATGCCACAACAGAAGTTACCGTGTCGATCGAGGAAGCCATCAATCTCGCAAGACGCGTGGCAGCTGAGTCGGAGGAGCAAACTCAAGTTCTCATCACGGGAAGCCTACACCTTGTGGGTGGGGCTCTCGAAGTTCTCGAGACGAGCGGTCTACAACAATAGCTTCATCGTCCTTTTCGGCTTGACCCTTTACATGTATTTGTATGTTTTATAATGTAGTCAGCCTCGGGGCCATCAATTGCCCACTTGCGTTTTCTTGCTTTGATATCCTGTGAGCCTACCATAAATGCAGTACACTCAATCGGGAAATTTGTGTTCACTTCACCTCGAAACAAGATATCAATGATTTCTCGTGTCAGTATTTATTGTGCAACTGCAGATCAAGCTCGTCCCTGTCGTTTTGGGGGGGGTTCTTTATCACCCGATTTCCTTAGCCGCTCCGGTAAAGTGTCTGCTCTCGTGAACATGCTTTCCGGATCACGATTTGGTTCACTTTAGCTTTTTAGGGCAGGAAAGAAACTGATACCAAGTGGACTACACGCGAGCTTTCAAGACAAATTAGGTAGCTTCAATGGACCATGCTCTTTGTTCCTCGTCAAGGACATCGTACACATGGTGAGCGAAAATGGTGTCACGTCAATTGCAGCGATTCCCGCAACAAAAATCAGCTCAGATCGATGGACTTTTCTGGAGTCGAGTACCAAAAAATACATTACGTATGCGCGGGCTTTTGTGGAGGAAAGCGAAAGTCAAGTAGTCATTACGAACTGAAGCTGTGGGAGCATCGAAGAGCTTGATGCTTCATACACTTTCTCACGCAATGTCCAGTACCGAGCAATTTCGCGCCAAGTAGATTGTAATTGAGGAGTCATGTTCGTCCAATTTGCCGTTTCAAACTGATTCTTCCAGCATGCCTGGAATCTTTTCGACGCGAGGCCGTAATATCTTCAGGTCCGCATGAAGATAAACTGTTCTAGGAGTTGAGGGTTCCCTGCAGGGCGTGCCATGGAATGTTAGTTCCTGAGATTGCTCAGCAAACCGCAAAGGCTTCACGGTGAACTCAACTTCTTCAGCAGAAATCTCCGTAGTAAACAGCATTCACATCCTTCAGCGCGTACAACACCAAAGTGTAAGCAGCCATCTACAGCATCTGCTAAGAGATATCTCTTGTTTCGCTCGTGGTTGACCAAAAGACGCTCGTTGAGATAGTCATTCAATAGATGGCCAAAATTAGTAGATAATAATTACATATTACTATTTCGCAGTTCTCAGCCGCTCTTCAAAACATTTCTGGAAATGCTATAGTGTACGCTCAACAACGTAAATGCTGCATGATCTGACACTTCATAATTACTCATGCCTTATTTCTCCTCTCCCAAATCAACATTGCTGGTGGCAACGGACGCGAGAAAAGTGACTAGACAGACAAAACGTTAGTTCCTCCGTTTTTGTTCGCAGAGATCCTTTGGCAGGCTTACCGAATAGTCCGTCTTTGGGAACGGCTTCTTAGGATCCAAGCTAAACTTGAATTCTTTCACCAAGGTGGCAATAATAGTTTGCATCTGAAGGTACGCAAACTGCTCGCCTATGCATCGATGTCGGCCAGCGCCAAACGGCAAATACGGACTGTTTGCTCCCTTGGAGATCAATCCATAGCCATAGTCAACCTTCTCTTCGTCTTCGACTGTCATCGCGCTAGCATCCCACCGTTCTGGTTGCCACTTCTCGGGGTTCGGGAAGTATTCAGTCGACATCGAGGAGGCGATTGGTGCGGCAAGAAGCTGGTGCGAGGTAGGAATAATGTAGGGAGTGCCTTCTACTGGAATGGGCTGCTTGACGCGCCGGAGAATCGAGTGAATTGGTGAGTGCATTCTGAGCGTTTCCTTGATAACTTGGGCATGTAGCGTCAATTTAGCCAAGTCTTCGTACTTCAGAGGCCTTAGTTCCTCGCCCAGAACGCGTTTCTGTTCAGCAATTAATTTCTCCTGAATATCTGGTCTTTCAGCGAGGTGTAGGAGCGCAAAAGCCGTAGTACTAGCAGAGGAGTGCTGGCCGCCCATAAGTAAAGCAATCATGATGCCTCCAATCTCATGATCGGGGAGCTTGGAACCATCTTTGTATGTGCAATTCAACAAGTTCCAGATCATATCCTCTTCATCCTTTTCCTCCTTTCCTGCTCTTCGCTTTTTGGCAATATCAGCATAAGTCTGAATCATTTTCTTGTGAGCAGCATCGCGTCTGCGATTATGTGGGAGAGGAAACCAGGGCAACATGAAATTGATGGGCGAAAATCCCATGTCAAGATCGTGCATCCAATCAGCGAAATCAGAATTCATAAGACTTCGGACCTCTTTTCCTTGAAGCGTACGTGATGCCGTGAAAATAATCGTCTCGGAAAGCGCACGTACGACCTCGACAGAGCCACGTGAGCCCTTAAAAGCGGGCGCACGTTTGACGTAGTCTTCGACTTCATGCTGGATAAGGGGGACGTAAGATTGGAAGGCTTCCGTTGTTAGACCGAATTTAACAAACTGCTCGACTTGTCAGATATTTCGATCAAACATATACACAAGAACGAACCTTCTTTTGCTCCATGAGCTTAGAATTTGGACAGTCGTAAACAACATCTTTGCCGAACACAGGCTTGGTCAGGCCGTTGTAGACCTCTTCAGCGCTGATATGGCTGTGCTTTCCGTTCAAGATGAAGTCGTTGCCCCTCTTGCCAACAAAGACCGTAGTCTTCTTGCCGAGTAATATGAATGTAAAGCAGTCACCGTACTAGCACTTGTTAGCAGCGAATTCTGTGCGCTAATAAGGAGCGCCTCCATCGAACCTTCGCCTTGTTTTTGTGAAAAAACTTGACAGGGTCCATGCCATACGTGATAGTACTACCGATAAGCGGGAACAAGTGAAAGACCATAGGAGGCTCTGTCGGATTCTTCCATAGTAATTGCTTCAGAACATTCAGGACAACTGTGACAGTGAGGAAGAGGGCAAAAGCGGCGGCGACGGTGAGTGGCGTCCACTCGACAACAGAGAAAGGCTCTGCGACAGTTGCGAGGATCCCCATTCTTCCGGCTTTCAAATCGCAAAAAGGTGAGTGGAATGTGAAGTCGTGGAAGGGCGGTATCGCGACTTTTTGAATGTTGAGGTCTGTCTTAGGCTTAGTCGCATCGAAACGGGATCCACCCTGCACGGACGGATACGCAGGAACCGAAGCCGCCATTCTGGCGTGAGATTCACAGAGAATGGATGTCGCCAACCACATTGCGTCGGCCTTCTCATCATCAGCCGAGAATTCACTTCCCCGGTCCGTTGGGTTGCTGGTGGCCAGAGCATGTGCTGATTATCGTGCCTCGAAGACGCCTGTGCTTGTGAAGGAGTCCCCACCTTCAGAAGACGCGAAACGTTCGTAATCTTGCAGCAACATCTACGAAATGAGAGAACGGAATCCTTGAGCAATGAGGAGAGTCTCGAAAATCTCCGATACTGCTTATACAACTCATCTTCTCGAATGTCGTGCGCCATTGCGAGTTTACCTCGCACATCTTTCCTCATCCGCTCCGTTTGTCATTTCATCGCCAGGTCCATACCACAGGACTCGAGTCTAATTTGAATTAACGTTGAAGTAGTCACGATGGCTGTCTATTGAATAGCATTATTATGCTTATCCTCCCAACTACCTCTTTGATCTCAGAAAAAGATCAACAAAGCCCAGATTTTGATGTAGCCGCCTATGTATCCTCATTTCGTACTTTGACTTGGCCTATTTTCAGAAATTTGTTGTAAGAAGGATTTTTCACGAGCAAAATCTAACTTGACCCGGCCAAAGGGCCGAAAACTTCGGGTTCGTACGAAATCCTTCATGGTTTCAGTGGTGATCGCAGTTCCCGTCGTTAAGACACAATATCCATGAAATTGAATGATGGACAAAAAGAAGGACCGTGAGGAGAGGGTTTTTTTTTTTTTCTCTTGATTTTTAGCACGCGTAGCAAACCTGTTCGACAATGAATTGATAGTCCTGATTTAAGCGTGATATATATTCTAGTCACTGCTGCTCCCAAGAACATGTACCTATTGTCTAGCTTGCTTCATTCTTGTCAAAGCTATAATCGGTACTCCAAAGGACGATATCAATAGTCAATTGCGAAACAAATGTGAAAGACATCACCCTTTTCTTCGGAGTCGGGCAAGAAACAAGACTGCGTTCGGCCGATTTCGGAGACGGACGTCCAAAAAGTTTGAAGGTTGAATGATATTTTCGAGAAAGTTAATCAAGATCAAGTGCATAGCTTTCTTTCAGTCAGTCATTATCACTTTGAGCAAATAATTGCATACAGGATGTCGGCGAACGATACATTCCAGACACCGCTAAATTCGCGCTATGCCTCGCCAGAGATGAAGGCGCTCTGGTCGCCGAGAACGAGATTTAGCACCTGGAGAAAGTTGTGGCTATGGCTTGCGCAATCAGAGAAAGAGCTTGGACTGCCAGGAATCACTGATGAAGCAATCAAGCAACTTGAAGAGCACGTGACTATCCAAGATGACGAATTCGCGGGCATTGCGGAAGAGTATGAGCTTCGTTGTCGGCTGACGCGCTGATTGCTAAAATTTTCCTCAGAGAAAAGAAACGTCGCCACGATGTCATGGCACATGTTTGGGGCTACGGCCAAGTGGCACCAGATGCAGCAGGAATCATACACTGGGGAGCTACAAGCTGCTACGTGACCGACAATGGTGATCTCCTCCTGCTACGACAGGGGCTTGATATTCTGCTGCCAAAACTAGCCACGGCCATTTCGAAATTATCACATTTTGCAGACAAATACAAGGATCTACCATGCCTTGGATACACTCATGCCCAACCTGCTCAACTCGTCACCGTAGGAAAGCGCGCTTGCCTCTGGTTGCAGGACCTTCTCATGGACCTGCGAAATCTCGAGCGTGCCAGGGATGATCTAAGATTCCGTGGCGTCAAAGGCACAACAGGTACTCAAGCATCCTTCCTGCAAATCTTCGACGGCGATCACGAAAAGGTGGAGAGGTTGGACGAGCTTGTTACGGAGAAGGCAGGCTTCAAGTCGGCATACATCATTTCGTCGCAAACCTATCCCCGAAAGGTCGACCTAGACGTGCTCGGAGCTCTAGGCGGTCTTGGTGCAACTTCGGAACGGATAGGAGTCGATATCAGGCTGCTCGCACATGGGAAGGAACTCGAGGAACCATTTGAAAAGGACCAGATTGGTAGCAGCGCCATGGCATACAAGCGAAATCCAATGCGAAGTGAGAGACTGTGTTCATTGGGAAGATACTTGCAAAATGAGCCCAAAAACGCAAATGACACATACCGCGCACAGTGGTTTGGTAAGTCCTCTTAGTTACTGTAGAGAGCTTGCTGATACTTTCGGGTAGAGCGAACACTGGACGACAGCGCCAACCGTCGCTTGTCAATTCCTCAATCCTTCCTATGCGCTGATGCATGCCTGATATTGTGAGTGCAGAGCATGGCTCATAAAAGAAGATCAGACCTAAACGGGGAGTTTGCTAACCACCATCTCTAGAATGAACAATATCTTCTCTGGTCTTGTTGTCTACCCCGCCATTATCCAGAAGCACATCAATGAAGAGCTTCCATTCATGGCTACCGAGAACATTATCATGGCCTGTGTAGCCGCTGGCCTATCACGCCAGGATGCTCATGAGGAAATTCGCGTACTCTCCCACGAGGCCGCCGCGGAAGTGAAGCAACATGGTCGTGCCAATGATTTGATTGACAGGATAAAACGTACGAAGTTTTTCGAGCCCGTGGTGGGTCGTTTGGATGAGCTGCTTGACGCGAAAACATTTATCGGCAGGGCACCACAGCAAGTGACCAAGTTCTTGAAGACAGAGGTCGAGCCCGCGCTGGAGAAGTACAAGGATAAGATTGGCACTGACGCCGCCGAGTTGAGCGTGTAGGTGCGCGTAAATGGCAGTTAGACCTCCGTTTTACCGGATAAGCGGCTGGAAGCGAGCCGGGACGGACAAAGGGATAATCCCTTTTCCTTGAGATAACGCTGTTGTAATAAAGCATGGTTTACGATTTTCAATGCCTTAAAAATCCCAGGAAAAGGATCGCCACTTTCAATTGTCCTCTCCACCTCAATGTACTACTCATGTTGAGAAGTATTTCTCATTAATTGATCGTCTGCAAATTTGAAGTTTGGAGCACAGCCCCAACTGCAGACAGTCCGAACGAACGGCACAAATAGATCTTGCAATGTGAACTCGATTGACTCGTGCTGAACAAAGGTATGATAGAGAACATGGTACTCAAGCCACACGGCCCTCGGTACTATATATGCTCGTCGACATTCGGGGCATGTTCGACCCCCTTCTTTACGAGAGAGGATCGCATGTTGAAGGCCATGTCGAACGGAATCCGGGGCGTCCTCTGGAAGTAGAGCTGGAAGGTGGTTGAGATCAGGGACTGAAGCAGCGGATGACAGGGACAATGAGAACAGGGAATGGACACGAGACTGCTTAAATATTCGCGACAGTGGATTTTTGGCTAGATCAGATGAATGGCAACTAGCCCTTTCCCCTGACGCCACGCAGAAAGAGGCCATCGGTTCCAGTAGCCGGGCAGACATTACCATCTGATCATTTGGTAATTCAGTCGGCAGGATTACCTTACGATCGAGGGGTGACCCCGAAATGTCAAGGTAGTAGACCGGCGTCGCTGCCATGAAGATGGTCTCACGACTCATGACCGGAATCGTTTCCAAACGCATCTGGTCGAAAGCAAGAGAGGTCGCATTAGCTGTGGTCGAGGATTCTTGCAATTTCGAACCCCACCTTCTAGCAATCTCTTGCCGTTCTTCCTCCAAAAGGTCATCCACGCTTCGAGTATGGCTCCAAATCAATTCTGGCCGTTGGAGACAGTGTTCGTATAGTCTTAGCAGCCAAGACCTTTGTTCAAATTGGACATTCCAAACATCATCGGTCAAACGAGCGCTTGGCCTCAGTTGTTGCAAACGATGGATACGGTTCTTCAGTTCTGCAATGCTTTGTGGTATGACTGAACAATCCTGCGACTGAGATCCATCGATATCGTTGACCAGACGCCGAAAACCAACATACGAGAATGGCTGGAGCAAAGGGTTTTGCCTTGCATCAACAAGCAGCGCAGGCCTGCCCGATTCAGATAAGTGAATTCGATCTAAAATCTCGCCTGGTAGCCAACGTAAGCGATTTCCCGCTACGTCCAATTGTTGCAGGTTTTTCAAACGGGACACGTTCGGTGAAAGAGCTGTCAGATTGTTGTTGAGCAGTCTTAGTCGCCTGAGTCCAGAAAGTGTGAAGAGCCTCGGCGGTAGGTCCGACAGGGCGTTATTGTCTAGCATCAAATCAAACGTCTCGTCGAACTCGGCCAGATCTTTCTCGCTGTCTAGCGAATAGATACTCAAAGACTCATCTTCCTCGTTGCCATATTCTTGACGACTCGGACGCCCGCAATCATAATTTCCTTTCCATAGTGGTTGTCGAACCATCTGCTGCATTGGTATTAACATATCGTCTGTTAAGTAAGGTAATCCCAGGTTACTGAATGATTTGTTAGTGATAATTCCTGGACACAATTGCTATCCACGTACGCAAGATCAATGCTATCTCTTAAAGCGTCATCCTTCGCAAAAACATTTTCCCCGTTTTCAGCGAACGAGGCAATCCTCTGTCTTGCTTCAATCACAACGGCAGGCTCTGAGATATGCACTGGTCGACAAAGAGAGTTCGCTGCTGGCCTTCGCCACGTTCCCATGCCTTCAAATGGCTCATCCGGGATAAAGTTATTGCTCTTGGGATCTTCAACATCCTCAGAGTCTATGCTTTCCAACGAGCTATCGCTGCCCATAAAGATGCCGCTGTCAAGATTCCTCTGAAAAGCCTTCCTCTGCCTTTGCTTTTCACCATTTTGCCACCACGTACCCTTGTATTGCTTCTTTCTCCTTGGTGCAAAATAATTTTCCGCGCCTGGTTCGGCAGGATCGCTTGAGAAGACCGCTGGATCACTTGGGGTGTTATCCTCGACCAGAACGGAAGGCCGCGCACGTTTGCGGCTGCTGCTTTGTGACGAGGACTGCTTCGACATTATAAAACAGAATATGAGCGGCACCTAGAAGGTCATGTTCGGAGCGGTATGTTCAAATAGTCGTAAGTTGAATTTATTATGTTGGCTCGACGCGACCTGAGCTTCCAGAGCACGCGACACTAGCGCGATGCGCGTGGGGTGGCTGGCGTTTGTCGTCAAGATATTACTAATCTTCAGCCTACCACGTGCCCAGTTCCCCAAGATATCCTGATCGAGTTCGACGCTGTCACATTGGCTTTTGCCGTGGTTGAATGTGCTGGATAAGGGTCACGACGATTAACGATTCAGATTCATTGCCATAACACTATATGTTACCTTCTTCCGGCAAAGTACAAAACGGATCCGTGGATCTGCGGAAGCTACCTTCAAATTCAGTTGCTCTTTGGGTTTCGAAGTCATTATTTGCATACTCTAGTCGTTCATCAACTACGTCTAAGACAAGCTTTGCCATACAAAATCCATCTAGAAATCATATTTTGACCCCCTTTGACCAATGAATTCATCAGCTCGGCGGCATGGATCCTTTTGAACCCACCAAAGGGTAAAAGGAAGATCACGAGTGGAGGTTGACAACGGTGCAAGAGAACCAACATGGACAAGATCGACGTCGTTGCCAGCGTATGTGGAGGATGGAAAGCAAGGCATGAATAGAAAATTTGCCGTGTAAGGCATCGAACCCATCGATTGAATTGGCGATCCGAAAATGCAGCATCTAAATCCAGCAAGAGGGTCAACTGAGAAGAAATGCGGAGATTTTGCAATCAAAAATTAAGCGTGTCTCGAATAAATAGCTAACGTCACTATGTTCGGCAGATTCGAGACCCTCGTCGGGACGAAGAGGTTACGCATAATCGACCTTTACAAGGTCCATTTCCAGATTTGTTGTCCGTACGCCTAACTTATGATCAAGTACAAGATAAGTGACTCGTCGCCCATCCTAGCACATTGCCATGAAAATGCTTAGTTGCCATATCTCGCCCGAAATTTATTGGTATGAGACATGTCCTGCTCCGTAGACGATCCACAACTTGTAAGCTCCACGCAACACTCCTTTCAAACGCTTATCTCAATCTTCGGGCCTCACGTTCAGACTCGAGCAAGCAGAGGATATCGTTCTCGCGGACTGGGCCTGAATAAGAATATTAGCCGAGAGGGGCCATAAAGCGGATCTCTAAGCAAAGTCTTCGTACCCTTTACGTTGCGGATAATGGAACGGGTGGTGTCGTCCATAAATTCAACGCGCACCTGGGTAACACCACCACGAGAGCCGGTACGACCGAGGACGCCTACGCCAACGTTAACACCTTCCGAGACACAATAAGACTCTACACGTTGTCGCAGTAACATACGGGTGACCTTGACGAGCTTGATGGGCTGCTTGGCGGTATCCATGACTGCGGATATGTAAAGGAAGTTCTGTGTGTTGAGTGCTCGCGTAATGTAGGTGTCGCTTTGTTTTGCGAATAAATCTTCAGAAGGCCGTCGTCACTGAAAATGTGCGTGGTGCGAAAATGCCAAGTCGCCAAAACTTGCCCTGAGTGGAAGCAGAGCAGGTTGTGCCGATATCGGCGCATCACAAAGTTCCACCATCGGGGCTGTATGATTCATTTTTTAATACCTTGAACCTTCCTTCCTACGCTCTAATTCGGCTTGCTTATTGACCGGCGAGGGACAAATTTTGACTAATTGAGTGTTGATCTCGTCAATTGCGTCCATCCTTGCTCGTACGTACTCGCTGTCAGTCTTCTCAACACAGCAGATCCAGCCTCATCCACACGTGTTGGAAGCTATTGGGTTGTGCGATTGCGGCCGCATAAGCTCACGTCTCTGAGCCTCTAAGTGGACCACGCACCATCTCAAACCAGTCCAGCGTCGCTCAATCCTTGTTGTCCCACAGAGAAGTCTATAACAACTTTTCTACTGTGCACTTACTTCCACGCGCGCGTGAGCCGCGGGCGCTGGGCTAGAGTAAAACTACCGCACCCATCAGTATGGATCTTGTGAATTCGTGGGTCTCGCCCTTTGCTTTTCAACTTCTCCAAGATGGGCATATTACATGACCGAAAATCTTCTCGCGACTTGCCGGCTCTGACTGACACTTTAGGTGACAGTTTGAGTGATCGGTTATTGTTCGCAGTACCAAAGAGTGAGTGTCAGCCAAAGCCACCACAATGACTCAAAATAACGCATGCCCAGAGGGTCGTCTTCACCCACCATGCCTTGAGCTTCTGAAGGGTGCCGATATACAGTTCCATCGTCATTCCCGACTTGACATTGCACTTGTCAAGAATTTCCCACTGGCACTGGTGTTTCTGCCCGCTGCAGACATTCCCACATTCGTAGGTGAAGGTCGAGTTGATCTTGGAATAACAGGCCGAGACCAGGTGGCTGAGCATGATTGCGCCAACCCCCCTACAGAGACAACAGGTGTGGAAGAAGTCATGGACCTAGGGTTTGGCAGATGCAAGCTTCAGGTTCAGGTGCCCGAGAAGGGGCCCATCTCGAAGCCAGAAGAATTGGTAGGGAAGAACATTGTCACCAGCTTCACAAACCTGTCAGAAAAGTATTTTGCAGATCTGGAGTCAAAAGAGTCTGGAGGGGAGACAAATGGCGCAATCTCTAAGCCATCGAAAACGAAGATCAAGTACGTTGGTGGTAGTGTAGAAGCTGCCTGCGCTTTAGGTGTGGCCGATGGCATTGTCGACCTCGTCGGTCAGTTTAAAATAAATTTTTGTCCATATTCGCCTTCTAACTATGACGCAGAATCCGGAGAAACTATGCGTGTAGCCGGTCTCAAAGCAATCTCAACTGTTGTCGAATCAACAGCCGTCCTTATCAAATCCAAGCATCCTTCAGACAATAAACTCATCGAGTTGATTGCCTCAAGAATACGTGGTGTTATCACAGCGCAGAAATGGGTTCTCTGCACATACAACATCCCGCGTGCTAAATTGGATGAAGTCAAGGCCATCACACCTGGCAAACGGGCTCCAACGGTGACAAGCCTGGAGCAGGAAGACTGGGTGGCCATCAACGTAATGGTGGAGAATAGCAAGATCGCAGACACGATGGATGCATTGGAGGCTGC
Organism: Verruconis gallopava; assembly: GCF_000836295.1. Taxonomy (NCBI): domain Eukaryota; kingdom Fungi; phylum Ascomycota; class Dothideomycetes; order Venturiales; family Sympoventuriaceae; genus Verruconis; species Verruconis gallopava. The sequence continues at coordinate 123,143 of NW_015622161.1, read as the reverse complement.
TGGAGCTGAAGATATCCTTGTTACGAAACTAGAAAATACGCGGACGAGAAACTCGTAGGCATAGGCGCAGGCCGGGTAATAGAGATTACACGCAATTGGTGGCTTTGCAGCTGCATGCAGATCTTGTAATCTGCGCCAAAAAAAAACATATGAATATGCATCTCAGTGAATTGTGACTTGCAATAGACTTTAATGAATTCCTCCGCGCCATCATTGACTCCCATTTTTAATTCAACACATTGATCGTATGGTCGATTAGAAAGCTATGTCACATGATCCACGACCATTTTTCACTTCCTTCTCGACAAGCTTGTTCGAGATTGTGGTTCAACCTAGCCATTTCTGAAAAGCTGAAAGTGAGATGAGGTATGTTCTAACCTCAGCATGCATCCAGGAAACAGATTCGAGCAAAGCTGGTGGTTCCATGTGCAATGAAGGCTAGACCCGCTTAGTTGCGTATTTTAAGGTTTCCCGATGCAACTTTTTGGCGAGCTTCCAAGCACAACACGAGCGCTGCACAAAACATCAAAGTGCCACTCTACATGGCCTTTCAAGTAAAGCTACTGAGGCCAATCTTTTCAAATCCGACAGGCTATCGTTGTTCGTCTATTCGACTTCCGTCTTATCTGAATCGCGTATTCGCCTCGTCTGCAAGGCGTTATTCATCATCTAACTTCGACATGGGCAAGGACGACCACTACCTCACACTGTCCTGTCCAGATAGGACAGGCATTGTGTACGCTGTTACCGGGCTTTTGGCAAAGCACGATATGACAATTTTGGATCTGCAGCAATTTTCCGACAGCTCGTCGTCAAAATTTTTCATGTATGTACCTCAGGGCACTTCGTGATTTGACGCTCGCAGGACAAAGTGTTAAAGATTCGAACAGGCGTGTACATTTTGGATATGCAGAGAACACATCCGGCGTCAAGTCAGACATGGACAACCTTGCTGCTGAAATGAAGATGGACTATCAGTTACGTCCGGTGTCCAAAAAGCCCAGGGTTCTCATAATGTGTTCTAAGATCGGACACTGCCTCAACGATCTTCTCTTTCGAACAAGGACAGGCCAATTGCAGATTGAAATTCCGTTGATCATCTCTAACCACCCAGATTTCAAAGATCTGGCCCAGAGCTACTCAATCCCTTTCCATCATTTGCCCGTAACCAAGGACACAAAGGCTGAGCAGGAAGCGCAGGTCCTGAGCCTGATCAAGGAGAATAACATAGATCTTGTTGTGTTGGCTCGATATATGCAGGTTCTCTCTCCCGATCTGTGCTCGGCCATGAGCGGAAAGATCATCAATATCCACCACTCTTTCCTACCCTCGTTTAAAGGCGCAAAACCATATCATCAAGCCTACGAAAGAGGCGTGAAGATTATTGGTGCGACAGCACATTTTGTTACTGCAGACTTGGACGAAGGTCCAATCATTGAGCAACGAATTGCACGAGTGGATCACAGCATGGGACCGAAGGAACTGGTCGAGGAAGGTAGTAATGTAGAAAGCCAGGTAAGACAACTCTCAAAATTGGAAAAATTGAATTCGCTGACCACGGGTCCAGGTGCTTGCCGCAGCTGTCAAGTGGTGGAGCGAGAACAGAGTATTTTTGAATGGCGCGAAGACTGTTGTTTTCTAGTGATGGGACACAGTCATCGGTTTCTTCAGGCATAGTTATCCCAAGCCTATGTCAGAATGAGCAAGCTGCATTATGGCTTCACGTGTTTATGAATTCACGTCTGAGCAACCCTCCCACGAACGGAAAATCAAAATATCTTTCATTGTCCACCACTAGACCAATGTAGCAGGCTCTACTAAGGGTATTATTTACGACGACACCGCGTCAACGCCGACATCGCCTTCCGCAGAGTCGTATATAAAAAACCACCTACCTTGTAGTCCGCGTGTTTGAATGCTGCAAGATCATATTGCACACGAGTAGCCCTACAGATTATTTTGTCAACGGAGAAGTCTTGCAATCTGTGCGACTGTCCCAGTATCTCCCCTTTTCCCTCTCTTATCTCCCTTTTCCGCAAAAGCAAGCTGCATCAACTTTCTCTTCTCCTCCTGTATCTCTAACACTCTTTCTTCAAAAGTACCCTTAATGACCAACCTGAATACTGTGGTTGGCTTTGTCTGTCCAAGCCGATGCACACGATCTACTGCCTGATCTTCAATTGCTGGAGCCCACCAGCTGTCGGCGAGGATGACCTGGTTGGCCGCAACCAAATTCAAGCCAGTGCTGCACACAGCCAATGAAGCCAGCATGATTGTGCAATCAGGCCGGGTGGAAAGGGCTTCCATGGCTGCATCACGAGCAAGTGGCGGCATCGAGCCGTCGATGCGAGTGAATTGAAAGTTATGCTTCGTCAACTGCACCTGAAGGACGTCTAGAAACGAAGTCCACTGACTAAACACGATGGTTTTCGTACCAGAGTTCTTCGCACTGGCTTTCAAAATATGTAAAAGTGCCTCGATCTTGCTGCTACTTTCGTTCTCATCAATTGATGAAATACTTCCAGCTTCAATCGCTGGTCGAAGAAGCTTCTCTGTGCCATCAAGGTCGGCACGGCACATAGGACATTTGTGTTGCAAGTTGATAACTTTCTCAATGCATGCATAACAGAAAGGATGCGTGCACACCGTGATAACAGGATCTTTAAGCACGTCATAACAAATCGGGCACTCTTCTTGAGTCTCGATGGACAGCTGGAGCATATCCTGCAAGGCCTTTTTGTTCTCGGGTGTCAACTCAAGGACAGGTCCTTGACTTAGTAAGTGTTCGAATCGTCGCGTGCCGCACAGTTTCCAGTGATTGCAGACTTGACGTAGGCGGAGCAGGATCTCCAGTAAATTGCGGTACGCCTTGAGTGCCTCAGCACTGGACATATTCCGCCGTGCTTGGTAGCTATCTAATGTGCCTTTAGCTTCCTTTTCAAGTGCTTCATATTTCTCTTTTTCATGCGGCAGGAAATCGATCTTGTGGATATATTCTGAAATTTCGGGTAGTTTAAGGTCCACGAACTTCATGTTTTTCTTTCGACGTAGCGTGATGTCTTGCATCAAAATCTGCAAGAGCCTGCTTCCCGAGTCAGAGCCGGCTTGAATAGGTCGAATCAGAGCACGGTTGAACAAATCGTAGCTCTCTAAGCCTCCGGAGAGACGGAGAAATTTGACCAGACTATACAAATCCTTGAGGCTATTAATGATAGGGGTTCCTGTTAGAACCCATCGTGATTGGGCCCGCAGGTCGCACGCCGCTACTGCTTTCTTTGTAGAGGGATTACGAATCGCGTGTCCTTCGTCAAGGATAATTCTCCGCCAGTTGATCGAGAACAAACCGGTCTGCCGAGGAACAGGAGCAGGCTTCTTGTTGCCATTCCAATACTCAGACATCAATGTATCGTACGTTGTGATTACAACGTCATATTCTGCGATGGACTTTGCATTGAGATCGATCTTCCTTGTTCCATGATACGTCGTCACCCTTAAGGTATGCTCGGGTTTGACGTGGTGCTCAATCTGGCCGCTCCAATTGCTCATTACCGAGAGCGGGGCTACAATGAGTGTAGCTCCATGAGGCCCCTTAGACCTGGTGCGATCTGCCATTATCAAGGCGATCATTTGCACCGTCTTGCCAAGACCCATGTCATCTGCAAGTATGCCTCCAGAAGCTAGACATGGGTCTCCTGTTGAAAACGCTGTGGCCAAATGGGTGAACAAGTTCGGATCACGATTATGTCTCTGCCATAGCTGACGGATCTTTGTAGAGCCTTTTGTCGGTAGCTCCGGACTCTCCTTCTGTAGCAGCCATTTGAGGCCTTGCAATTGATATGGTAACATCCGCGTTTTGATTGACAAAGGCTGTGATTCGACGTCCATATTTGCAAGATGCTCTTCCTTCAACCCAAAACGTTCGACCATTTCCTCCACATTCCTTGGACTGAACCTGATGCTTTGATCCTTGATATGCTCCAGCGCAAGTCCAGCTCCGTCACTGGAGCTTCTGGCGGACTCACTGACAAGCATATGCTCATCACCACGCAGACCGTTCGCCACACTGTATGGGCCTTTATTCGCTGCCTTGAGCATTTTTTGCAATTCCTTCTCTCTTTTCTGCTGCGCTAAAATGCGTGCATTCTCTTCTCGCTCTCGTTGATTCAACTCTGTTAATGGCAGCTTGTACGCCTTCATACGCGCCTTGAGATTGGCACGTTCAACAGGGTCGTAGGTACCGTATAGTCTTAACTGGATTGGACAGTCATACACGTCTTTGAAGCCCGTGGTCTGGCCTTCGACAATCAGCGACATGTCATCCATGAAAGGTGCCAGCTTTGCGGCAATTGTACGAGGGATATGTCCAATTTGAATGCCCCGCACGTTTTTTGCTTGGATAGCATTATTGTCATACGGGTTGTGAGGCTCGCGAAAAAGGCACACCATTTCGTGCATTGAAATGTACCCGGAATAATATCTCACGCCGACAATTTTCGTGTTGAGGACTCCTGGGTTCGCATCAGTTTAAAATGCTTCGAATTATGCAGGAGAATGGAGTCACCGTAGAGAACATATCGGTCCACATCCTCGTAACGCGCGTCATCCTCGTCGACCAGCTCATTCCCTCCGTCCTCATCCTGGCGGAACTGGCTTGCTTGACTTCGTGCTGGTAGTTCAAGTTGGCCTTGACTAAACTGAGAATGAGTTTGAGAGAATCCAAAGCTGGCGGACGAGGAGCCGCTGGAATACGAAGTCTGGCTTGACGGAAAGCTTCCCGTATTCTCTCTCAAGTGTTTTGATGGTCGCCGCTGAATATCAAAGTCGTAATCGGAGTCGCCAGTGAGGTCGATGATGGGCACTGCTCGTTTTCTTGAATTTGGCGCCATGGCTGTTACAGCCATCTACGAGGTGAGCGCGCTTCTTGGGAACAAGGAACATGTTGGGGACGCGAAGCCTTGTATATGTTTTGAAAGCCCCGAATTTAAGATTGTCGCTGATAGGGGGACTCAAGCCACAAAACGCGAAAGTCAAACCCAGTCACGTGTTTAGCAGTTTCAAAGCTCCGATATGTCCTTTTTGCAAGCGGAAGCCTTTACGTTGGGAATGTGTAATATCTGTCTGAATCATCTAGACACGATATAGAGATTAGCCTTTTCTGGTTGTAGTGGGAAACCGAATCTGTCGTGGTTGCGGAAAGCCCCATCAAGGTCATCCTTCAATTTCTGCTCCTCCTGCTCCTTCCTCCTCAACTAGTTACTCCTCTAACATCGCTCACCAAACACAGACATGGAGAACGGCGAGAACGAGGCTCGTGATCCTTCCGGCTTCCTCAGCGCAATCATCGGGGCTCCCGTCACGGTGAAGCTGAATTCCGGTCTTGTCTACAAGGGTAGGTTACGTCAACGGTTTACTGCTGAGCGAGGCGGCTAATCCGCTTTGCAGGAGAATTGCAATCGGTTGATGGATACATGAACATTGCGCTTGAGCAAACCAAAGAATACGTCAATGGTCAGCTTTCGCGGACGTATGGCGATGCCTTCATTCGCGGCAACAACGGTATGAAATTTTCGCCCTTGCGCCGCAAAAAAACTGCCGCTAAGAAGATAGTAATGTACATCTCAGCCGACTCGTAAGACTTCAGGGACCTATCTCTCGGAATCTGATTTGAAGTGGCTCAAAAAGATCATAATATTGAAGGAAGCTTACAAGATGCACAAGAGAGTTCTATCTGAAGCTTCGTGAGTCTTTACGATATGACCAGCCGACACTGAGAACATAGAGATATGGACTCCAGAATGATGGGATGCTTCAATTTTAGGGATGTCATATCATAAATATAGGATTTTCTACCTAACCGATCCAAATTGTCGACCATGTCACATCAGTCGTTGCAGCAGCTCATCTCTCTATACATTATCTTCATATGTCCCTCTATTCTTGACACCATTGCTATGCACAAAGTATTTCACAATTGGTCGTCCCAAAGCCAAAGTCTCAGATGGCGTATCCACCGGAGTTCAGCTGTCGCGGCTCTCCCGCGGCCTCAAACGTACCGTTTGGCAATAACCGCAGAGCTTGGGCCGTACTTGCTCCCGGGGCCACCCAACTCACATTATGACCGTGGTCTTTCATAAACTGGACTGTCGCATTGTTGTAAGCATACTCGAATGAAACAGTGTCAGGAATTAGCTGGTCATGCAGCCTCGGCTCGGCCAACGCTTCGGGAGAAGTCATATTCTGGTCAAGGACGTGCCAAAGGTTTTGTATCGTTGCGGTAGTGATGCGTGAGCCTCCGGCTGCACCAACAACAAAGTACAAACCGCCGTCTGGGTACTCCACAATTGTTGGTGAGATCGAGCTCAGCGGCCGCTTGCCCGGTTTGATGTAATTTGCTGGTGAAGGCCTGTAACCGAAGGCATTACTGACTCCAGGTATCGAGAAGTCATTCATCTCGTTGTTCATGATAACACCTGTCTCGGGCACCATGAGATGCGAGCCGAATAGAAGGTTCACAGTCGTCGTCAAGCTAATCGCCATACCAGACCTGTCGGCAACCACGACATGCGAAGTGCCGGGGGTCGCCAGTGACTCGATGCCATCTGGGTCATAATAAGACACATTATGCGAATAGTCACCGATCTTGGATCGAATGTACTTGCCCGTTTCAGCGGACAGCATGTCGTTTTCATAGTCGGCCAGGTTCTCGACAAAGGAAGGATCGCCTAGGTTGGTTCTCATGCCGTAGCCAAACCGCATAGCCTCATCAAGCCTATGTGTGCTTATATTTAATGCTGCAGGATCGCCCATGTCATCATATCCCGAAACAATGTTCATCACTGCAAGAGCAACAACACCACTGGCTGGCGCACTACAGCTGGTTAATTTATACCCGCGATAATTGATCACGCTCGGTGTTCTCAATGCAACGGTATAATTTTGCATATCCTCCAGCGTCATGGTGCCATTCTGCTTCCGCAAAGCTGCAATGGTCGCGTTTGCAATGGGACCGCTGTAGAATGCATCGGCTCCATGCTCCGCAATCGTCTCAAGGGTATCCGCATAGCGCTTTCTCGTGATCGTCTCGTTCAACTTCAGAAGCTCCCCGTTTGGTGCAAAATCAATCGCCCACGTCGGATTATCGACCAGAAACCTGCCATCTGCGTTCCCTGTCATGGCTGAATTCATGTACTTGACTAGATCCTCATTGACTCTCCACCCGTACCTCGCAACCTTGACGGCCGGCATCACAACTTGCTTCCAGGGCAGTACTCCGTAGTTCTCATGCAGGTACTGCAATCCTCTCAGCTCACCAGGCACGCCCGACGCTAGGCCACCGTAGATGCTTCCATCTACATTCCCCTGGTACATATCCTGGAACGCCGCTGCCGGCGCCGTCTCCCGAAAATCGATATTCTGATACGTTCCATTGGGAGCTCGCACGATCATGAAGCCCCCGCCGCCAATGCCGGAATGGTAGCACCCAACGACACCTACGCAGAACACGGTGCCGACAAGCGCGTCCGCGGCATTTCCACCGGCTTTGAGAAGGTCAATGCCGATGTTGCTGCAGAGACTGTTCTCAGACGCGACGGCCCCGAGCTTTGGAGCGTTACCGTACGACACCGGGGAGGAGAGGGCAAGCTGGGACGTGAGATATGCGAGGAGCGGGGCCATAAAGCGCAATACCGACGGCGAGGACGACGGCCGCGGGTGACGAGGCAGGGAGGAAGAGCCGCCGAAAAAGGCGTACATCTTGATTAATAAATCGCGACAGTGATAAGGGCTACCCGGGTGTGGATGCCGATGTCGGCGTTGATTGGACGTGTTCCTGCGCTAACGTCAGCGTGACCCGCGATACTTGTCTCAAAAAATACGAGCAGACGAACTCGGCAACAAACGAACGTCTAGTGGGCGAGAGGAGAGAAGAGGAGCTCTGTGACTCCGAGTTCTGTTCTCGTGCACGCCAAGGTCACGAACGCTTTCTTGACCTTGGGGACGACTGCAAAGAAAGGACTGGTGGTCACCGTCCTTGCCGGGCGTGACCACCCCTCTTTTATACCAGCGGCTCGCCCGTTGAGCTCAGAGGAAGCTTCTTGTTCATCATTGCTTTCTCCGCTTTCGACCTTCCTGTTCTGGGCAATCTCTCTCGCGATCTGCAAAACTAAGTCTCTTAGTTGGAAGGTGAGAAACGGTTAACAAGAAGCGGGAGTTTTTACGTTCCTTGCCTGTTGAGATAAGAGCCGCTATGCAAGAGCGCACGGTTGTAAAGAGTGTATTTGGTAACCTTAAGTACGAGAGGTTCATTCCTCACTCGATTTGCTTGATGTCATTATTATAATAAGTCTACAGGTATTTGTACATGGTTAAAGGAGGAACCAGAACCCAAGAATTCGAATCCCTCTTTTGAGTGCGCCTTGAGAACGCCATGCATTGCTTTCGTTTAACACACCGTTGCTGACCTTCAGCAGAAATGCGGAGAAAAATGCTTAGACACGCCAGCCCCTCGTCTGTTGCGCATACCGTGATGAGTAGGCTACTTGAATCGTCAGCAACGCGTCACTTAATGTCCACTTCAGCATCGCTTACCATCTTGATTCTGATACGGTAGAGCACCGCCGTCGTACCTCTCACGGCCCGCGTAGGGTGCCGCGGAATCTTGCATTGCCATTTCCTCTGTTGTCATCGTCTGACCATTTTTCGAGAATGCAGGCAGGAAGTCTAGGAAGTATGACATGACGTAGAAGGAATAGACGAGTGCGACGACCCACTCAAATATGCCGGCGGTGTTACGATGGTTGTTGTTGTTGGTCGTCGCGACTCCGAAGCCGATGGCAAGACCGACTTCAATCAGGATGAAGGCGAGCTTGATCCAGAATGAAATACGCAAGATGCGGAATTGGCGATAGTGTATGCCCAGACGTTGGTATTCGGCGCAAACGAAGATGGCTGAAACGACGTAGCCGCCGATGAACAGCACCAGGCAGATGTCATGTACGTTCGGGTGATGCAGGGCATCGAAGATGGTGAGGAGGATCAAACCGGCAGCACCAACGACCGACGCGATGATGCTGATCACGGCAAACGTCTTCTGCCAGACGGAGGTGTTTGGAGTCAGTTTTCCGCGGTGTCGAAGCCATCGTTCCGAGATGAAGGCAAGGTCGAAGCTCACGACCGTGACGGTTCCCATGGCGATAAAGACTGGCTTCATCTTCCACGCCCCAATGTCCGAGATGAACCTGTTCACAGTTAGCACCGCATCCAAATGCGCACATGCGACCGATCACGTACGGAACAACTTGGCCGACGTCCATGGTGGGAAGATGCGGCTTGCCGTCGACAACCCATGTCAACAACATTGCCAAAAGCATGGCAAGCCAGACGGTCGCTGAAAATATGGGCACGAGCCAGTACGGAAACCTCATGTTGACAATTCGGCGTATCGATTTCGCGAGGGAAAAATATGTCTAGATGTGATGATACAAAAGTGGAGTGACGTCGAAGCGGGAAGACTTTAATGAGTCGGAGAGGCAATGACAGTGTTGAGGGAAGGTGAAAAGAACATTCAAACTACTCTGGCACACAGCGTCTGTTCCTTTTAGCCGGAGGGCGAAAAAGAAAGATTGTTTGGACGATTCAAGATGGGGCTTGCGCAATGGCCTTACGACTGCTGGGCTTAAGTGTTGCGCCAAAATGTGTGACGTAGTTTGGGCTGGCCAGGGACCGGTTTGTCGGCTCCAACCACAATTTTCAGCATCGAGGCGGAGCACGCGACGAGTTTTCCTGGCCGCACATCGTTGCACGCGGGCAACTCGTTAAAGCCGAGCATGTATTATGGCATCTTGCCACTCTGTGTTCGGAATCTGACGATCGGTCTACTGCGAGGCTGTCGTCGTGCTCCTTCGCGCTGGTTCTTCCAGCTCTAGTGCTTGTGAATCCACCATTTCACCCTCCTTCGTCGTCGTGAGGTTCGACCGAAAGGGATGATTCAACGGCATAGCATGGACAAATAGCAAAAACCTGTTTTGAGGTCTCAGGTCTTGCGGCCACACTCATCAGTGATTTGCGTCAGGGACTGTGGTTGGCAGAGTACATGTGCTGTGAGCTACGTTATTGCGAGAAGTGCAGATGATGTAATGGCCGTGAGCCGAGGATCTGCTCCGATCTCGCCCTCGAAACCGCTGCTCGAGTTTCTCGTAAGCCAGCGCGGGTGGTCTCTTGGTTCGTGTACACCGTCTTCAAGACAACGTCGACTGTCTGGGTTGCAAAGATGGTCCGTATGCTTCTCAGGCCTTGCTACGCATGTTCCAGAGATAATTGGAGGCCCCCCATTTTTTCTAGAGCCCGCGGTCAGCGCGTTGCAGGCGGCCTCATGCCCTGTTGGTCTTTTTTGACGACGAGGAGAACGTGCCCGTGAAGCAGTGAATTAGAGACGTAGAATTGAATTGGCAAAAATTCGCAACGTAAAGGATGCCGTGAGCCAGATCAAAGGCAGCGTACGAGCAAAATTATTAGGAGTGTGTGGTGCAAAGAATCGCCCCGCCAAAAACCGTCCGTGTGTGTGCGTGTGTGCGCGGGCTGTGGCGTTCCCTGTGAGGCGCAACACACCTAGTCATAGTTATTCGAGAATATCGACCTCCAAAAATTTGGCCGTCTTGCAAACTTCTCAGCAAACACGCCATACTACTTGCTCACCAGCCAGTCGGACCAAGGCTCTTTACCACGCACGATAGTCAGGTCGAAGCGAAGGCGAACCCCCCACCGTCCAGGCGACGCGCACACTGCGAAATATCGCAACACTTTCCCGCACACAACACGCTTGATCTCCACAGAGTCTTCGGGCAGAGATTGACGATCCGAGGAACATCAGCCGACACAAGCACGACACTTTCAAGCATCACGCCCACCATGGCTGCGGACGAGAAGGTGTTACCGCCGGAGGACGTCGAGTCCGACAGCTCATCCGAGTCAGAAGTCGAGCAAGACCGGGCGCCCAAACCGGCCCTCAAGAAGACGGCTCGGGAGCCAGAGCCGGTCGAGCGACCTGTCTTGCCAGAACAGCCTGATCCCAAAGATCTGGACTTGGCGAGCCTGACGCCGTCGACAGATTTCATCATCGCTAGACAGGCCACCATCAACATCGGCACCATCGGCCATGTCGCCCACGGCAAGTCGACCGTGGTCAAGGCAATCTCCGGCGTGCAGACGGTGCGTTTTAAGAACGAGCTGGAGCGAAATATCACCATCAAGCTGGGCTATGCGAACGCCAAAATCTACAAGTGCGACAACGAGGCGTGTCCCAGGCCGACGTGCTACCGCTCGTACAAGTCGGAGAAGGAGGTGGATCCTCCGTGCGAGAGGGAAGGATGCACTGGCACCTATCGATTGCAGCGACATGTTTCGTTCGTTGATTGCCGTAAGTCGCACGGGGGCTACTCTTGTCGTCTGGAAGGGGAGCGCTAACACAGGCTATAGCTGGGCACGACATTCTGATGAGCACTATGTTGTCAGGCGCTGCAGTCATGGACGCCGCATTGTTGTTGATCGCAGGCAACGAGCCTTGCCCTCAGCCTCAGACCAGCGAGCATCTTGCAGCCATCGAGATTATGAAGCTGTCAAATATCATCATCTTGCAGAACAAGGTCGACTTGCTGAAGGAAGACACGGTGAGCTCTTCCCGCCGCCGCGATTCGGGAACTTTTTTGTCACGCTCTAACCCGTCATTCAGGCACAAACGCACTACCAGAGCATACTGAAGTTCATCAAGGGCACTGTGGCTGGCAACAGCCCCGTGATCCCTGTCTCTGCGCAGCTGAAGTTCAACATCGACGCAATCAACGAGTACTTGTGCACCAAGATCCCGGTTCCCGTCCGTGACTTCACCCACAAGCCACACATGATCGTCATCCGAAGTTTCGACGTCAACAAGCCCGGTGCCGAGATTGACGACCTCAAAGGCGGCGTAGCCGGTGGCTCCATTCTCTCTGGCGTGCTCAAGCTCGGCGACGAAATCGAGATCCGTCCCGGCATCGTGTACAAGGACCAAGCCAGCGGCGAGGCCAGGTGCAAGCCCATCTACAGTCGCGTCGTCACCCTCTTCGCCGAGCACAACGACCTCAAGTTCGCCGTTCCCGGTGGCCTGATCGGTGTCGGTACCAGAATCGACCCGACGCTCTGCAGAGCCGATCGTCTTGTTGGTCACGTCCTCGGCCTGAAAGGAAACCTGCCGGACATCTACGTCGAGCTTGAGATCAACTACTACCTCCTCAGACGCCTCCTGGGCGTCAAGACTGCGGATGGCAAGCAAGCCAAAGTCCAGAAGCTCTCCAAAGCGGAAGTGCTCATGGTCAACATTGGCTCGAGTGCTACCGGCGCAAAGGTCTCTGCCGTCAAGGCAGACGCAGCCATGTAAGCTCCTGCGCGAACCCCCCTCCCCCTCTTTATTCAAATTGTGGCACGGTTACTGACCAGGAAAAAAAAAAGTCTCACTCTCACGTCTCCAGCGTGCACGCAAATCGGCGAGAAGATTGCCCTGTCTCGAAGAATAGAAAAACACTGGCGGTTGATTGGTTGGGCAACGATTCTCCAGTAAGTCCAAAAAGTAACAACCCGCGTGGTACGCAGCCTCCCCGCTGACCCTTTTGTTTTTGCAGAGGCAAGACCGTCACGCCTGAGGAGGACTAGAACCTCTTTCCGCACGGAACGTGACGGATACGGGGATGGCAATCACATGCAAGGTCATTCCTGTGCTTGCACGACGTGAGCGGGAGACAGACCTGCACGAATGCGAGCACGCTACGAATGTTACGCATGAAGCATGAGCGCTAGGAGGTATCCGGCTGAGGGAATCCTGCAGCGTATTTTTTTTTTGTTGGGCAGGTCATGATGCAGAAACGTATGCGGGGGGGGAGTGACGGACACATATTTACATGGATAGGGGATCCTTGATTGTGGGTATGGTCGGGGAGCATGGCAGCACCTTTTTTTTTGAAGTATGTACAGCACAGCGAAGAGGTGCAGTAGACAAAAAAGTTTTATTAGAACAACTGCAAATGAGAAGAAGGGCATAGCGGCTCAGTGCGCAAACCATCGCACCTTTGGATGTGCGGCCAAATGTCCGAGCACGCATTCCGACACCATGTGACAGACGAAGGGGGGGTTTCGCCTTTGCGGGACGGATCAGATCAGATAATCAAAGCAAGGCAGCCTCGAAAACTTAAATTTAACTTCTGTAGGGTGAACGAGGGACGGGAAGAACGGGAAGGGGGGGGGGGAACATGGTGGGACGAAAGCCCGTGATAACGTGGTTTACAAAAGGCGAGCCAACGATTGGGGTTTCGCCGCGTGCGGACCCTTATGAAGCTAGCGTGGGCTCGCTCGCTTTCACATGTCGCATGCAGCGCGACCGCGACAGAAGTCTCCCCACCCCAGGCAAGAAAGAGACGACGGCCTGCGGAAGAGCGTGAAGAGAGAGCAAAAGAGGAGTGGGAGGATGAGAGAGAAAGAAGAGGAAGGTGAGGATTCGGGTCTGTCACGCGGCTGGAATGTCATCATGTGTCCGGGCACGCAAGACGACTCGTTCGTCACCAGCACGAACTCTCCACACACTCCATAATCTCTTCTTCAACGGAAGCGGCGGGAAGAGGAATCGTCGCAGGAGTCTTGTCCTTTTTGTCGATCTTTGCCCACACTTTTGCTGCTGGCCCCCCCTATGCCTGCGCGTGTGGTGGGCGCATTTCCCGTCCTGTTCTACTTTGCTTGCTTGCTTGCTTGCTTGCTTGCTTGTTTGCTGCTGCAGTTGCTGCTACTACTTCCCCCGGTCTGAATCAGGCGTTCAGCTCGAAAGCGAACGCCCAAGTGCTTGCTTCAAATCTTTTCCTGCGCGTGGATTGTACGCCGAGACGCTCGCACCCCCAGTCTTTCTTTGCCTCCACAGACTCTCACCTCATCTCGCCCGGCCCCGTTTTTTCTTCTCCCAACCGACTTTGTCTCTTGACGAAGGCTCGCCCTCCGATCTACTCGTGCGTATCCACCTGCGCCCAGGCCGAAGCGGCGGATATAAAGAGCCTGAAGCTAAAGGGGGGGGTGTCACGCGTACTAGCCTTGTACTTTTCTCCGCAAACACCAGGGGTGGGGACTGTTAAGTCAAGGCGTGTGCCAATTTTGAGCCTCGACTTTCGCTACACGTACGGCTGAGCCTTGTTCGGCTCCCCGTTTATCAACCTCTAATCTTCGTGGATTCCCAACAGTTCGTACTCTTGTTTTCTTCCTTCTTTTCTCTTCTTATTTCTTGAAAAGAAAAAAAAATCGATCGGCTCTTTGTCCAGGTTTTCTTCTCCACTTCCCTTCCTCCCCAACGGCGGCAGGCGTGCCCGCGCAATTCTTTGTGCTTCAACAGCAGCACGCACACGCCATGGATTCCGCACAGTCGAGCCCGCCACTGCTGCGGCCGCTGCCGCGACGACCGTTCCAGCTGACGTCGGACTCGTCTAATGAATCGTCGCACGCGACGACGACGCCGCACACGGGCGACGCGCCCGAGCTGGATGACAAGGGGGAGATGGAACGGACGCAGTCAATTCTGAACCTAACGTCGTCGACGCTGTTGGGCATCTACGCGCCGACGGGCTTCGACTCGGTATCGCAGCCGCAGACGCCTTGGGGCACCGGCGCGGAGACGCCCGCGTACAGGGGCAGCCTAGACGGGTACCCGTCGCAACGCGGAGGATTCAGGGAGGGCGAGCTGGACGAGCGTTTGCTGCGAGACAGCCTGCGGCGCAGCGGGCTGGACGCGCGGCGGGAGTCGACAACGACAACGACAACGAGGAGGGGCAGCGTCGGCGCGCCGAGCAGAGGGCACCCGCCGCGGTCGGCGGCCGGTGCCGCACTCCACGCCGCGCTGAGGATCGCAATCCTGTTCGCGTGTGGCCTGGCGTACGGCGCGCTGGTCGCGCACCTGCACGACCACAGGCAGGTTGTGCCCGTTCAGATGGAAGGGCCGGACCGCGAAGGCGCGAGGTATCTGGTCTTCTGGGGCGTCGCCAGTGTGGCGCTGGGCTTTGTGCTGCCGTGGGTGGACGGCTTTGCTGAAGAGAAGCTCTCCGGAGGAACGACCAAAGGCCTTGCTCGGGCGCCGCCTCCTGCGCCGGCGTCCGGTTTGAACGCGGTGGAGTGGAATGACGTGGTCAGAAGTGTCGGTGCCTTTATTGGCGTCGCGTACGCAATCGTAAGTACAAGGGCGTTGCCCAGCTCTCCTCGTGGCGCTCTCCGCTAATGCTAACACTTGACGAAACAGAGGAAGACGCCGTGGTCGTCACCGCTCCAGCTCTCCGTCACTCTCGCGATGGTGAACCCTTTTCTCTGGTACATCCTCGACCGCACCTACGCCGGCTTCTTCCTCTCCACCGCGATCGGCTTCCTGGGCATCCTCGGCGTGTTGCTGCTTAATCCGTCCTGGGTCCCAGCGCCCAGCCATGCCCTGCTCGCGCATGCCAACGTGTCGTCCTTCACCAGCATACAGCACGGCGTGCCAGTCGCCCTCGAGAACTTCCTGACGCACGAGCGCGTCGGATCCGCCATATGGATCGGCAGCGTGTTTTTCTGCAGCTGCGTCTGCTTTGGGAACATCGGTCGCCTGCTTGCTACCGCTCAGCAGCAGCGACGGTGAATGTTTGGACCTGAAATAAATGGGTGGGAACAACCACCCAAATTGGCGTTCGACATCCTTTTGCTTCTTCGTCTTGCTTTCCTTTCGGCCTCATCCGTCTCCCCGCTCCAATCGCTTAACGTCATCGGTTTCAGTCTGAGCCTTATCTGAAAGCTCGCTGTGTCCCTGTGATCCGATCCTCTTTTCTTTTTCCCCTTTTCTCCCTTCTCTCTCTATTCCTTTGAAAAAAAAAAACCCCCTCCCATGCACATGAGCTGGTGCCTCTCGTAACGGTGTATGGGTCGTCAAGGATTCCAGGGACAGAACAGTTCCTGGCTTGCCACTTCCAACGCAAAGAAGCATTCGAACACGTCGAGGTGAAGGAGAAATGGGGAAGGTGGTAGGGAGTGAGGGAGGGGAAAAAAAAAACCCCTCTTCCCCAAGAAGGAAGGAAGGAAAGAAAGAAAGAAAGAAAGAAAGAAAGGGAATGACAACGTAAAAAGGAAGCCAACACGCAAGCAGCCTCGCCGGGCTGCTCACTTCAGGCTCGACACGCCTTTAATACCAATGTGAGAGACACTTGTCGAATCAAACGCAACAAACCAAAACAACAGGCTGTTTCTTCCCTCACATCCTCTCCCTCCTCCCCGTTCATCAATTTTTGTTTTGAGACTCTCAAAAAAAAAAAAAAAAAAAAAAAAATAGAAATTGCATCTGGCAGCCGCGAGACGTCCCCCAAGTCTCGCACTCCCGCCACCGCGTTGTGTCGCCGAGTCGTGAAAAGTGATTCAAGTGATTGAGTTGGTGTGTGTGATATATATATATATATATATAGAGAGAGAGAGAGAGAGAGAAAGAGAGATGTGCGAACACAGGGGAGCATGTTTTCGACCAGCGGACCTGTGCTAGGGTGAAAGTGCAAAAGACACGAAATAGAGAGAAGAGGTCGTTCTTCTGACGCTTTTTGCTTTCGGACGGGAAGACGGACGAGGCACAGGTGGAGCGTGTACTGAGACAGCGTGTCACGTAAACATTGTTCTTTCTTGAGAGGGTGGACGGTCGAGGTGATGGAAAAGTAGCAATTACAGGAAAAACTTTAGCCCGTGGTATTGTACAAAAAAAAAAGAGGACATAGCAGCGTTCTCATAAAACCCCAGACAATATCGATTCAATTTGAAAACACACAAAACCGCAAGTGACGCGACGCGAACGAGGCGCTCGAACGCAAGAGGAACGTTCGCGGTGTAAAGGCCAGCTCTTCTTCGGTAAGATGTGGTGAATGGAAGATTCAGTGTCGGAGAACACAAACGTATGGAGATTTAGATGTAAGAGGGGGGGAAAAAAAATTCCGTGCTGTTGTAGGACGAATGTTGGTGTAAAAAAAAAAGGGGGTGGGGAATATGGCCGGCAGCAGTCAAAAGTGAAGCAGATTTATCTCCCATCCCTCCCTTTGTCCACCAAAACGCCAGTTTTGCCCCGAAGACAGTGAGATACATAGAGAGGAAGGAAAAGAAAACGAGAGAAGGCGAAAAGAGCAACCGTGACATGACGCGTGCTCTCCTGGTCCAGCGTGGAAATAAAGCCCTTTTGCGCCCCTGGAGAGGGGGGGAAATAAAAACAGACATTCTTAACTCCCTCTGATGCAGATTGTTGAAAGACCCATGAAATTTTTAAAAAGCCCCCTCTCGAACCAGAATAAAAAGAACGAGCCCAACTCTCGTCAGTTCCTGGCAAGTGGAATGGGGAGGGGGGGGGGGAGGGGAAAGGCTCGAGCCGAAGAGAGGAAACAAGAGAGAAGAAAAAATAGGAGAAAAAGAAAAATCTCCTCTCGCAGTCGCTACCGTGTACTGGACTGGTGTCTGATTAGATCAACGCCTCTGAGTATGCCCGAGTGTGTTTGATGCGGATCGATTAGACCCTCATGCCCGTGCCGTGCCGTGCCCCTTGCATTCCCGTAGTTGGTCATTAGTACGCGTGGAGGATACTGTACAGTGCTAAGGGCTTAATGATTGGATTCGTAAAAGGCATTATGCGGATATGTGTGAACGTGTGCGGGGTTTTCCAATATGGTTCGATGAGCCGTGGGTATGGCGATCTTCTTCGGGTGCGATAGCTACGCAGTGACTGTTTCCTGCCTGGACTTCAATGCCGCAACCTCTTCCAGCAGCCGCTTAATCTGCGCCTCCTGGGCCATCTGGGCGTCTTTGAGGGAGCGATTTTCGTTCTCCAGATCGTTAATCTTTGCGTTGAGTGATGCCTCGGAGCGGCTGCGATCGCTCTGAATACGTGCAAGATTGGCCAGATGGTCTTCTTGCATCTTGGCCAGTCGTTGATCGGCCTCCCATGAGGGCCTCCAGTCACCGTCACGCTGGCCTAGAATCTCGCGACCTGAAGCGGCGCTACCGCCACTCGATACGCTTCCCTGCTGCGAGTTCGGCGGCGGCATGCTCCCATGCTGCATCGGAGGCAGCGGTGGCAGCTGAGGGCCAGAGCCGCGACTGTACGAATAAGCATGGCTAGGGGGGCCGGATGCGCTACCACGGTGCGAGTTTGTTTGGCTGGGCGATAGTGGTTTCGGGCTCTCGGTGACGCCTGACTGGAAAACTCCAGGCCCTGCGGAAGTGAAGTGACTGATGGACGACAGGCTCGCCTGATGAGGACTCGAGGCCTCTCGTTGCGACGACGGTGGATTTGGTGGGTACATAGGCGCAATAGCTCCAGGACCTCGCACGCTGGACGCGATCGCTGGCGGAGGATAGGTGCTCGGTCCTGCACGGTATGCGCCTGAATTCTGCCGATCGCGAGAGGGCTCGCTGCCTCGCCGCAAGTCGTTGTCTTCGTCCATCTGATCCGGCTCTGCGGTGTATTCGATACCCGACATGTGATCTCTACCTTCTGCGTCGTCTGGGTCGATGCCGAAACTCGATCGTCGGCCGGCACATCCGCCTTGGCCCTTGTTGTGTCTAGTCGAACATTAGTACACGCTCTTGAAGATAGTGCTCCGAACGTGGATCGGCATTTTGTCCACTGCGGCTTGAGAGCACCCCCCCCCCCCCCCCAAAAAAAAAAAAAAAGAAAAGAAAACGGAGGGGTGCACGCCTGTCAGGAGGCCATGTGTTTGCTAGAGATTTTTCGGATTGTTGAAAAACACAGGCGCGCGCGAGAGCACGCATGCACGCACGTATTGGATACCCTAGAAACCGAACAGAAGAGAACTCACCTGGCAAGTGCATCCCCACGAGCAAACTTACGCCCGCACTTCAGACACTCGTGCGGACGCTCCCCAGTATGTAACTTCATATGCCGCTTCAGGTCGTGCAGCCGCCTGAAGCGCGACTGACACTGCTGGCACTCAAAAGGCTTCTCATGCGAGTGTGTCAACAGGTGACTCTTAAGATTGTGATGGCGGGTGAAGACGGTGGAGCAGTAGGGGCACTTGTGGCGCTTGGCCGACGTCGACCGAGGGGAGCTCATGCCGGTGTTGGGCATGCTGTTGTTCCGGTGCGGGTTGCGCGGGTCCTCGCCCGGCGGTGGCGGAAACGTCAGCGCTCGATGGTCGCCGGACACGCCAGCGTCGACAGCTGGACGCGGGGCGTGGGGGTCGCCGTCTGGGAAGGGGTTCTCGGCCGAGGCAGGCATGGACGGAGCCAGAATTGGCGCCGTGGTGGTGGCGTTGGCAGCCGTGGTGGTGTCCAGCGAGCCTACGCTCGACATGGACACAGGGCTTGTCTGCATGGTGGAGTCGTTGTTGCTGGTATGGTGGCCGTTGTTCTCCGGGATGTGAATCTTCTGCGCCATCTGAGCAATCTGCTCGGGCGGATTGGGGTTGAGGGGCGCCATGCGAGCGCTCGACTGGCCCAGCAGGCTGTTGATGGCGGCGACGCTGGGGTTGGGACTGGTGCGCGTGCTTGCCGCAGCGCGTTCCTGCTGCTCGCGCAGCCTCCTCTGGTCCTCCAGGGCAGCGGCGCCCGTCAACGGCCGCGGGGAGAAGCGAGGCGAGAGCGCCTTTTGCGACTTGGGCGAGGTCGAGGTGCCAAGTGCGGAAGCGACGGCGGCGATGGGGGCCAAGGTGTTTGCAGAGGTTGGCTGAGAGGTGAGCGACGTGGGTGTATCTGGAGCGGTCGTGGCGGTGGTGAGTGGGCTGGTACCTGAGGGTGTCGAGGCACGCGTTGTGCCAGCCATGTGATGAGGTACCTGGTTTCGCGGTTGGGTGGGGCGCATATGCTGAGAGTCACCGTGCTGGATTCGCGGTTCATGTCAGTGTGCGACGGCCTAGGCGCTTGATGTGCGGAGTGGATGGCAAGGCAGGAGAGAGAGAGGGTGCGTGTGAGTGTGTAAGGCGAGAGATGGACGGACTGGGAGGTGACCATGACGATGATGCTAATGATGACGCCACACGGCTGGCCGCGCCAACATGAACGGCGGAGCAAGGAAGAAATTGGACAACGTACCGGCGGTGATATGTGACCAAGCCAAGGGCTGCGGACGCGGGAGGATGTGTGGCCGATGTCGCGGCGCTTCGGACGGCAACGACGACGTCGACGACGACGAGCTGGGGGAGCGCGGGAGCGAACGATCGTGATCCAGCCTAACCGGTGAGGGCGCGGCGCAGAGGCCGAGGGGAAGGTCGGGGGATGAAATGCGCGGCACAGCCGGGGGGTGGCGACGGTTGGTAAGCGCAGAGACCGAGTGTTAGGCCAGCATGGCCAGCGTCAGCGCGACAATGGACAGGCGTTGATGCGCGCTGAGCTCGACTTCAAGCACTGTGGCAGTTGACTGTGGCTGAAGTGTGGTGTTGAGGCTCGACGGGTTGACAGGAGGGAGGGAGCTTGGGTGCGCAAGCAGCGAGAGCGCGAGGGCAAAAAAAAAAAAAAAGCTAAGGAAAATACGTCGCTGCTTGGGACCCGTCCGGCTCCTGCTCGCAGGGCTGTGCTCGCTCTACGTGAAGTCCAACAACCTCGCTGCAAGTGAAAAGAAAGGGTTTGGGGGAAAAACAACAGAAACGGGAACGGGAAGGGGAAAATTAGGGAGTGGCCCGCGAAGCGCTACGTGTTGTGCCGGACGAAAAGCTTGCGCAGGAAGCGCACAGTATCTGCGCGAGATGGTGAGTGGTAGGCAAGAAACGAGCGAACAGGGCGGGCCGCCGAGCGGGCGCGCAGATCGAAGGCCCGTCTGGGAGGGAAGAGAAGAGAGGGGTGGGGGCGATGAAGGCGCAGAGCAGCGTGCCGGCGTGGGAACGGACGTTGGGTGCCAAAGAGCTAGGAGAGAAGCAAGCGGTGGTGACGGCAAGCAGCAGCAGTCCCAACGGCAGAAGCAGCGGCCGTCGAAAAACAACAAGATCAGCCAGCACGCCAGAGAGAAAGAAAGGCTATCTAGAAAGTGGCGAGTGTGTCGGAGGAGGCGAGTGCAGGCGGACAGGCGACCCGCAGGAAGGACTAGTATAGAACAGGCTGAGCGCTGGCCGTACGGGTGGATGAGCGCACGGAGGGAGGTAGAGGAGGAGGATGGGGTGGTGGTGCCGGGACTGGTGCTGGAGCTGGCGCTGGCGCTGGCGCTGGAGCTGGTGCTGGCCGGAGCTGCGAGCCTGGGGCCAACGAGCTATTCCGGGTGCGCTGAGCGTTGCGCCTCTGCACCTTGGGGGCAGCTGAGCCCGTTCAGACGCTGCGATCTGTGGCGCCTGCAGGCATTGGACGCCGTCCGCGACGGGTTGGGGAGGGGAGCGTGGCCTGGGTGCCTCTCGCCTGGCTCCCGACGCGGCTCTCGCTCTCTTTGTGTATTCGTATCTGCGTGCGAGCGTGCGGAGAGCGGCAGAGAAACACGGAGTCTATGTGCTCGTCTGCGCGCGTGAATGAGCAAGTCAGTAAGTGGATGTTGGGTGAGTGAGCCGTGAGTGCGTGCGTGCGTGCGTGCGCCGGCGTGTGGCGGCGTATGCGTGTGTGAGTGTGAGCGTGTGTGTGTAGCGGTTGCGACAAAGAACGGGCAATGATTGGCAGGGCCCTGGCGCGGGAAGGGAACAGCAGGCTGACGTCGTGTGTCGCGATGCTGCGCCGGTGTCGTGATCGCGATCGTGGATCGTGACGCCTCGTCTTTCTTCGTCTCCCTCTTCTAGCTTGCTGTCGCCACTTTGTTTTCCCTCTCTTCCGTGTTTGGACTTGCCCGTCAGACGGTGCGCAAAACAGACAAACGACCGAGCAAGGAAACACAGGGACGAGGCCCGGCCGGCTGATGATGGGACGAGAAGGAAGATGGGCGTTTGCGCGAGCCCAGAAGCGGACGACGCACCAGACGACCGCAGGAGCTCCAAGTTTAGCGCAGAAGAGCCCGGCAGCGACTGCACCTGGTGGGTGTCGGGCGCGCGATGGGGGGGGCTAGGAGGGGCGAGTTCGCGGAGGTGGTTGGCTGGATGAGTTGGGAGCAGGCGGGTCAGCCTGATCGTGGGCGAGAGCGCGAGCACCAGCGTCAGCGTCAGCATGCACTTCTGTGCGTGCGTGGATGTGTGCTTTTGGGTGCGAGTGCGAGCGCGTGTGGTGCTCACCAGCCTCACCGCACGCCGGGCCACTGTTGTGCCAGGCAGACGATGCAGTCGGCCGATCAATCGCGGCCCAGCAGTGGCTCTGCACGACCTCGCCTTCTGACTGCTGCTCAGCTCCCGTCGCTCGCTCAACGGCTCCGCAAAAAACGCCCAAGGCAGACGCGTCCGGGACGTGCGAAAGATAAAAATATAATGGAACGTCAGAAGAGAGGCTTCGAGACAAGAGTCGAACGCTGCTCGTTCGGGAAGCAGGCCCGGCCAAAGACGACCAAACTGCCAAAAAAAAGACGCTCGTAAAGGCGCAAAAGCGTGGAGAGGTGCAAAGCGCACGTATGCTTCCCCCCTTCAGCGAGAGAGGATCGTCGCAAAAGAAGAGAAGAAGAGCAAGACAAGAGGCAGAGCGACAGGCCTCAACAGACGATTTGGCGGCGCCCAAAGGAAGAAAGGGCAGCGAGTCGTGTGTGTCTTTCTCACCAGCGAAGATGCGGCGGTGTAGTAATAGTGACAATGATAGTAGTCGTCGCAAGTGGTTCTCGCTCGGTCCCCAACAAGCCTCTTTCTATCCGCGCCCGTTTTTCCCTTCACCAGCTCGACCTTATGAACCTTCCCGCAAGACTCCTGGCCCTTCCTGGACCACCAGCCAAAAGCGACAACGTTCACGTCGACTTCGACCGCTGAACGCTCCGCCTGTCGTCGACAGAAACCGCCAGACGTGGCTCCCAATCCCCGTCCAGCCCGGGTTGTGCAATGCGCCACACGATCCCGCAGCAGGAGATCCCCATCAATAATGTCCGTCCCAGTGGTCTCCCTTCGCTCGCGCCATCAATTATTGTTGCGTTGCTCATACGCTACCGCGTACCGTCAGACTACTGATGCCGTCCTTTTCGTCTCCGTGCCCTGGTCTTGCCTTGCCTTGCCTTGCCTTACCATGTTCTTGCCTTGCTTCCCGCCTGCCTTTTGCCAGTTCAATTCCGTTTTCTTTCTCCACCTTCGTGAAAAGCCTCAATAAACTCCCTTTCCGCGGCGCCCGCTACGGCGCCAAGTTTATCGAAAAGAAAATAAGAAGAACAGCGTACTAATTTGTCCGCAATAATGATTGCTATTGACAATGAACATTATTGAATTCATCTTACTTCCTCTTGTAGATCATCCGCTCTCCCTAACCGGCCCCATCACTACCCCGGGCTCGTCTTCAAGCCACCTTTCTTTCTCCTTTGCTCTTTGTGTCTTTCCTTCTTTCTTTCTCGTGTCTATTCGTCTGTCTCTGGCTCATCCCTCCAGCCACACAAGGTGCCCCCAGGCCGCCGAGTTCAGTACTGAGCGCCTCGATCGTCCCGCCTAGCCGTCAATTCTCGCGGGCGACATCACGATGGGGACCCCAGGAGCGCTATATGGCTCAATTTTTCTATGAAGGCTCCAAGTATACCCTTTCCGCCGGGCCTGTCCCTTTCAGCTCATTTTCGTCCGTCTGCCTGTCTGCGAGACAAAGAGCCCGGCAAGGGCAAGGCCTCAGATGATAAGTTCCTTTGCTGGCTTTGCCAGCTTCCTGTGTCGCAGCTTTGCCTTTGTCGGCTTCAGACAGCTCAAGCGGAGAGCAAGTAGAAGACGGACAGGGCTGACATTGCCTTCGAATGGCTCGCTTGCAATGGCCAGGCGCAAGGCTTTCCTTTTGCGGACAGCCTTGAACATGCAACAACCTGGTGCCAGCCGCTATCGGTAGTTGTAGCTGCGGTAATGACAGGTTGGAGTTTTAAAGTAGCTACGGAGAACTACTTGGCGCTGGCTTGCAGACGCTCGTTTCCCACGTCCACACGCGAGGACCAGGGCCCCCTAACCCTACTTCACCACTCCTCCTCGTCCATGACTCCCTCCCATGCGAGCGTGTTTGCTCCTCTTTATTCTCCGCGAAAGCTTGCACCAACATGGGACACACAAAAAAGCGAGTGCATTGTGGCTACGTGGGTGGGACGGTTCGCGTGAGTGTTGCATGGAAACCCCGCCCGCACCAACAACTCAATCTCAACTGTCACGATCGCTAGGAGCTCTTCTTTGGTCTTGTTTCTTGCTCTGGTGAAAGCCTCAGCTGTGCGCCGCGATAGCTCCCTTGCTCTTTCGGTTCTCATCAATTTCCTCGGACGGATCTCTCAGCCGCCTCACTCCCTCTGGCTACCGCCTGCATCTGCCAACAGCTTTAAACCACCCCCGGGAGCTGTTGGAGCAGCTGCACTCTCGCTAAGTATGACGGGAACGCCGCCTTTTGGCTGCCACGGTCAGGCCAACCAGAGTGCTCCACCTGAGCGCCAGGCACACAAAATCCACCGTCAGCCCAAACGTTATCGGCTGTGAGCGTCTCTCATATCACGAACGCACACTTTCGCATCAGAAAAGCTGGTCCCAGGCCGTTCCCGTTCGTGCATATCGGTGTCTCAGCTGCGATGAAGAAAACAAGATGGTCGCCTGTCCTCCCCCCTGTACGACTGTGGCTGCCAATGACTGAGCTCGCGCCTCGCAGACGATCAAAAGTTCCTAGTGTGGCGTCAACGCTCCCCTCCCCTGCACAACCAGACAACCTCCAACCAAGCTAGTCAACAAACCCAATCCAGGTCCTTGACGCCCTCCCCCGTGACTGCTGCGCCACGCCGCCGTGACGATCGCGATGCTCTGAGAAGTGAGAAGGCCATCCTGACATGACACCACTGAACTTACTGCTTGGCTACGTGCTACCAGTAGCGTACAACTTTCGGAGCTACCACGACTTGCCCTTCAGAAGCAGCCCTTTGCTTCCCGGCCATATATGCCTTGCAAACGCGTCTAGTGTGGCCCCCCTTGCCCGCCCATCACACTTTTTGTCATGATCCTTCCTTCGCCTGTCTTTTTTGTGCGCGTCTCCGGCCAACGATGCCTTTTCTTGGCCTGCGAAAGAACCACGACAGACATACGAATGCAAAGAAAATCCATACGGAGGTCTCCCGTTATTCGCCAACGGCGCGAGTCAAATGGTTGCTGCGATGCCCACCAGAACGAATTGGGACTTGACCAGTCAGGCGAGCAGTCTTTGAGAGGCTGTTTCAAACAATCAAGAATCCATACTTAGGGTGCTGCTGGTGGTGCGAAACGAGAGATCAAAGCGCTGTAACGCTGCAGGCTGTCGCAGCGAGTCGCCAGCCACAAAGACCACGATGCACCTGGATCGAAGATTGGGTTGGGAGGCGGGCACAGATGAGTACTAGGCGACTACGCAATCCAAACCCCCCCCCCCGTTTTCCCTCCCACCGCATCCCGAGGCACGAACCAGCCGCATCAAGATTTATTTCCGCAAAACAATCGACGAAAGAGAGCACCGCACGAGAAATGCAGAAAAGACAGGTGCGGTGGGCGCTAAGCCGGAATCGGGATCGACGAAGATGAAAGTCGAAGGATGCTCGCACGCACACGTCCTGCACGCACCCAAGCGTGCAGAGAGAACGCTAGCGTGACGTCGTTCTTCAATCGCGAACGCTTGGAAGAAGCCTCCGCCCAGGAACGCAGCGAAGAAAACAATAGGGAAAAAATTAAAATAAAAAGGAAAAAAAAAATTGGCCGATCATACGCACGTGGCGTCTCCAGGTCCTGACGATCCCTTTCATTCTCTTTTCGTCGACGCCATTGCTCCATAGGGGAAAAAATGGCAAATATCGACTATGAAAGAAGAATTTGGACAATGTACAGGTCATTGGGTGGCGCAAGATAAAAACACATGGTTTTTTCCAGACCTTCATCCCTTCCTTCACCCTCCCCTCCCCACCAATCCAAAAAAGAGAGGACAACTGGAGGAAACGTCAGGGACAAAAAAGCCCGAGTTTTGTCCCTAGATTTGACAACGTTGACGTCTGCCACCACCATTGAGAATACCAGGATGATAGAACTCGATAAAACACAATTAATCAAAAACAAAATCTTTCCAAACATTTTTCCCCTTTTTTTTTTTTAATCTTTCAATCTATGTCCGTTTTTGTCCTTTTCGTCTCTTATCCATCGGCCAGCCCACCGAAGGATATCCCAAACACTCGGAACGGCGAAAATCTTTTCTCTTGTTCTCCAGACGTCTTATCTTTCGCCCAGAAACTGAGAAAAAGATCGACCTCTAGAAACTCAATTTCGAAAAAGGGGTTTTTTTTTTTTTTTGGGGGGGGGGGGGGGGGGGGGGGGGTTTGTGTTTCCGTACAATCAGCAGAAGTTAAAAGATGGGATGAAAAACAACCTATCCGGACTGAGACGAGGACGGAATGATCACGACGGTCCTTTTTTTATTTGTCTTTTCCTTTTCCTTTTCCTTCCTTCCTTTCTTTCATTTTGTCAAAAAAAAAATCTTATTGTTTTCGCCAGGACGAAAGAGAACGTCCCCAAACGGTGAGTGACCAAGGCTGGAAAGCAGACAAGTTGAACGGAAGGAAAGGGCAGGCCGAGGGGGAAGTGAAGGGCCCGGGGGGGGGGGGGGGGGGGGGGGGGGGGGGGGGGGGGGGGGGGGGGGGGGTTGTGTGGTGTCTGGGAGGGGGGGAGGAAGCAACAAGGGTTACCCGTGCCTTCCGTCAAAACTCTGCAAAAAGCAAAAAAAAAGGCACTCCTTCACCTCAACTCACCTCTTTGTCCCCTTGTTTTTTGCGCCGCCGCAGCCGCAACACACGTGGCCGTTGACGGGCACAAGGAAAGGGGTGGGAGGAATGGCCACGTTTTTGCTCTAAGATGAACGTGGGGAAGGGGGGGAGGGGGGGACGAGAAGCGGCTCTTTTCTCCGTTGCGCGGTGGGGAGACGTCGTTCCTGGATCTTTGCTGTCCTTTTCGGGGCACAGGGTGTAAAAAAAAAATTAGTAGGAAGAGAGTGTAGATGTCGTTATGGCTGTTGCGAGCAAGGGAAGCCCTTGTTGGCCAGGGAAGCTGTCTTTTCGAACACGAGGGAGCAAGGGGCGTGCGAACGGGGGTGGCTCGAAGCGCCCGCCATCTCAATAAACGGGAATAACGGTGATGTGACTTTAAGAGATTGTCGTTTTGAGCAGAAAAGCCGTTGCAAGGCGGATGGGCACTAGCCACAGCGTTCACACGTTCCGTCAATCAATGGTTTGGCGTCATTAGCATGAGCAAAACACGAAGAGGTGCAGGGTGGTTTGTCTGTCAATTCATCGTACGATCTACTAACCGTGTACCTTGTCCAATTTCTTCCTGGGCGTCTACTAGTCACCTTGACGTTCGTCTTTGTTTACAGAAGCAAGGGTGGGCGGAGTTGTTGTGCAGTCCCCATCAGGACGGAAGTTTTCACCCGGGACGCAACACTTCCCAGTTGCTCAAACCATTCATGGCACCTTCGTCAGTCTCGTCCATAAGTCCTGTCTGACTCCTCTCAGCCAAAGCTGTCCCAGTTCGGCTGGGCAACGGTGGTGGAGCCGTGTCGTCTTCGTTTGAAGCTGTCGGAGGTCCACCTCTCATTACCATGGATCTCCTGGGAGGCGGAACCGCGGGTGGGGAGGCCGCCTTGCTTGCAACCGAGCATCTGCGTTCAGATTCGCCGTCTACGGACGACGGCGACACCGGCGTGCCCAAAAGGCTTGGTTTCTTTGGCTTAACTGCTGGAGGGGCTTTGCGTGATGTCGTGCCAGACCCACTTGACACCAACGAGAGCATGGAAGGCGAGGGAGAAACAGACGGACGACTGGGCGGTGCGTCTTCGTTAAGCGTGTTGCGACGAGGGGGTAGCTGAGGGCTTCCATTGCCCTCGAAAGGTGGAGGCAGCTTGCGAGGCGCCGTTCCGGAAGCGACGGAAGAGGACCTTGTGATGTTCGAAGATGAAGCCACGCTGTCGACCTTCACCCAGTCTGGTTCATCACTTGGAACAAATGGGTTTGCCGGTCGCGACGGATTTGGCACATAGCCTCTGCCTGGCGGCTTGAGCGTCGAATGCGCCGGAAGACCTGACAGAAAAGATCATCGTGAGTAAATTGAAAAATCACAAGAAATTCCTTGATATCGTACCATTGTCAAGCCACCACTTTTGTCGATCTGAGCTGGCTGGAGGCCAACCGGACTGTACCGGCTCGAACCCAAGGAGGTCATCTTCATCTTGATCTGTAACGGTACTTGCTGTGCCATCGCCCAAAGCCTGTTTGCGTTTCTTATAGAGCGCGGCGTTTAGTTCGTCACGAACTTTTTCGTCTACGAGGGTGACATCGACCTCGAAGGTTGCATAAACTGGTCGATGGTCGGAGAAGCGTAGCGGTGCCGAGTTGTATTGAATCTGTCGAATGTTGTTCCCCTTTCTAAGCACACGATCCGTCCAAGCAGGTATACGGCCTTTCTCGGACGTGTCGTATGTGTCTGTTCCAATGTCAAACTTGTACGTTGGCAGGAACGTGATCTTAGCTTCGTCGTAGTGGTCGAACACATTGGACACGCTGCTCCTCGTCCGCTGAATGTACAGCTGGTCGTTTTCAAGCAGAGTATCAAGGTCACCACGGTCGATCAAGTAACGGACCTTGTCGTTGCTCAGGCCAATGCGATAGTTAAAGTCACCAAACCAGAACACTGAGTCATGGTCGTCAATCTTGCGATTTCGCTGGAAGCGAAGGCCTTGGGATATAGTCCTGTAGTCACGGTTGCGGTCTTCGTAGTTCGAGAAGCCAGCGGCCAGATGCGCCGTCACGAAGCATAAAGACGTATTTGCGTAATCCATACGAATCGCCACAGCACCTTTGTTACCCGCCATGCCAGACAGTCCTGTTTTCTTGGTTGCCCCCTCAACGTTTTTAATCCTCTTCAGCTTGCTCCTCTGCACGAATATGAGCAAGGCTGCTCCCACAAGCTGTCCGCTTCGAAGAAGCACATATTCGGAGCTACCCGCAGAAGTCGCGTTTCTGTTGAGCGTTTGCAGAACCGCTTGCTCCCACTGCAATCTGGTATGGGGGTCTTCTTTCATGAGTTGCTGCGGGTTGAGCTCCACGATCTCTTGGAATGCGATAGCGGCAATCTCAGGTAGTTTCTGAGAAGGTCCAAGAGGCGGGCAAAGCCAAGGAGAAAGATCCGATTTGAGTCCCGTGAGCTTGCCATTGAGATTCAGTGTGCCCACATATACATTGATGGTCTTGGTCGACGTGTATTCGGCAGCATGGCGCCGGAGCTCCATCTGCACCCAATCATTGATAGGATCATAGAGATGCACAATCTGCTGGGGTAGCAGTCTGCCGAGGAGCATATCAATCGTGTTTTGGCGTCCCTTGTCGGCGAAATTGTTGATGTAAAGGCGCGAGGCACTTTTCCGTGCGTCAGAGAGGATGCCACCGATTGTCAGTTTGCCGTGTCTAGTTGCAGAAGTGTTCAGTGCACCGGTTCCAGCGTACATCCGGGATAATGCGTCGCCGTTGTCTGCCCACAGCGTTGAATGACGAGCCCAAAAATCGGGCGGCGCCCTTCCTACACCACGGTCCTCGAGGTAGAACTCGCAAACCAGCTGACTGATCAGGGTCTGCACATAGTTCGTTCTGTCCAAGCAGTCCAGACAATTGGTTCTGAATACACCGTCCTGCTGGAGGATAGGCGTCGCTCGGCGGATGGTCGAGTAAACCATGCTTGGGGGTATTTTTACGTGCTCGGCACGATCTTCAGCGTACAGATAGCCAAAGGACCGAGCTGCTGGGCCAATGTAATCGACAATGCTAGTTGCACCAGCAAGACCCTGTGGACCTTTCGTCTCTGCGTGGAAGTCATAATGCGTGTATGAAAGCAGCTGGTGCTCCCCATCCTTCTCATTGTTGAGCTCGCTCTTTCTGATGTGATCCTCGAAGCGTTGAGTGAGCTCGATTTCACCAGGCTTCTTTCGATCACCACTTAAGAGATTCATAACGTGCACTGCACCGTAAGAGTGGTCTAAATTCTGGAAGTGTTTGTCGAAGGCCGGTTGCGTGGCCTCCGGGGATCGTGTAATGGTTATTTTAGGCTGCTGCAACGGATTCAGGGAGCTCTGCTGCTCCCAGAAGATCGGGAGACTGCCTCTTACTTGAACGTACGAGAACACCTCGCCTTTTTCTTCTCCAACCGGGCTCCACAGATTCAACTCAGTTTCTACGTAATTTGCAACGTTGCCTTCGTCGTCTATACCGCGAGCATTGAACCTGGTTCCAGCCCGTCTACAAGACAGTCTCGAGATGATGGTGAGCCTCGTTGGCTCGCCGGTAAAACTTCTTTGAAGGGGTGCAGAAGGAGCCGGAATGATTATTTCACTGCAGAAGCCCCGAATGACTGAAGTCAGAATGCGTGTGGCGTCCAATTCGTCCCTAGTCTGGTGGGACAACCTGGAGCGAAAGTCAATCAGCGGCTGGATCATGAACGAGTTCCACAGGAATCCCGCATCGAGGCTCTCATAGGCGATTGACGGTTCCTCGTCCGTGATTCTCTTTTGCAACCTGCGCGTGAGATCAAAGTCCGAGCTGTAATAGAATGTACCGCTGCTCAGCAGCTTCTTCAGAGCCATGCAAGGATGCTCGGCAAACTCGTTGCCGTGTCCATCAAACCCCTCGTCGTCAACATAGTCAGTCGAGTACGGATTGATTTGCTCGTTCAACAGACGATCGTATGCCGTGCTGCTCAGACAGTGGAAGTCCACCGACTCGATTCGCCGCACCGATTCACCAGGCCTGATTATGATCGGTCGTGGGCTCACTGAGCTAACGACGCATAAAAATATGTCATTGTTCAGGTTAATGAGTCCAAGAGTCCCGTGTACTCTATAGTTTAGCACCTCCGTCCTCAAGCTCCTGTACTCTTCCAGCTGCGCCGTTTCTAGGTTTGTAAACTCGACTGCACATCGCGGTACAGCTGGGTCGTTCCGCGACCCGTACTCGGCCTTTTCAGGTGTGTGTTCTAGAGTCAGGACGTGTGTCGACGTTTTCAAGGCGAAGGCGCGGCGTGGGTATTCTTTGCGGAGGAGCTCAATCGTGTCGGACATGGTGGTTGTATGCGCCCGCCGCTCCCAAGCGATACGCAGGTTCTATTGATGTGTTGTTGCGGCATAGTATTCCACGCAAAGAAGTAGAGGAGACTTCGCCCAGCACGTGTGTAGGGCCAAGTAGCACTTCAGCTATTTCGTCGCGTGGTAGACCAGCTGAGCCAACAATGTGCGGCTCCACAAGGAAACCGTGGAACAAGGGCTACTGATGACATAACGTCACGGGCCCCAACACATCATATTGACCCCACAAGGTGTCCCGTGTCAAGATCTTATGAAAGAACGCCTCTGTACGTAATCAAGCTTTTGCACAATTATGAAAAAAAAAAAAACAATGTAGCCCGTTTTGGAAATGCAGAACGCATACGTCGCCCTTTTCAGGCTATCATGTAACTTCGATAGGACAAGATGCAAAGACACACCAACAAAGAGCTTATGGTCAAGTTGCTGTATTGTGAAACGTTATGTATAAAACGTAGCATAAAGACTCTCTCGTAACTTCGTCAGAACTCATAACCTGGCGTACTCTTTTGTCCCCCAGCTGGATGACCCAGCATCTGGTCGGCTCTAATATCCGTTGTCCCTATATCCGACTCTATCGGTATACACTCCTTCGTGACACCCGCACGTTGGTCCTATCATACTCGTCCTCATCGTCGTAGCGGCCTCGACTTCTGCTTCGCTCCCTCCGTCGATACCTGACCTCAGGCTCCGGTGCGTCAACATAGCGATACTCGTAGTGGTCTCTGTGAGACCTTGCTGGCGACACATCCCTCTCGTATCTCACCTCCCGCCGCTCATAGTGGTAATCCTCATGGTCGCGATGGCTCGAAACGCTGGAGCGCGGACTGACATGAACATAGTGTACTTCCGGCGGTGAGAGCTGAGGACTCTCAAACTGTGGCACTGGCTGTGGGGCCGGTAGAATCTTGCCCGTTGGAGGGGGCAGCGTGAGCGGCGCCGGTGGAGGTACCACGATTGTGGGCTGCGAGGTGCGTATGCTCACCCGCGATGAGCGTCGGCTGGGTGAATACGTGCGATAACGGTCGACCTCGCGACGAGTGACCCTGCGCGAGACCCGGATGTCCTCATCTTCTTCCTTCTTGATCGAGAACAAGCACATTGCGTCGTTTCCAAGTTCGGGTGAACGTAGATGCGAGGATGGCTCGAGGCTCTCTGCTCGAGGAGTGGGATAGCTCTGAGCAAATTGAGTTAAGAAATAGTGAATGCACTGAAAACACTGGGCGCTGAACGACGATGTATAAATACGATCAGAGAATGGAGCAAGGCATCGTGGGCATCAGGGTGGTGATGGGTACTGGCCTCAGCTTGGTCACCATAGCCAAGGTCTTACAGCTGACTGGGGTGGAGATTTATTGCGGTGGCTGAGCCCGTCCACTTACTGGTCTTGCGGGCGGTGCTCATAGCGCGCGTGCACTACACAAGCACACGCGGGAAAGGCACAAACTGCGAGAGGTCGAGCAGTTTTGCTTGTCTAGTAGCCACTCAAAAAAAAAAATTTACTGCCCCAATCGCAACGAGTCTCTGATACAAGTTAGAGCTTCAGCGATTGGATGCGAAACATGGTGTCGCTGCAAACAGATCCGATCTTGATGCTGATCGGATGATGTCATCCTCAACGAGAGGGAGTTGAAGCACAATGCGATCTTGAGGCTGATGCCAACCAAGTAGCAAGAGGTCAAGGATTGGGTCGCAGATATGATCAATTCGTCTTTCAATTGTAGCCACGATCAAGTTCCTCCTCTAGACCAAGCCACGGATAGAGTCCGAGTCCAACACAACAAAAAAAAAGTTGCGCCCAGAAGCGCGCTGTTGCCGACGACTAGAAGCCACCGTCAGGTCGAAATTCCGCCAGTCAAACGCCGTGCTACCCATAAAAAGCCCCCGTCTCATAAAAATGGTATCTCATTGCAGTCCCAGATAAATTAGGATGATGCAGGCTAGTTTTTCTTGAGGCCAATCCTCTCGAGAAAGCCCTTCGGCTTCTCGGTAGCCTTTTCCGCATCCTGTTCTGCGCTCTCAGGCTTGCCAGTCACCTTTGTGACATTGGCTGCTCCTCCTCGACCGTAGTGAACGGTCTCGCCCTCGTGATCACGCTGGAGTGCAGCCGGCGGCTCAACGTCCTGAGCAGTGCGCGCTTCTGGGCCGAAGTCGTTCTTGGCCATGTTGCCCGTTCCACCGCGGCCGGTCGTGTAGAGTTCAGTCTTGAGGGTTGGCGTGACGAGATCCTCAGCACCGGCACTTGCTTTGCGTTCCTTGCCCATGTTTCCAGCGCCGCCGCGACCGTGAGGATACTGAGGTTGAGCCATTGCGAGAGCGTGTGAAATTCGCGTGTGAAGACAGAGGCGCGCGAGTAGAACGGGCACGTCCGCAGACTCTTGTGAAATTTTCGCACGAGCTGTAGAGAAACGAGATGCGAGGACAGAGACTGTGCAAGATGATACAGCTGACGGTGAGGAATGGGCAAGAGGACCAGCGCAGAACCTTTGGAGCTTATAAGAGACACCAAGACGACGCGACTCTACAAAAATCTTTTATCTCAAAACGTGATCATCCACATGTGCTGAACGGTACGCGAAAGCACGTCACGCTGGCCTGCTTGCACCATTTGGTTCGACGGTCCCATGAATTGGTTAGGTAAAAGTTTGCCTCGTGCGTCCGCTAGAGTCTTAGCATGTTCGAACATTACCCGGCCGTGGAATGCTGAAAATTTGGACCAAGAGCCATTCCAGGGCCGCGACCAAAAATGCTGTAGGCTCCCAAGTGGAGTTACATATTAGCTGCGGGGGTCAACAGTTGCAATGGTCGTCGCGTCTAACATGGACCATGTGTACGGCCGTCATGGTGACCGCTACGAAGGATGGTAGAGTCGAAGGGCCAGATCGTCGCGATCGCAGTCTTCAATTGCGCTCAATGGAGTGTGAGAGAGAGAGAGCCACAGGGCTTGGTAGAGCCGGCTAAGAGAACCAAAATCGTTTTTTTTTACTTCCTTTTTCAGGATGTCAAACAATTTTGTCACAGGAAACCAGCGAAGCTGAACGGGAGGAAAGTAAATCTAGATTTTCTCCAAACTGCGGTTGCTAACTTAAGAAAGCCACAGCCCCTCCTTCGCCGCGCAGACCAATCATCCCACACCAGAAATACCACAACCAGTACAGAGCACAGTAAATACAATCAGGAACATGCAGTAAACTATCGCTGACGCCTGACACCCGCATCCGTGACGAAGCAAACCCCCCAAAATTCTCTCTGATCTATCCAAACAGGCCGGGAATAGCCGTCGCCATGCATCACAAAAACCCGTCATAAACATTCTTTCGTACACTGCGAACAGTCACTTTCCGGTCAAAGACCGGGTCTGAGCCATCCAGATTCTGCCTGGGCAGGTGGCTGCCTTTCCTCTTGCTGAAAAGGCGTCTTCCGGAGGCCCCCGTGGGCATCGCTGCCTTAGGAGGATAATTTATTGATCTCTCTTCTATGATTCGTGCCTCGATTTTTTCGAAAAAAAAAAAAAGCCCATGATTCAAAAGAACGACGCCGATGCTATGCCTCCCTGCCATGCAAGACGTGTCGCTTTATCGCGTGTGTGAACGGATTGGGAATTGAGCATTGTGGCCGTGCTGTCTGGAAAGGGATAAACGGTGGCTTTGACGCAAGCCCTTCGATGCGTGATTGGCTGATGGAGCTCGCTCGAAAGGTTTATCGACAGAAACTGGCCTTGTTTGGGCTTAGTTGCCTGCTGGAAGGTCAGCATCTTTCTCTTCACGAACACCGTGCAAGACGCTTACATCCGCCGTCCAAAGGTTGGTCACCGCGTTCCTCGCTATCGTCGCGGCCTCTTCGAGCCATCTGTCTTCTGCGGATGACTGGTCTTTGTTGTGGGCCGTTGTCGTTTGGATCGAATGGTTGCTCGTCTCCGGAGTCTCCCCGACGAGTGCGAATGGTCAGAGCCATAGGGT
This sequence comes from Verruconis gallopava, assembly GCF_000836295.1. Lineage (NCBI taxonomy): Eukaryota > Fungi > Ascomycota > Dothideomycetes > Venturiales > Sympoventuriaceae > Verruconis > Verruconis gallopava. The sequence goes on along the minus strand of NW_015622161.1, from coordinate 88,020 downwards.
GCAAGGCCGTCATTGTTGCGTTGTGATTGTTCTCGGTAGATAGTTTGAGAAACGTGTATGATGTTTGCTTCTAAATCAGCTTGGATTCCTGAGATTGCAGACGAGGAATTGAGACAAAACTCAGGTTAGGACGAGAAAACAGGCATCATTTATGTTTCTCCTTGGTGATTCACAGTATACCTATGGTCGACTGAGGCACCAGAGGCCGCCGGAAGAAGTCGACCTGTTGTGGCCTGGAATGCGGTCAGACGGCTGTGTTTCTAGCGCCCGCTGACATTTCAACCATGTTGCAAGCCTCATGTCGCCTGTTTCACGCGGTGAATTAGACTCTGCGATGCCTAAATTTCTGCTCAGCCCCGGTGCCTTGGAGGAGGTCACCACTCCAAAAACGGTTCGTGGGGAGGATGAAACGGCCCAGTTGTTAGCCTCAGATACCAAATTGTATAGCCTATGTTGCCTTGCGCAGGCATGAGTCGAAGGCAGGTATGATTCACGATTTCACCGGATGTAGACACAGGCGCAGTCGACCGTGGGATCGAGGGTGCCTGTACCTGCAAGCGAAGTGCACCACGGTCTCGAGCGACTTTGGAAGCAGAGAGCCGTATAGCTTTCACCGCGGCATAGACCGACGGGCTGATTGAGCAGCCTCACTTTCGAAGAAAAGGACGCTTGATCGTACCTGCGCCATCACCTGCGCAAAATACTAGGTCGGGCTCGATGACAAGCCGGGATACCAGCTGCAAGTCAAACTTCGATGCATCTGTGACGCCTGGGGCAGGATCGAGCCATGACGAGGTTTCGTGAATCAAACAACCTACATGCTGCATGCTGCAATAGCGGAAGGCCGATTTTGGCGCAGCACATACTGACGCTAGCACAAAGGGCTCGTGTCAGTGTCAAACTCAGCCCTGTGAGGCTCTAGTTCTGACGCTCCAAGGAACTTGGGACGGTTGACAAGCCCAGCACCCCTTTCGTCTTTTGCCACCGAGCATGTCTTCATAGAGCCTCGAGTCAGCTAGCTATCTGCTCGCATCCGTGGAATTTCCCTCACCGGGCTCAGTGTCGAGGCAGGGCTGGGTCCGCTCGTGTTTTTGCGTCGACGAAAGGGGAAACGCGGTGACGGTCGGGCCAGAGAATGGCCACGACCGCGGCTGGCCTCGCCTCGCTGCGCCGCGCACACCGCGCACTTCGCACACCGAAGAGCGCTGGTCGACCGTAGCAGCGGCCGTCCGATGACGCATCGACGTGCGACCGTCTGGCTCCGCGCACCCACCGGCGCACGGTCATTTCTCAGAACAGCGTAGCGCGACCGCTGGCTGCTTCTTCCGTTCGATGGCTCTCATCGCCGCTACTTTATTCTTAGCGGCGGCCGTGCTTCTGCTCCCTCGATGCCATCCTACGGCCCCCAAACGCTGCAATGGCCCACTCAAGCACTCGTGATTGAAAGCGTGGCGCAGCAGTCTTTCTTGCAAGTGAGGCTGCTTCACCCAGTCCCAAACGGGAATGTGGGTGGAATGTTCTGCTGGGTTTTCGCGACGAGCACTCGATTGGAATCAAATCTGCCATGGCCCCGGATCTTGACGGCTTGCGCCGAGCGTGGACGAGACGGAGCCCAGTGAATTCCTGGCTCTGGCTCTGCTGTATCATTTGACTTCCCACTTCCCTCTTCGCGCACGTCGATGATTCAGCAAGTGCGCCAGCGCAGCCGCGTTGCACATCGTGTCGGACGCTTCTTACAGGTCGACCTCGGAAAGAAGCGCTGGCTGAGAGCCCTCGTGAAGAATCTTTGCAGGACGGACTGATTTCATCGTTAAACCCCGCGATCGCGGAGATCGTCGCCATGGCAGGGCTCTTATGCCATGGGAGTCCTTCTCTGTTCATACAGTTGCCCTGTCCGTGCCGAGTATGGCTTGTTCTCTGGCCTATTTTGTTTCGCATTTTGATTCCGGCTGTGCTCAACCAAAAAGGAAACAAAGGTCAAATTCATGTAGAACGCTCACAGCTGTCTTTTTCATGCTGCTCATCATCTTCTCTCGTCTTCGTCCATGGCCATGTGCTTCTCCATCTCGATGAAGCCAACTCAGCACGCATGTTTCGCTTCTGCGAGCACGATTGCAGCCGTCGATCTATGCTCTCTATCTCTCGCACCTAGAGGCACGAGACATGAAACGGTGCTTTCTCGTCCATCGATCCAGAGCATGTGTAGTCCAACAAAGGGAGTGATTCCGAGGCATGCCCTCTCTGTTGGGTAAGTCGCGGGGCCAATCAAGCTATGCGTGCTGACGGGCCGACCAGTTGGACAAAGCAACGGGATAGTTCGCGGTAAACAAGCCCGATTCCTTCGTTGCGACCGCTCACCCCACAAAGAGCACACCCCTTGCAGGAAACCTAACGTTCCTTGTCGACAATGACGTCCTATCGGAGCTTGCAATGTGACCCTTTCACTATCACCTCGCCAGCTCGCGAGACCATTCGCTGCCAGGGCAAGATGAGGGGAATGAGATTTCCGCGAGGATTGCTCGACACCACCCTATCGGCAGCGCCAGAGAAACACGCGACGTGCACGCTAGAAGCAACGCTCGGGGCCAATAGTGCGCCGTTAGTTATCCAGCTGGCGCGAGCCCAGATGGTTTATAAAGTTTGGTCCCTTGCGCGCTTTTCAGCTCGCTCCTCGGATCGTGCCAGCTGCTATTTCTCGAGCATTCTCAAGGTCTACATCAGTTGCGTCCGCGAAATCGTGGTCTTGCTGAGCAGTTTCAATTAATCCGTCCGTTCAGCATCGTCCCTGTCGTCAACATGCGCATCTCCACAGTCTCGGCTCTTGCCGCATTCGCTGCCATCGCATCAGCTCAGGACCTGTCCTCCTTGCCAACCTGTGGTGTAAGTATATGACTACCTGGGTCGAGTTCGTATGGCTGTAATTGACACCTCTTCTAGACCGCCTGCGTCGGTAACGGCCTTGCTGGCACTGGCTGCAATCAGATTGACATTGCTTGTATCTGCAAGTCATCGTCTTGGATCAACAGCCTGTCATGCTGCGTTTCGCAAAAGTGCGACGCTGCCGACCAAGCCAGTACGTTTTTTTTTTCTCTTAGACCAAGACAGCGTCCGGACCGCAACAGCTAATGAACAAACCTCTAGGCATCATTAAATTTGCCCAGCAGATCTGCTCTCCGGTTGGCGTAACTACCCTTCCAACACAGGCTGGCTGCACTGGCACAAACGCAGCATCGACCACTGGTTCTGCAACGGCCAGCGCGAGCAGTGCCGGCTCTGTAACCTCCTCGGCAGCTAGCGTGGTTTCATCCGTCTCGGCTTCTGTCAGCTCAGCTGCGAGCCAGGCTTCCGCTGCTACCTCTGCGACCACAACCGCCTCCGCCGCTTCGACTGGTGCTGCTGTCGCACCAGTCCCAACCGCTTTCGGCCTTGCTGGCGTTGCTGCCGCCGCTGGTCTGTTCGCCGCTGCGTTGTAAACGGGCAAAATGATTGAAACAATGGAACGCTGGACATTGAGGAGCCAAATGTAGTCCGGGACGGTTGCATAAAGGTGTCGTAGTTTGCCATCGCATGCGTTGCCTGGATAGATGGGGCGGGCATCCTTACGCTTGCTTGCTCAATTCAGAATGTAACGACTCTGTCTCTCTGCATGGATCTGAACTTGTGCATGCGTGCAATGACCTTTAAACTTAATTATAATAATACGATGCAAATCTACCTAATTCGCCTACAAGTTATGAATCATCGTATCCACGTTCCTGGTCTCTTTTTTATCCAGAACGAGGTTTACCACAACGGGGTGAGCCGCTGCGGGAGGGCGCGTTGTGCCCTGCGGAAAGAGCATGCATGACCCACACTTTTGTCACTCTTGCTCCTCATCATTTCCGCATCTTCTGCACTTCGAACAATTCTCACTGCCAAACTGAGAGTCGATGATACTTATTGCTAGGCTTCCTGCGCGGCATCCTATTCATGCTGGCCATTCTCCTAACTATGCTTGCTGAGTAGTGGTTCCCCTGTTTCCTCCAAGTGCACAGCGCAATGTCGAACTTCAAGCGAGCGATGCCTGCGGCGGCCGCTTCGCAGCGGAACTCACTCGCTTTAGCCATGCGGGCGGCGACCATTGTAGATATCAATCCCGTTCTACCGGCCGGTACGTTTTCCTAAACATGTATTCGAGCTTCGCTCATACGACTGCAGAGTTGATATCCATGATTTTGGATTACCTGCCAGTGGTAGATCTGATACATTTTGCTCGCACGTCAAGGCGAATGAAGGAAATGGTATACGACGATACGCGATGGGTGCAACGACTGAGTAGCATGGGCTGCTGGAATGAAGCGGAAGCGCGACAAAGAGCAGAGGAGGCCATGCGGCAGCGATCTGACGGGCGTAGGGCATGGGAAATTGGCGATGGAAGGAGGATAGGCGATCCGCCTAGTGAGACCGCTCTCGGTGTGATCGGAAATGCCCAAGCAGGAGAAAAGTCAAGTGCAACGCTCTTCGACGCCGGATGGGAACAAGAAAGAAACGGATGGCCTATGGAGCGATCTGGAACTCATCAGCGCCAGACCACACACGACAAAGGGTTCGAGTCTGCAACCCTGGTCTCCAGTGGTCCACATGGTGGCTCATACTCTGCCGGCAACAGAGATGCTGCTGCGATACTGAAGGTGCTTTCGAGCGTTCGGTCGGCAAGGGGATATGCGCGACAAGAGTACGGAAAGATATATGGCGCCTTAGCTCCCTTCTATTTCGACCTTGCGCGAGCAACAACTCACACGGACCCGATCTTGTTTCGGACATATCGCGATCCGGAGCAACAAGCGCAGATGCTCAACCAGCTGAAGACATTTGCCAAAAGCGACTGGGCCCAAGGCTGCAGAGTCAGGGAGGAGAAGCTTGACACGATGATTGGCATCTTTGAGAACGCTGCCCTTCGTGAGTTTGAGCAAGGGATGAATGAAAGTGACGTCGATGGCCGAATGCGAAGATACGCGAATGTGTTAGTGACACTTAACGGTGGCGCCGCTGGTGTCGACGCGTTCATCCAAAACAATAGACTTATGACCGAGAGGGAAAGCCTTGGGAATCCGCTTGACTGCTTGCCCGGAGGCTCTCGTGGCATGTTGCTGTTACATCCAGCACGTGAGTTCTTCCGAAAATTGGCGATAACGGTCAATGAGCAGACTGAAGTCATTGATCGCGTCTTTCCGCCAAATGTCGACGTGCTATCCGCGCTTATAGACCGGCTGGCCGAGGATGTGATTTCCGAATATGTCACGACGCTTTTTGACGAAGCACACGAAGGAAATATCGAGTCGTATTTAAAAGCTGTGTCTGGGGTGTTTGAGTCTGCACTGAGATTTGCAATATCTCTTACTCCAAGCAAGGCGTCAAAACCGACTTTTTCCGAAGAGGTCAACAAAGCTGTGGCACGTTGCTTTGAACAGCATGTAGATTTGTACATGCAAGAAGAGTTGCGGTATTTTGTTTCAAAAAGCGACGCGGAGGTTGCAGCATGGGAGAAGCAACTCTCTGAGCAAGCCGCTTCAACTGAATCCTTCTATATGTCCAACGTGAGCAGACAAGCCGCGAAACAGGACTTTCTATCGTCCTTCAGGAAGGTAGTGATGCTTCCTGTCAGCGTTCTAACTGTTCCCTTCAGTTCGACCAGCAACGCGAAAACGTCTGCGACCGCGAGTGCGAATGGTGATGTTTTATCTCCTGGAAGTCGCCTTTCCACGCCTGTTCCGTTAGATCGTGCAGGTACCCCAAAGAATGAAGCCCCAACGACTGAATTAGCGGCCAAGGCCGCCATCATGAGCTCACGTCTAGAGGGAATCAAATCCCTGTTTAGCATTGAAGTTGCCCTCAACCTGATACACATGGCTAAAGAGAGCTTAGAACGAATGGCGCTCTTCGTTAAGCTTGGAGATCAAACTGGTGAGGAAGCTAGGGAACAATGCGAAGAAATCTTCGTATCGCTGCTACAAATATTAGGTCCACGTCATATCCAAAGCGGTTTTGATCAAGCGGTCAATCATCTCTCGGCATACAATCCTCGCGAGATCAATGAGCATGGACAGAAAGGTGTGGAGCCCTTGGTCACGTTTCTCGAGCTCGTTAATGTCGGAGATCTGATCCAGCAAATGGTCGATGTATTTTATGCACAGGAGTTGGTTGCTGCGAAACTCTGTGACCCTGACGATTTCCTCAGCCCGGCATTAAAAGAAAAGAAACGGTTCGAACAAATGTTAGACGAGCGAGTTGCTGCCGGCCTGAATAAAGGAATAGATGTGCTCATGGACGAGGTCGAATATATCTTCGCAACCACGCAACTGCCCGCCGATTTCAACCCTACTGGTCAGGTTGTTGACATCGGACCGAGCGCGACTGCTATTCGTATCATCGAGATTGTATCTGGTCACACGGGCATGCTCATTGGTAGCACAGATAAAAATATGCTTGACGTCTTCAACCAAGAGGTCGGCCTTCGGCTCTTTACCGAGCTTTGCAAGCACCTCAAGCGGCAGCGTATCAGCGTCGAAGGCTCCATCAAGCTCATTTCCGACATGAATCATTACAAGACGTTCATCAGGACGTTCAAGAACAAGAGTTTAAATGAGTATTTCAATGCGCTGAGCGAGATGTGCCAGCTTTACCTCGTGGATCCCAAAGATGCTAAAGAGATTGGCAAAATCATCGCTGATCCTGACCGCTATCATGGAATCTTCCGTGCGGAAGAAGTGTATGAGTTTGCCGAAAGGCGCGCTGATTGGTTTAGCGTGAAGAAAAACGTGGAGAAGGCAATGTACGGGATGGGATGCGTAATGATGTGAATGTCAGTGTCAGATAATTACAGGTCCCTAGATGGCGGTTCGGATGATTTTCGTACACGAGGATTGCATGAGGCTCTTCCCCCGCCAGTCTTCTAATATAAATACACCGGCGCAATGCTGATACTGCCTATGATACATGCCGAAACACCAAGGCTTTCATGCTTCTTCCGCGCTGACGTTCGTCCGCTTTGGAGCCGCTTCGCCATATTTATCTGCGCTGAAAGCGGCTCCTGTCTGTCTCGACGTCGGATATCTGGTGCACTCTGTTCCAGTCGATGAAATTCCACCATCTTTCCAAGAACTGCATTTTGTTGTACGCCCAGTCATACATGTATGTATGTTCCCACGTGCTCACGCACAAGCACGGCGTGACATTCACGCCACCGTAGGCTAACATCCTCGTGTCTACAGAGAGTTTTCCGAACGCACCGACGCTGTTCTGCGGCACGGTATGCTGCTCCGAGAATTGAGCACGGCTGAGTCCCTCGAGGCCGCCCGCAGCTTGCGCGGCGGCGACGTTTTGCGTGTTCATGTCGATAGGCTGTCTTCGATTGTGGGCTCCGGCGAGCGGCGAGCCGGCCAGATACGTGGCGAGCAGCTTGAAGCTGTTGTTCGCTTCCCTGGCACGAACGAGCCAGACGAAGCCGGGCCCAAACATTGCACCGGCCATGGCGAGCATCTCCGCCTTCAGGTTGTCGATGCTTCCAAAGTCCTTTTCAAGCGCCGACTTGAGCTTTGCCGGGATCTCGTCGGTGGGGCGCAGGGTGATGCCTTCGAAGAAAAAATGGTTGTTGAAGGCCATGGAGGCGTGGTTGAAGAGGGAGGCTTCGGCAGGGTTGCGGGCCGTTTGCACGACGATGTCTTTGATGCTGCCTTCGATCCCTCGCTCCGCAATGCGTTGATTGAAGCCCTTGATCATCTTGTCCTGATAGCTGGTGTACGCTATGTTGAAACCCCTGGCGGTAAACAGGCCTTTTCTGCTGTCGCCTTCTTCGTTGCGATTATGAACGCCATTGGCCTGCGCATACGCGAAAGACTCAGCATCCCACAGACGAGGCACTTCAAACAGACCTCCTCTGCGGGCTGGAGCTTGACGGGCTTTCGCTGTTGCTCCGGCGGCGGCTTGGGAAATATTTCGCTGCAGCCATTGCGGTTAGCTAGCCATCACGCAGTCCTGGTAAGAGGACGATAACTCACCCGGCATGATGGGGTCAGCTGGCAGAGACTTTGTCTCCAGCATATCCGTTGTACGTTCATTGTGGTGTGGAATTATGTCGACGTCCATCCATCGAACGCATCTTTTCCCGTATTCGCGACTTTTCCAATGCGGTTAGCGCAAGACTTGTCAAAAAATGGTCTTTATGCCTCAGGCCTCTAGGCAAGACGAGAGCGCATACGGGAGCGACGACAGCCAATCGATCACTTTGGACAACGACGTCGCGAAACCGAACGGACGACGTTCACACTCCTTACCGCTGTTTCAGTGCACAGCCTCGAGCCTGTGAATCTAACGAAGATCCTTTGAATATCCTAGTCGTCGAGAAGCACTAGGCATGGAATCCACCGGCGCGCAGAGACCGCCCGGCCAGTGCTTCGAGCGCGTACGCCGTTATTCTAGGACAAAGATGATACTCTTTGTCGCCCCATCTCTTCGATGAATGCGTAACTGCCATGATGTAAGCCTAGTCGTGGAGCAGACGGATAAAGTAGGGGTTCTTTGTTTCCTTTCCACTTCTGTTCTTTTGTTCTACACACCTAAGCGTTTGACGTCGAAATTCGTACCGTCGAAGGCTTCTTCTTTGTTTCGTCTTGCCTCTTCTCATTTTGTAATATCGAACTTCGCCTGGCGCGTCTCTTTACGTTCTTGCAAAAGAAAACTCCTTTTTCTAAAAATTCTCGTCTTGCTCGTCATGAAGGACCGAACACTTCCATCGGCCCTGACTGCTCTTGTTCAGGTTGCGCTTTTCACGCAGCCAATCTTAGGGCTTGCAATAGAGACCATGGAATTTCACAACTTCCTGCCTCGGGTCACTTGCAGCAGCCTGGCAAACCTCACGTCGTGCGGTCAAGGGCTGCCTGCGAACTTTTGTTGTCCGAGTGAAACAACTTGTATACCCATCTACAACACAGGTGTTCAAGCGGTAGGACTATGTTGTCCTAATGGCAACGACTGTTCTATAATCAAAACCATCACATGCGACACAAGTCTTCAGGATCCAATTCTATACCCTGCGTCCCCGCTTCATACGACAAACACATCTCAAGCATTGCCCACTTGCGGCTCAGAATGCTGTCCCCTGGGATATGAATGCATAAACAGCGAATGTTACATAAAGAGTTCCAGCAGACAGCCCTCTGCTTCAAGTATGACTGGGTCATCAACAAGCTCCATATTGACTAGCTCTACGAGCGCAACCTCCACTTCAGCAGCAACGCCAAGTGTTGCTCCGGCAACAATCAGTCCAAGTACAATTGAGCCTAAACAAACTGGCAACATCTCGAAAGTGGGTTTAGTTCTTGTTGGTCTGTTTCCAGGCTTGCTAGCAGGCGCAGCGATTGCCTTGGGGATACTGTTTTACCTCAGGAGAAGACGAAACAGGCAAGGCTATAAGTCAGACAGTGCCAGTAGCTTCTTCGGGCCACCAACACCACACGATAATAAGCCACCAAAAATTTCGGTTCCCATCTACAGGCCAGGGATGGCTGATCGTGTGGTGTTTGGTCATAATCGCACACCATCAGGCAATGCAGTTCCCGAAACTGCAGCAAACTTTTCTGGCTATTACAGACCCAATAACAACAGCCCCAACACCAGCGATTCCATGACTCTTGTCTCTCCCCCGCACATTGGCAAAGGTAATGTTATCGGGCTTCCCATCCTTGCTGCGCCCTTCGAAACGCCGGTCAAACGAGGTAGAGCCGAGGCACCGGAAAAGAGCTTCTTCTCCACGTCGAGCAAGTCGTCCAGAAGATATACCCAGCAAACCACAGGCAGCATGGAGACGATTAGCATGCTGATGGGGCCTCCTAGAGTGCCAAGCTATCAGAGAACGCCAGAAATGCGGCAAACGACGTACTCGGACGTGTATCGAGCGGCAGGGGTAAGCCCCGGTCAAGTTAAGAGTACGCGACCAAGCGTGGATACTCCAAGATGTTGATATTGTAGAAGGAGCCGTGCTCTTTCAAATTTCATTTGTGCTCTGCTTAGCGTGGCGTTGGTGGTCTAAACGTTAGATATTCAATCCTATCGTTCATAGAGCTGGATGATCTACCCCTAATAGTAGCAGCGGAACAATAGTACAACAACCGCACAGACATACATTCCTTGCCCAAGTTGCATTATTGGCTTGACACTGTTTATTTCTCTTCACCACACCATTCCTCTGACCACGAATTCTGCATAAAAATTAAAAATTTTTTAGCTCTCGCAAGTAAGAAGACAAGAAATTATGCCTTAGGTCATTCTTCCCCTAAAGTCAGACCTTTCACTTTTCCCTTGATAACGTACTATCTACAGCACTGGACTGATATGAATAAGTCTAAAAAGGTTGATGTAACCACCGTGGACTTGATTTACACGTTGTGATGAAGCAGATTTCGATGTCTCGATCCCTGGTGTTTATGGTGTTCATATTGGACAACGAATGAACCTATGTATATACATATGACCATGAGCAAAAGTCAAGCATCATGTCCATTCATGAAAAAAGCAGGAACTGAGAATACTTCATCGATGACAAAATCTTTTTTTTTTCCAGCTGCTCATGCGACGTACCGCAACGCTAATTTCGAGTGGAGAGCCGCCGAAGGTGCAAATGATAGAACGAAAGCACGTTCATGTAGTAAAGTGTACAATAGTACAGGAAACGCCTCCCTCTTCGTGCCCTTTCCTGGAAAGATCGATCACTAATGTTCTTTAGAAAGTAAACGCAGCGCTTCGTCATACTAGCGGTGAGCGACTGGCTAAAGTCTGAGCATTTCAGCACGCAAGAGAATGCACAGTAGTCCCCACAGCTGCCCCAAACGGTAAGCCGCCTATTCTTCACCAAGTATGAGCACGGGCAAAGTTAATGAGCTGTCAAATTCTCTAGAGCGGAACTAAGGGGTTTAGCTGAGTAACGAAAAATCTAAGTGAACGGTAAAGACTCCAGACAGAACTAATCTAAAACTTTGATCCTTTCTCTAGAATGCTTGTGTTGCAGACTGAGGTCTCCATTTCGGAATATTTTTTGGTTAGGACAGATATATATCCACAATTCTGACCCTCTCGATCCATGCACATCAGAATATCTGGGATCTATAGCTTAGGGTTCTTCGCGTGAATCTAGATTAAAATAATATGCCCAACATGACTTTGTAAAGAATCACCAAAGGAGTGTTTGATTCAGCTCGAAAGGCTTCAGTAGATACGGGATGTTCAAAGTACATAATCCAATTATAGTTGTGCGTGTGATACAGAGTTGAAACCTTGCACGTCGTCCATTCTCGGACTACGCATGATATTAGTCATGTTTGGTGAAACCGTCATTGCTCAGCCAGCCACAACAGACATAGAAAAAGATATCGATCATTAGAGACGTTTAGCAAATGGGACGTAATATCAATCTGAAAATATCTAGTGGTTGATTTCTATATCTGTATAAATTAGCTTATGGTTAGATCAGTTGTATCACTCGACTAAGTAGTTGATCTTTCAGCCAACTTTCAGTCACGAGGGTGGGAGTGGGGTTCACGCTTCTAAATATCAACGCAAGTAGAACTTCTTGTTACATTGATCTTCGAAGGCAAGGCCCTTTTTCTTAATCAGGGTGATAATTCTAGTTAAGGGGCCAAGTAAATTGTGTCAAACCATGTGGACCGTAACAAAAACAAATGTGAGGGAGCATCAGCCTCTAAGCTTACAACAATACAAACCTAGGGAAGGACTCGTTCCTAGCTGAGATCGGAAGAAGCTTGGATCAGCCTGCATAAATATGCAAATCGACCATGTAACAAGATCTTTGGGCATCAAGTGCTGCTAGATTGATGGTCCACTTCGTCAAGACACTAGGCTGAAATTGGTGTTGTAGATCCATGGACTTGTCGGCCCGTTCCATGCCACAAATCGACAGATCGCAGCAAATCAGCTCCCACAGCTTGTCGTCTTCCGTTCCGTTCATGCTTTGTGGCTCAGTAGACATGCCGACTTCCTGGTCTGGGCTAGCGCCATCTCTTTCTCGTCTCTCGGCATATTTCATCATGCAATGCACTTGTTCATTCTAACAGAAAGTAGTCGCCGCTCTTGTGTATTCTTGATCGTTGAAAAAAAAAAAAATCCACCACCGATCAAGTGATAAATTAGCCGCCATCTTGAAAGACCTGTTTACACTCAATATGCTAACCGCTACAGATGGCCATCTAGCCCCTTGCAAGCCTAACTCAGCGTCCAAGCTTCGTACAGCACCACTGATTGATGTAGAACTCGAACATCCTCTCAAGTTCGTAAGCAACTTTGACAGGTCAACAGTCCTAAATAGCTAGTTTCAGTGGCTGACTTGCATTGAAGAAATCGATGACCTCCACAAGAGCACCCACTATGGTTCCGGAATCTTGCAGGAGGCCAAGAGGTTACAACCAACCACAACACTCTCTTTCGATCTGCATTTACTGGTGTGCATGAATGATTGTAGTTTCAAAAGAATCACGGACCTTTATTTCTCTTTTTCCTTAGGTCATGCGCCTCGATGTATTGTCTTTGCCGAAACTGGCTAAGGATGCAAGTCTCCAATCGAGGCATTATCTAGTTTTTCACGAAAACGAACTCGTCGAACTTGTTGCTGCTGAAAGTATATAATCCCCGACAACAGCACACTTGGAGTTACTTCTTTTACTAACGTTTCAACATGAAATTTCCAGTTTTTGTCCTCAAGTTCCTTCTTGCTTTCGATCTGTTCACATATGCCAGTGCTGTACGGCTCGATGTTTCTCGCAATGGACGTGAGAACCTAAGGCTCGACACAAGTCCCGTGTTAGATAGTCACGATACACACAACAACGACGAGTGGTCCGAAGGGGGAGTTGGCAAAGTTGATTCGTCAGCGGGTGATGAATATATTGTAGATATTTGGCCCGGAAAGCACAAAGGCTTTCTTATTGACGATGTATGCATCTCCGCATGTGGTCGTATATGCACTAATAGTCCTGCAGAACGAACCAAGTTATATTAGATGGAGCAACATACAATACGGCGAGGCCCCAGTTGGAGAGCTCCGCTTCTCCCTCCCTGTCAAACCATGGGAACTGAACGAAAATGTCAATGAAGGCAAGGATTACAAAATTTGCCCTCAGCATAAAATAGGTTGGCTCGAATTCGCCCAAGAATTTGGCCAAACATATGCTCTCTCTACTGGCTCTATTCCACCCAAGTGGAACTATCCGATTAGTCCTGCGAATAACTATACTTACCCAATCCCACCCGAAAGATCTTCCACACTGAACGGTATGCGCAGAAACTTTCAGCTGTGGACGAATACTAAGCTCGAACTCTGCGATAGTTACGGAAGATTGCCTTTATCTTGATGTAATGGTTCCAAAGAAAGTGTGGGACGAAAGGGATCAGCGTTCTTTCCTTAGGCGTTCGTGTATTTTAATCAACTCATTTCACTCTCGCTAACCAGATCTAGCGGCTGTTATTGTATGGATACATGGCGGAGGGTAGGTGTTGAATAGATAGCACATTGGAATTACTCTTTCGCTTACCTAAATGTCCAGGTTTGTTTTCGGCCATAAAAACCAACATGGAAGCCCCATAGGTTTATTCCAGGCCGCAGAGAGCAAGGAAGAGCAAAATGTGATCTATGTGAGTGTCTTGTGTATTGATTGCCATTACTCTTACCGGCTGATCCGCTAGGTTACTTTGAATTACCGCCTCGGCGCCTTTGGATTTCTGGGTGGCGACAAGTATCTCGACGATGGCGGTTATGCAAATCTCGGTCTGCAAGACCAGTTACTCGCACTAAGATGGGTTCAAGAAAACATTGGAGTGTTTGGCGGTGACCCGGGAAGGTGAGAAGTTAATCTTTCAATATCGAGAATTATACCTCCTGAATATTGCCACTCACAGAAAAGCGCAGAGTTACAGTCATGGGACAGAGTGCAGGGGCGTCATCCATCTTGCACCACATAACTTCTCCATCTTTCTTCAGGTCGTCAAGATCATATTTCCAAAAAGCTATTTTGCTTAGCCCTGGCTTCTATCCGCAGCCTAACCTCACCTTGGAAGACATTAAGTACACCAAGTTCTTGGAGGCGTCGGGTAAGAAGAGTATGGATGAGCTCATCGCAGAACCTGCGGACAGCCCGGCACTTCTGAATGCTAACGCAGAGTTGACGTACAATTCTTCGTACGGGCTGTTTTACTTTGGGCCTAACATTGACGGTTTATACGTCACAGATCTGCCCGGCAAGCTGTTAGCGAAGGGTAATTTCCAGAATGGGATTTCGCTGTTACTGGGATATACACGGAATGATGGAGTTGCATTCACACCACCATGGCTTAGATCCAGTTCAGATCTACGCGGTTATGTCAAAACATTATTTCCAGGAACTCCCGAAGAGACGATGAAATTCGTGGACGATAATTACCCATTTTTGTCAGGCGAGTCAGAGAAAGACAAAATTCGCCACGTCGCGGATTTTTTGGACGTGAGTATTGACGAATTGAGTATATTATCAATTGCTGAAACCTTTGTTGCCAGGACCTCGCAATCCAATGCAACACTCACTATCTTACAAATGCCACAGTGAAATATAGCCGCAATAAATTTGTCCGTGTATACCGATACGTGTTCAATGCGTTCCCTGCTTTCCACGGAACAGATGCTGATTACATTGTAAGACACCTAATGCATAACACTTTTAACGCGTTGACATGGTCCCGGAAGCTCTGTGGTATGAGGAACCCCGCTAACACAGCATATAGTATTACCCAGAAAAGCCACTCCTTGGGGCTTTTCCATGGCGTCCACTTGCTCAATTTATGCAGAGGGCCATTGTGGATTTCGTCCGATATATAGATCCCAACCCGGAAGGAGTTAAAACCTGGGAGGCTTACACAGATTCCGTTAAAAAGGTCATGAATTTTGGATCACCGCATAATCCATTCAATTTCAGCACTGCTATTGGACCTGATCTTTTGGACGCTGCCAAATGTGAATATTGGCAAAATGCCCCGTTCTATCCTCAAGCTCAGCGCGTCGACAACGACATAAGGAGGGGTGAGGAGCTGGTGATCCAAACTGATCTTTAGTCCTTTCTGGGAGAGGAAGTGGCATGTATGGGACAGGTGGCTATGCAATGAGCTAGGGATGCCAGGTTTTCATTCTGTTCTAGTTGTGATATGTGAGCGATCGTTTGGACTGATCTTCAACTTGTATGCCTCATCATCCTCATGAGCTATATATTTCAACTCCGTTCCCTTGCACGGTATTACTTGAGACTGTAATCGATGCCCATTTGGCTTGACTTTTAAATGGACCTTGATTGAGATTTCGCGACTCCATCATAGGCCTTCAATGGTATTTTCAACAATGTAGACCTTTTCCTGGGCCCCCAAAACAGTGAGGTTGTGAGCAGTTAAGCCATGAGATTGAATGGAAGGTCTGTCACGTGATTTCGCGTCGGCCATCACAACCTCGTGTTTGGCAGTTTGACGACGTCAAGCAACTTAGCCTTAACCTGCGTTTGACACTTTCGTCATTACCTCAAATTTAAGAGGGAAAAACCAAAATGAAACCAGGAGGTTTTTTCAAGAAGCCGGACTGGCTCAAAAACAAACCAAAGGCCGAGACGAAGCCAGAAGAAACTGCGGATGCGACTCAGATGTTTGCGTGGTCGGTTGGCACCGTGTCGGACGCTTTGGCAGAACAGAAACGAAAGGAGAAGTTGCGTGCACAGAAGAAACAAGAGGCCTCACGTGAAGAAAGCGCATCACCTTCAACAAAACGAAGAAAGTTGAGCGAGAAGGTCAACTATGACCATGACAGGGAAGCAAAGAAGTGCGACAGGTCTCTGGCAGACAGCAGTGCTGAATTTACTGATGATCAGCAGCGACTCGATTCCTCAGCACCAGAACAGAGTCACGAGAAAATCACTTGAAAGCTCGCCACGTTCTTTATCACACCGCGACAAAGCCACGCTTAGCTCATTGTGCAAAGAAGATGCAAAGGTGATTGTTTTGTCAGACAGCTCTGATGTCGACCGAGAATCCTCGCCGTCGCCAACGCCCAAATCAATGAGCACGAATTGCCGTGCAAAGGATGTTTCGGAGGATTCGCAAAAGGAGGACGAAGATGATGAGTTTGCTGAGCTTGCCGCAGCAGCGCGAGCGCGAGCAAAGCAACAAGAAGTGACGCTGCAATCCTCAGCTACGAACACGGTTTCATCTGGGCTAGATGCCAATCTGAAATCACTGGCAACTGATACAGAACCCAACCCAACTATAGATATCCTAGTGTGGTCACCGCTTGAGGGTGCAAAACCTCTCGTTGTCAAGAGAAAATGGAACCAGAATTTCAGGGACATTCGCAAAGCTTGGCTCGCTCGACAGCTGGACTTGGCCAGCCATATAAAGAAGGAGGATATCTATTTCACATGGCGCAACAAGAGGGTTTTTGACATTTCATCATGCAAAAGCATAGGCGTCAAGTTGGATGCACATGGTGAAGCCATCATACCAAGTGACCAGGGTCGTTACAGAGCGATTGATGGCAAGATATCACTTTGCGCAACGACGGATGCCCAACAAAAACTCGAGAAGGAGAAAGCTGAAGAGAAGCATTTGCGAGAAAGCGAGGAAGCAGCTGAGATGGAGACAGAACCTGACCAAGAATCTCGGAGCACTGGCATCAGAATCATATTGAGATCGAAAGGCTATCCTGACCAAAAACTGATTGTGAAACCTGTAGGCGCAACCGAATTCTGTCAAGAATTACTTGGCTAACCTCGACTGATAGGACACAACGGTAGAGCGTTTACAAGGAGCATTTCGAACAGCCAACAAGATATCTGAAACCAGCAATGTTGTGCTGGTGATCGATGGAGATGAACTCACACCCGATATGACGATGGAGGACGCTGAAGTCGAAGATTTGAATATGATTGAAGTCTACGTGCGTTGAATGGTTGCATTATGGTCACTTATTGCGCAAAATACTTGGAACCTTGGACCAAGTCTTTTAATCGTTGATCGATAACTGACTATGCCGCCACAATAAGATATGATACCCCTGTAACGACTATTTAAATGCAATGCACCGAGCACATTTGTATAATCTCACAACCCGCTGTAAAGATTGATTTTGTCCGATCCACTTGTGCCATAACCTCCCGTTTGCAGCTCATAGCCAGCGATTCAGCGTTTTAACCGCGCCATTAGCCCATGGTAGGCTTTGGAAAAGGTCCACCCAACCCCGACAATCATCAATACGCTAAGAGCCAACAAGGCTATCATGACAACCCCTCTCAGCTCGAATGCATCTATGATCTGCATTCTACCAACTTGGCGTAGTTTCTTTCTCACATACCACGATCTCTTTTTCGGCTTGGGCGATCCACCCTGGGAGCTGTCGGCATCTCGCCAAGTAGTGTCGTCAGGATCCTGGTACGGCTCTGGAGAAAGCCAGCTCTGCAGCGCGAATGGAGACCAAAACGGGCTACCTAAGGCTTGCCGCGACGGATGTTCGGAAGACCGTCGCGCACGATCAGAGCGTTGGACAAGAAAGAGCGAAAGGAGGAAGGAAATGCTGATGAGAGGCATCATCACTAGCCGTCGAAGGAACGGTTCGGAGTCGGTTTCGCCATCCTCTCTGCGGAGCGGAGTCCTGGCCGAAAGGTTGCTCGCTTGATCTTCCGAAGACGAGATTCGAGGATCGGAAGCGCTGGCGAAGTGCAGGAACGAATCTTGGTGTTTACGATGCGGTCTTCGCGACGCGGATGGCGGGCTTTGCGTGCTGCTTGACGAGAGCGGAGGCACCAAGCTGGGTGGAGCTGCCCTTGCATCCATGACGCCCGATGGTGGTTGATCAAGGAGACGGGGGCTAGGGGAGGATTAGAGCGTGATTGCGAACCTCGTGAGATATAGCACACGCCCGTTCCCCGCGCTTACTTATCCTACGTGGTCGTTTGGCTGCGGGAAACGTATTTTCACGATTCGCATCTTGAATCGAAGCGGGTGATGACGCAGCACATGTAAGCCAAGCCAGGGTCCTCACGGCTGAGGTTGTAGACGTGAGCTGAAGTCATGAGCAGGAAGTTCATCTTAGAGTATTTCTCAAGCGAGACTCTGTCTAGATAAACGCAAAGACAGTACACATGCAACACAGACAAACATTAACCGACAGCACAGTTCTACTGGACAAAGTTTGGAAAGTAGTTTTGTTCTCTTCTCGAGCTAGTTTGGAACTACACATAGCACTACCGACGTTGCATTCTTCGCCGAAAAGGTGAAAGTTGTTTTGAGCTCGAATCTCGAAGCAAAACAGGCAGTACAGGTCTGGTTTATATTTGTCCATTTGACCACGAGATATTCATGGACAGAGGCTTTTCGATATTTCAAGTGAATATCATTGATTAAAAACCTGCCCGCCCCGCCAAGAAATGGGTTCGAACTCGTAAACTTAAGTCAGCATAATCCCGGCTGGATTCACTAAAAAAAAAAAATGAATTGCAGTGCCTGAATTTTCAATAAGGATTTTGGATGGCGTGAGCAATGCTTAGATCAGCTCGATTCTCATCTTCCCCTGTCGTGGAAGAGGTTTCAGCCGGTCGCGAGATGCAGGACTGAGATATGATCAATGATCGAAGTAACTTCTACGTAACTCCACAGTATTTCCGCGCAAGGCCGGGGGAATGCAGCGGATTCGCCCTAAGCGCAGAGCGTGCCAAAAATTTGTATTCATTCACGTCTTTGGACCGTTGTGAAAAAGCTGAAGTCAACTGCTAAGAGCTGCAAAGAGTCCGAGAAGTGGAACCTCCTTTTTTGGGCCCCGCATTTGCGTTACATCGAAGGAAAGAGTTCCAGGAGAATAGTAATCGCCCGCCCATGCAAAACTGTGGTCACCGATTTTATCGGCCCTCCGATTCAACTGTTCAGCACGTTGAAAAGCATTAAGATCTCAACCGGAATAGCTTCCGCGTCGAACTTGACATGACAGGTAGACTTTCTGCTTTGGAAATGAGTTGCGCAACGGGAACCAGTAAAAGAACGAACGTAATGTAGATTATGCTCTACATAATGACACTGCCTGCGGGTTTCTCCGCCAAACGGAGATGAGCCACAACGAGACCACGGAGACCGTCTAATTTTCCTTTTCTCTTCCACAATTACATTCGGGACGTATCTGATGACTACGGCTGTTGCGCATGAACGTTGGACAAGCCAGTATCAAACAGTTTGCGTCTCTCGGGGACTTTCGTGAGCGCTGTATCCACGACATGCATTTTCGTCCATGCTCTCTTTGCCATTCAAGTCCGATGGCAGCCTTTGAGAGGCAAAACTTTGAGACCCTCGCGGATATGATATGACAGGGCGGAGGACCTGATCTCTAGTCGAAGCCTTCTCATGCCGGACGAACATGGCCGTCTCCAGCTCATCAAAGTCTTGCCCCGGATTCGCGGTTTCGTAGACCATAAGTTTCAGCAATTTGTACAGACCAACTGCGAGAAGAGATCCCAAGAAAGGACCAACGTAGAAAATCCAATCGTAGCTTTGAAATCCGGACACGACTTCTGGTCCAAGCGATCGGGCTGGATTGACTGAGCAACCGTCGTAGGGGATTGCCGCCAAGTGGATGACGAACAGGGCTAAACCAATGCCCACAGGAGCGAGGAAAGTGGCTTTGTGTTTTTCTACGGCCAGGACGAGAACAGCAAGGACGAGCTGCGCTGTCAGAAAGAATTCGATGAACAACGCACGCACGTCGCTGACTCCTTCGGCCACTTTGGTGGAGACATTCAGCGGCCCTGGAGACAAGCCATCCGCGAGAGCGGCGGCGGCAATTCCTGCGACCAGTTGTGCAATCAGGAGGACAACCGATCGTAATGGCTTGATAGCTCCAGCAAGAAGAAGGCCAAGCGTGACCTGTGCAACTGTCAGACTTGGCTGGAAATGCTGTGAACAATGGCATTTACGGCTGGATTGAATAGGCCACCGCTAATCCTATAAAATATCCAAACATTGGCGGCAAGTGAGAAGCCAAAAGCAAGGGCGACGTAAAGTCGTCCCGCACTATCAAGGGGCTGATCTGGAGGATTTTCCGTCACAACAACATGGGTTGACAAGAAAGCGAGAAGCAGGAACATAAAAGTGCCGCAGAATTCTCCTATGAACGAAACTAGCTCATTCTTTAGCCCTAGAGGCAACCTTGAGAGTCGCGTTTGCTTCATGTTCAGATTTGCATTCTGGGACAGAGGCCATGTTGCCGAACGAACAGTGGTGATTTGTTGAGGAGACATTGTGATTCGTATGGAGGAAGTGATGTTGCTCTCAACTTCGTCTGGCTTGGAGAGACGCTCACGTTTTATTCTCCAAATACTTGAGGGGTGGCGAATCCGATTCCTCGGGATGACAAGTGCATGTGTTGAAGTCTGGCGAGCTGAAACCTAGATTTCAGATCGTACTACGCGTGAAGCTATATCCTTGCTCTTTCGAACGAAGCCAATGAGGTTCTGTCCCAAAAACTTAGTCGGCACTCTGCTTGGTTCTCAATTAAGTCATCTCAGACTAATGATGTTGACAAGACTGATAGTGATCACTGCATGACTGCAGAATAACGTGAGAGAGTGGGACTCGCCCGTCAGGGGTGACAGACATGAGAAAGTCTTCGCCGGAATCGCAAGTGGGTTTGACGTCTTTGCCGATACACGACAAAATGTGCAGAGTAGAAGAATGTGCCATAATGCTGTTGGTCGGCCCACAGGAGAGGATCTCCTTGTAGTCTCGGCGGGCATCAGCTCAGTTGCTCAGAATCACAACCTCGCCGCCTGTTTGACTCAGAAAGCTCAAACTGCTCGTCGGCCAAGGCCAGCGCGGTGGAAGCTCGGAAGGGATCTCGCGATAGTTATACACCTAAATGAAGGCGGCGACGAGCACCTCGGTATAGCACGCCTGGACGTTCATGGTGACGGGCAGAGCGCTCGTATGCTGCGATGGCTCGTCGCCATCATTCCAGTCGGGTCGCACGCAGTCGTGGTGAAGCGTCCAAGGCAAAGGAGCAGATTGACATGCGCATGGCTCGTGTATGCTCCTCTGCCTTGGACGCTGAGGGCTGGCAGCGAGGCAGTGCTTCACGTCCGCGGGCTTCGCCATTGGCTCTCGCGTGCTGCGGGCGCTGTGATTGGCGAAGGGACGACGTTGCTCCGCCTGTTCGTCCGACGCTTGCACGGACAGCCGGCGGCTTTTGCCTTCCCGTCCGTCGCCTTCCTGCCATATTAACAAACCTGCTCTCGTTGCCCATGATTCAATAGCAAAAAATGCGGTTTGAGTCTCATCTCTGAATCCTGGGTTTGGCCTTCGACGAGTCCTGGCTCGGCAGCTGTCGGAATTTGTCCTGCATCACTGATCCACCGCTTGGAGGCGTTCCATTTGCCCACGCATCCACCTTGGCTGGCATACCGCTCCGGACGAAAACGTCCTGCCAGAACATGAGTCCGCCCGAGCGCTCCTCGTCCGTCGCGGTCGAGGACGGCGGCATTCGCAAGAAGAAGATGCGCAAAGGCACGCATAGTTGCTTCGAATGTAAGTCGGCCTCCTGCACGACACACCTTCTCTCCTCCCATCTCCTGTGCTGTATGCAAACGTCCGAGCTCGCGCCTTCGACGTCGCTGTGTTTGTCTCTTGAGCATCTCCGTCGATCCCTCGGCTGCGTGTCTTTGCACCTACTCCGCACTCTTTGGCCCGCGACATATTCTGGCTGCTACGGTCCTGACCATGCACGTGAGCTTAAGAGCTCGTTGCAATGTCCAAGATCTGCAGCATTTCTGGTAGTCGCATTTTCTCCTGGCTTCGTGGTAGCTGCAATACCTGCGCCTCGTGTATGATGTTTTGACAATACTCGCTGCTGCACCTCTAGGCCCGGTCATTCCTAACATCAGACAGGTCGTCGGCGTAAGATAAGATGTATATTCACGCCAGATAATCCGTCCGTGTGTACCGAGTGCTTTGCTCGCGGTTCGAGATGCATAGATCAGGAGTCGGCTGATCCTGATATAATCGTTGACCACAGAAAGAACCTGCGCGAGAGAGTTGCCCGTCTTGAAGCCCTCATTGAGACCCTCGTCGAGGATAAGTCGGAAAAGCATGCCGCCGAAGCGCTTCGCAGCTTAGGCACTGCTGGACATCTACCGCCCACTCCCATTTCAGAAGAAGCACCCTCAGACAATGGCAGCGCGCGTGTTCCGGTGATGACACTCTTCGATAATGCTGTCCTGAGTAGGACGCCAACCACCAACTCTGGATCTATCTCTGCACCAACACCATTAGGCAAGGGTGCTCCCACCACGATACAAAATGGGGCAAGTCTGAACTACACGTCTCCGCATGTCGATGGCATTAATGCCGCCGGCGCTCCGGGCAGGGTCAAGAGCGAACGTACTCGGCAGGCGCTGATGTCTATTCTGCCATCTTATTCCAAGCTGCTATCCATCTTGAAGTCCGATCACCACACGTGGGCTATGTTTCAAAGAAAGTGTCCGGGTACTCGTGGCAATGCTACCATCGAAGAGTTCACTGCTCGAGTCATGGCCAGAGGGAGCCCCTGTGAGCTGGGACTGCTTGTTCTCCTCTATGGAAAGTGTGAGGAAGGCGACCTCTTGGACCAATGCACTGCTCTAGTTGACCGATGGATTCTGTCAGATGACGAGTACGTCATACTTACTAAATCGCCATGGCGAAGCTGCTGACATTGGCCAGATACATGGGCACCTTGGAGGGACTGGAATGTGTCATCCTCATGGGCAAGATCTACAGCGATATTGGCCAGGCAAGAAAGTCTTGGTTAGCCTTCCGAAGAGGCCTCACCTTTGCTCAGCTCATGGGCCTGCATCGTAACCATTCCATGTCGATTCCCCATGAGAGCATCTGGTGGAGTCTCTATGGTGCAGATCGTCTGACGAGCCTGATGCTCGGCATGCCATATGGCATTCCGGATAGCCATTGTAACATGAGCCACCTACCCAGTGATGACCCTGCCGTAATGGGTTTTATGCAGTTTTTCACTAAAATATCGTATTTCGCCGGTAAAGTAATCGATCGCTCGCAGGGAATGTCAGAATCATCATATTCGTCTGCATTGGATCTTGAGCAAGAGCTCAACGATTATGCGGCCCAGATGCCACAGGAATTTTGGCAAGTGCAGCCCTTGGTAGACTGCGAGGACGCCAACATCGCGTATGGATGGCAGGAACAGTTGCTTGGCCAGATCGCTTTCCATCAGATCAAGGCATATCTGCACATGCCTTTCATGCTGAAAGCGCCAAATCAGCCTGGATACGAGCCAAGTCGACGTGCTTGCATCGACGGCTCACGAGAGATCTTGAGGATATACCACATGCTCCGAGCCGAAGGCACGCCCCTTTACGAGTGCAAAGCGATCGACTTCATCGCCTTCACGGCCTGCATTCTGCTCGTGCTTGGCGTCCTCGGCTATGGCCGTACCGCTAACCACGATCCGAAAGCCGACGAGCGCGACTGGGTTCTCATTGAGCACTCTATGGAGATCTTTCGCCGGGCGTCGTCCGAAAAGGGAGGCAAAGTGGCCGCGCAAAGCTACCAAGCACTCGAGCAGCTGCACCAGCTCAAGAACGACGATTCGAACACCGTCCCCACGGAAGCGAACACGACGACCAAAATCGTCATTCCCTTCTTCGGCACCATCTCTGTGCAGCGGGGCCAAAATTACAGACACAACACCGCTGCCTCCACCACCCAAAATACGCCCCAGTCGCAAGCAATGACCACGCCCGCCACGCCGGACTACAACAAGGTCCACGATCAGTCTTCGGCGACGTATAGCTCCATGGACCCGCAGGTCATGTTCGATGGACTCTACCAGTTCCCGTCATCGTTTGGTCAGCAGCAGTCGTCCTCCTTGGATCCCCAGCTCACCTCCGGTGCCGCGGGCGATGATTCCATCGCCGGCTTTGGAAGCTCGAACACTGGGATGGTCTGGCCGAACAACTGGGGCACCATGGATCTGGACCAAGACTGGAGCTGGCTCATGACAGACAATGTCGCTGCAGGATCAAGCTCGTTCGGCATGCCTTGATGATGGCCAGGGTCTTTTTTTCGCTACTTCATCTTCTATCTAGACCGCTCACTTTTCACAGTCTAAACATGTACCATATGCGACAGAACAGCTGGCATTGTATTTGAAGCCCATGACGGAGTGCGGAAAGACGAGGCTCGATGGAGATGTTCACGTCAAAAACGGGTGTGGCACGGTTTATTGCTTTATGAAAGAACGTAGGGCAGTTTCATAGCTCCGCTCGTTCCCTCTTGATCAGTCTCGAAAAGAAAAGCACTAAAAAGTCCGACGAAGATGCGAGACCCAAGACGTTCCAAAACGAAAAACCAGCCACACTATTTGTGTAGAATATGTGACGACAAACGAAGCTTTTTGACATTGCTTGGCGTTTCTAATCCGCGATGCCTGCCAATCGTTCCTGCGTGCTTTCATTTGCTTTGCACAAACCACGTCGATTGTGCATTCTCCTAAACCATCCAAAGGAGGATAACATGATGGTTGTTTCATTTTTGGGCCTCCTTGTTGACCGGTCAACTATTCGTGATTATCGTACATGTCGAATATTGCTCTTGCCCTGTCATCTGCTATGCTAAGACGTCGGTCTGCAGGCTTACAACTCCTCTTTTTCATCTGTAGTCTCTGTCTTTGCCACCTTAAATCTACGTAGGATATTGCTACGCGACACAAGGTCATCAAGCTTCTGAGGAGCGAGACCGCCTTTCTTGATAATGCCCTCAAGACGGCTAAGCTCCTTGTCGAGGTATCTGGTACGCGCATGTCAGTTTTCATGGACTTCCAGGCACCATTGAATGGTAATCACGATCGTTTTCTTCTGGACATCTGCATCTTGCTAGGTGACCTTCAAGACTTCCAAAAACTGAATGTTACGGAAGCTAATAAGGTCATTATTTCATATGCAGATATCCTAGGAGGAAAGCTTAGGCATAACCACTCTCAGGTACATTAGGAAAATAACCAGGAAATGTCTCTCACCCTTCATTCGCCTTGATTTTGCCGGCAACTTTGCCATAGTATTCGGCGTACTTTTCGCCAGCTGCTGCCTTGGCAGCCTTGGCGATTTCATCTGCCTTCTCAGCAACAGTATTGCCGCCGTCAACGATCTTCTGAATGACAGTGTCCACAGCAGCAATAGTACCGCCGGCGGCGGTGAGACCACCACCAGGAGCTCGGTACGTGCCAGCCTCCTTGTTGATGAAGTCGATGAAAGCAGCTTCTGTTCGTGCGCCCGAGTACTTCTCGGCCTCGGTCTTGCCAGCGGGGAACCATTTGATAGTTGGATAGGATGTGACACCCTGTTCCTGGGCAACGCGCTTAGAGTCAGGGGATTCAGCATCAACTTTGGCGATGATAACACTGTCCTCGGAGACAAAATCCGTAGCGAGCTGCTCCCAAATCGGGGCCAGAGTCTTACAATCTGTTTCTTCCGTCAGTGACCCAAATGTGATTGCGCGATGGCTCGTCATCACCACGTACGTCCACACCAAGGTGCAGTAAATGCAACAAAGACGTTCTTGTCCTTGCCCACGGTCTCATTGAATTTCTTATCGTTCAGCATCTTCACCTCACTTGGTGGCTTGACCGCACCCCGAGGCCGAATGCCGGTCTTCTCTGTGATAAAGGCACTCAGGCTGTCCAAGTCGCGGCCGCCCTTGTAGTCCTCCGGTGTGTCACTCTTTCCGTCAAACCATTTTAGTGTGGGGAAACCTTGAATGCCAAACCGGCGACCTAGCTCCTTCTGTGCGTCTGCGTCGACTTTGGCGATGCTGACCTTGTCCTTGGCGAACTCGAAGGCCGTTGCAAGTTCCTCGTAGACGGGAGCGAGGTTCTTGCAGTCTGTGGAAGTGGATCGTCAGAGAAGGAGAGTAAAGACAAGAAGCAAGGGCCATGCATCTACGTACGTCCACACCATGGAGCGAAGAATTCGACCAAAGCTGGCTTGCCAGACTTCAGAACAACCTTGTCGAAGTTATCCGGGATGAGGTCGAGGACAGCGGATGCCGCTGTGGTGCCAATGGCAAGCGACGCAAAAAGCGCTGGTATCCTCATGCTGGGCTATTGAATGTGTGTGCGATATATGCTGTTCTTGCGCCTATCCGTGTTGGCGTGATTGCAGGAGAAGAAAACAAGAAAGCAACGAAAGGCAAGTATCGAGGGGAATCCACCTTCACGACCTCGAACGCGCAGTTTCCAGGCCCAAGGCTGAGGAGCGCCTGCGCTATTACAAATCAGGAAGCGAAGGGGCCGGCTTCATTGGCACGGGCGAGAAGAGGACAGGTCACCATCAACGCAAGACGTCCGCTCAGCACCGAAACCGCATGCACTACAAACAAGGTCTCCCGATCTTATCACTAATCTAACCTTGCTGACTATCGGAACAGAGCCCCATATTGAATACGTGATTTCTCTATCGCGCTTTGGAAGCTACTTGTGCTATAGCGTCTCTATGCCACGCCTTCAGTTCCCACCGTCTTATCCGTTGAAGCCGACGAGCACAACGTCGCTAACACGAATGCGCTCTTCTCGCCCAACATCCTTCTCGTCGCCTACACCGGCAACGCATCTCTGTAAATCATGTGGTCGCGGGCGGGGCCTGTACCAATGTACTTGACCTTCACGCCCGTGTACTGTTCGATGAATTCGACGTACTTTCTAGCGTTCACCGGTAAATCGTAGTACGCCTTTGCGCCGTACGTGCTCTTCTTCCAACCAGGAAACGTCTCATACTTTACCTCGACGTTTTCTAGTATCTTTGCACTGGCTGGGAATGACTCGAGCGGCTTTCCTTGGTAGTGATACTCGGTTGCCACCTTGATCTCATCAAAGTCGTCCAGAATATCCAGTTTTGTCAAGTTGAGCGACGTGTAACCGTTGATTTCGTGTGAGTACTTGAGCACGACCAGATCAAGCCAGCCGCAGCGACGTTTGCGGCCAGTGGTCACGCCGAATTCCTTGCCAATCTGCTGTAACCGCTCACCATCTGCATTGAGTTGCTCCGTCGGGAAGGGGCCGCTTCCAACTCTGTCTGCCATTAGCTGCCATGACACACACACACACTGAATTTACGTCTTTTCCCGGGCAGGTTCACGGAATGGCGTCACACCAGAATGCTTCGCAAGAACTGCACGCATCGCAAACTTACTGCAGGGCCGTTAGCAGGTGGTGAAAAAAGTCGAAACCGGACACAAACCCTAGTAGTATAAGCCTTTACTACGCCAATGACTTCCTTGATCGATCTCCAGTCCAAGGACAGGCCGGCCAGAATACCACCAACACTACAATTTGATGACGTGACGTATGGGTACGTGCCGTACGAAATGTCCAACATGAGAGCTTGAGCACCTTCAACGAGAATCTTCGCCTTGCTAGCCTTTGCCGAGCGCAACAATGGCACCTCATCGATAACGAACGGCTCCAGATCCTGCGCGTACTTCTTGAAGCGGGCAAGCTCTTCCTCGACATCGTACTTGAGCAAGTCTCCGAACCGCTTCTTGTAGCCTTCGTATAACCTGCGCAATTTGAACTCTAGAATTTCATGATCGAAGATGTCGGCGATCATCATTCCACTTCGAGCTGCTTTACTGCTGAACGTCGGGCCGATGCCTGAAAGTCGATCAGGACCATTCATTGCTCCGTCAGTTCTTTCCAAGAGAAATGCGTACCTTTTTTCGTGGTGCCAATTGCTGACTTTCCCAATTCCACCTCCTCCAGGCCATCCACCGCCTGGAAAAGATCAAAGTCCACGTGCGCTCGGTCGCTAATAAATATCCTGTCCTCATACTTCAAACCCTTCTCCTGCAGCTTCGCTAGCTCGTCGAAGAAACTTGGAACGTGAACCACACACCCACTGCCGATCAGGTTGACGCAGCTAGGGTTCAAAAGACCGCTGGGAAGAAGGTGGAAGTCATATGTGACACCATCGGCAACAATCGTATGGCCAGCGTTGTGACCGCCCTGGCCTCGCAAGCACAATTGCACTTTGTGCGCAAGTACATCAATCATCTTGCCCTTACCCTCGTCCCCCCATTGGCACCCGAGTACAAGCGTCGCTTCCGCCATACTGGACAAATGACCGGCCAACAAACTAGGTTCAGCTCACCTATAAAGCTTCGCGGCGAAGGAAAAGGTTGACCAAGCTCTTACTGATTTTCTTCCACGCGACTGCAATGGCGGCCCGTTCTCTCTCTCTTTCTCTTAACTTAAAAAGACAGAGAGATGATCGGAGTCCGAAAGTCTGCAATTCTCGGAGTTGGCAGTCGTCCAATTGAACTCCGGGCAAATTGCTGTCTGTGATTCTGCAAATTATGATTCGGCCAACTCCGGTACGACGGGGAACTCGACCGGAAAAATCGCAACGAGATGCTCTCGCAGCGTATGTACGCCTTGGCGGGCGCATGACGAAATTTTGGCTGCGATGTCGGACCGGGGGTTGACGCAGGGATCTAGCCTCAGGACACAAAAACGTTTTCGCCGCTCGAAGCTCAAGTGAGCAGACGAACGTAAAGAGGACTTGTTTGTAGTAACGACATTCCAGTGAAAATCGTTTAGAATTTTTTTGTTTGCATCTACGCTATGTCATGAATGATCGCAGGGCTGAAATTCACGCATTCCAGATCACTATGCGGCCGTCAACACCGCCAGAGCTGAATTTCGTTACACGATCTGGTGAGCCTTGGTAGACTCGAATAGTGTTGATAGTGTTCTGGTGGACAGTATTGAGCTTTGTGTCATTCTTGGTAGAACCTTTCAGATCCATCTGCCTGAACATGTTCAGAGCTGACTCATCACTTCGGCCAATTCCACCAGCTCTGCTCTTTGCCTCAAGAGACCCGGCTAGTTGCCAGCCTTGTTCATTTCCTTGAAGTCGGTATGCTTCGCAGTCCTGTCTCACGTTAGCCGTTGAACGAAACGTTTTCGACGCGCAGTTATATGACGTACATATCCGGCCGCAATGATCTCGCTCTCGTTTGTCCAGATCAGGCTTGTAAATGGAAGCAACTGCGTGCTGATGCTGACGACAGCCCTCGGCGGCTGCTCTGGAGCACTCGGATACACAACGGTCACGCTGCTGTCATGGCATACAAAAGCCAACGCATTGCCACTTGGCGAGAAGGCCACATCGTGCACCCATCCTGCGGTATTGTTCAGAAACTCGCCGCACACCGTGTTGAATGGCAATCTTTCGCCCCAAGCCGAAGGCTCAGGTCGTTGATCAAGGCCCTTGATGAAGCTGGAAAACACTCTTGCATGCCCGTCAGTAGAGCCTGCTGCCAATAGCACTGAGTTGGGGTGCCAGGCTACAGATGTAATGGTGCTACGGATTGGCTTTTTAAGGTGCTTTGAAACCCACCAGTTGTCCTCCTCCTCAAAGTGACAGATCGCAATGAGACGTGCACCTGAGCCCGCGGCGAATTTCGTCTCCGATGGACACCAGCGAACGCAAGTCGCGGCTCGGTTTATACGCAAAAGTACGAGAGTGGGCTTCCATCCTGACGGAGATGGTTCCCAGACGTACGCATTACGGTCTGTGCTTGCAAAATGAGCGTGTGTGGGAAAGTACCGCGGTTCGACTGCACAGACCTTGAGAGCAAGTCACGATTTTACCGGAGTTGGGTGCAATGTCTACACCGGTGACGAGCTTATCATGGCCCCTCAACTCGTCCTGCAGGTGAAAGGTGTTGCCTGAACGCTGATACAGCTCAACATTGTTCTCCTTCGCGACGGCAAGAGTATGTCTGTCTGCTGAGAACGAGTGATCAGCAATGGGGTGGTGGAAAAGGTGGTGGATCTCTGGAGCAGCCATGGCCGTTGCGATAGGAGTGGCTCTCTACTATCGCGGTTAGGTCGGGATGGTGTTGCGGGTGAAGCAAAGAGTTGCAAGGAATCGACGTGAAATCGAGCTGACGGCCTGGTGGGGCATGGAGCAGATAGAGGGCCCCCCACCGTGCTAGTAAGGGCACCAATACCCACTCTCCAACCCCGAGCATCAAGCCTCAAACGTCAAGCATCAAGCTAGTTCTAGTGCGCGCCGTGCCGCAAACGCTTCTCATGCGCTATTCAACCAATGCGGAACGTGTTCATGTACCAAGAATACCCATTCTCCGGCAATGGAGAACTGCAAAAGTCGACTTGTCACAGCTTGGTATCCTAATCTCAACCTCGGCCGCGCTGCGAGTCAGAATCTACCATTGGCTCTCACCGCGTACAATATCGAGTGCCAACCCCATGTCTGTTGTTGATCACTCGCTTCCGCTTTCGAGCTTTGTGGTGTGTGGCGTTAGCCTCAAGCAGCTGAGCTACATGGGAACCACACACTTTTTCGAAGCGCCTTGGACTGTGCTGACTTCGATTCGTTCGGAACTTTCAGCTGGGCCGTAAAAGGACATGCCGAGAGGTGTGGTTGCTGCACCTTTTGCGTCGGCATGATTTGGAGCTTCGACTCCCGCAAGCCATCAACGGCGGGCTGAGAATTACGCGGCTCCGGCGGAGAACGTCCTGCATCTCGTGGAGAATTAATATCGGTCGCTTGTCTCGTGTCAGTTAGCTTTTGTTGTTCTTTCTCATCTCCAGGAGTTGATATCTAACTCTGAACATTATGTCTGACCATCCGACAGGCAAGCAGAGTATCTTTCAGACTCTACAATCCGTCTTACCCGTATACAACCCCCTTCACAAACACCGCGATGAAGAGAACACTATAGGGGCAGAACCGGCGTCTACTTTGCCCGCCAATCTTACCGATCCGCCACAGGACGAGAAGACGCGTAAAACTGACGGTTTTGACATAGCAAGCAGCCAACTGACTCTGTTTCGATCTCTAGTTGGAATCGAAAATCCTCCCGGCCTACATACGTCAAGCTTCTTCCGATCTGGTAGACCTGCTCCCAATGTAGGTATTTATGCACGTGTCATTTCGGCGGAATCGAAAGCAGCCCATTCATACAAGCTCTTTTCCGCATTCATCAGCTTCTGCATAGGTGCACAAGTTCTGGTTGCTGCCTGTCTAACCGCCCTTGGAGCCGGCAATGCGTCCCACAAGGCTGTGACTGCGTTTGGTGCATTGAATACAGTGCTGGCGGGCTTCATGGCGTATTTCAAGGGCTCGGGACTGCCCAACAGACTCAAGTACTACCAGAACGAATGGACAAAACTACGAGAATACATCGAGCAGCGAGAGCGCGATTTCTGTCGCAAGGAGTGTCAGCTTGATCTTGAATCCGAAATCTTGGTCATCGAGCGCATGTACGAAGATATTAAGAGTGATATTGAAGCCAACACACCGGATAGCTTCGTCAGCGTGCGAGACATCTCAAAGAGGGGTGGTGGGGTCAATCCTGGCCCATCTTTGGCACGCGGTACGAGCATGGTAATAGACACTGCAGCGGACAGGATACACGATCGAGTTGTTGTCCCTACGGAGCGATCTGTTGCGGGGCTAAAACGCAATCTATCTTACCAGAGCTCCCATCTCGGTGACAAAGTATCAGAGAAAGTAGCATGCTATGGGGACAGGTATAATGAGAAGATCACAAGCTACTTTGTGCCGTATCAAGAGAAAGCGGCGGCCTACAACGACAAAATCACTGGATTAGCCGAGAAGGCGGCAAGCTACAACGACAAGATAGCACATCTCGACGAAAGAGTCCATGGATATGCCAGTAGAGTTTCAAATTTTGTGGAGAAACCTCATTCTGTAGGTGTGACTATAGACTCCACTCGCATAGAATCGCCACAGTCAAGAGAAGTAGCAGAGAAGGGGAACGGACATGAGTCGGTCAGCGGACCATAGGCTGCTTTATACGAGTGCCCATTGATCGCTGAGCCTAAGAATGTTTGGGAATCAATATAATTCAGAACACTTGTCCTAAAAATCACGTTTTCGGCGCAAACTGAAAGTCCTCGTTGACATGGCCATAATTTCTCTCCTCTTTCTCCTTGCATCGTTTAGATCTGCGCGTCTCTAGCGTTCGCGCGAAACAACAGCGCGAAAAGAAATAACCCTGTCCCGTGCTCGCTGAACCCCGGCCAAAAAAGTTCGGGACTGTCTCTCTTACGCAGTTAGGACCACATTGCACGACAAACTCCACGTGTACCTCTGCTGCACTTTTGCTCGTATCCTTCCATTACGATGACTTCAAGGTGGGTCCAGATATCACTACTCCCCTCCTGTACGAGCCTAAGATGCACAAATCGTGCAAGTTAAGCGCGTTGTCCTCATGAGGCGACCACGTTATTCAATTCAGCCACGCAATTCTTGCCTAACCACAGTACAATAGATACGGAAATCACCTCACAAACCGTGGCTTGTTCGCCGGATACGATGATCAAAAGAGACCGGCGTCGCGGTCGCCGCATAGACCTGCCAGTGGCTATGGCAACCGCTACGCGGCTGCAACGCCGGACAATTCTGCATACACAACGTACGAACCTTCGGGCAGCACTTTCTCGGCATATCCTACAAGCAACGGCACTGCTGGCACTCCGTCCTCAGGTTTCAAAAACTCCATGAGCAGAGGAAGCGGCGCCCTGTCGATGGCGGAATTAGAGCACATGGAGAGCCAGTCGGATGCGCAGACGAGCAATCTTCTGGAAAAGGTCGGAATGCTCAAGTCGCTGACGCTGAAGATCGGCGACGAGATCAGAGACAGTGCGAATCTTGCGGACTCCATGAACGAGGGGTTTTCGGCCACGTCTGTGAGATTGAAGGGTACAATGACGCGGATGCTACGGATGGCAGAATCTACGGGCGTAGGATGGAGAGCTTGGCTTGGTTTTTTCGCCGCGGTGGTTCTGCTCTTCTGGTACGTCTGGCTGTTCTGAACGATTCTCTGTAGCCGGGCAATACAGGCGCTCTGCTGCGCGGTGCTCTTCAGTGAGGCACTAATGGAACCACGCAAAGACTGCGACGAGAAGCTGTGTGTATCACGATTCCATCTCTGACGCATTTCTGCTAAGACAACGGCAGCTCGTTCGCTCGCTGCTTGGCGAAGTCCTTTCTCTTACCTACCAATTCAGCCAGGTCGAAGTTGAGAGGGACGCGCCGATCTGCAAATGGAGACCTCACTCTCAAGGACCGACCTTGCACTCAGGCACAAATCCGCCACTGGTCAGAATGCGTTGCCACCGAAACCATTATAGGGAATCTTTAATGCTTCGATCAAAACCCTTGAACAAGGTTCCGGACGCTCGTCAGGCAATCTGGTCGATGTAGACTCTTGCCTTGCATTTAGCTGTCCGAAAGACGAGATGTCTTCGCGATCAACGCCTCGTTTCGCGCAGAGTTGGGCCACATTCTTGCGGCGCTGTCCTCAGTGTTATCTGCAGATAACTTGAGTTGTATGATACCCTTATAAAACCTTGTGCTATTTCAGATTCGGGCAACTTCGTTGAGACGTCATATATGTATCTACTAATACCATCTTCATATTCTCACCCTCTTCTCCTTTTTTGCACCTAAATACGTACGCACAATCACGCCATAGAAATGCGCCTTGCCTTAACCTTGCTATAGTTTTTTAGAGCCCTTTCTCCACATTAAATTTTGACCCCTACAAGCGAAACTATCTTGCAGAAACTTGTTTCAGGACCTCGTCACGCCCATACTTCAACATCTTCCACTTTGAAATAAAGTCGTCCCGGTTCACTGTTTGTTGATTAGTTCAAGAAAGTCACCGCGTGAGTAGAGGCAAACTGACCGTAACCACCACACATTCTTCTCTTTCCTGTGAACGCCGATCTCGCATGCAGCACCCGCCAGTTGTCGAAAACTAAAGCATTGATCAGTACTTTATTTAGTGACTGCAGTTCATCTTAACACGGACTTAGTGCTTTGCCTGGCCTTAGTTGTTCCTGATATTCGAACTCCTTAAGTATGTTCGACCATTTTCTGGCCGCTTTGTACCACTCATCCATTAGGTTAAGCGGAGTGTCGACCTGCGCCCGATCCGTCGTGTTCCATCTCACCTGAATCAATGCTCCCATCTTGTCGTCATGAAGAAGTGTCGGAAACGCGGCGTAGGGCTGGATGCTACTGTCCGCATTTCCGCTGGCGTGAGAGTAAACCTTTACTGTGGACAATAGATCATAAGCTTGTGGGTCCTGCTTTTGAAGTTCTCGGGCAGCCGCAAAGCCGTCGACTAAGCCGGAGGTGCCTCCTTCGCCATCGGTATGAGACAGCAAGTGGAACAGTTGCAATCCAGCTGGATCTGAGAAGTACGTGTTATCGGTGTGTGGACCAATCCCAAGCTGCGTGTACGCTGTGTCGCCCTTAGAGAGATCAGATGTAAAGTCCCAGAAGCCTCCATAGTGAGTGTTTCGAATATAGGCAATGCGTTCGATTAGTTTTTCTGTTTCCTCGGGAGAGACAGGAGTGTTGTCAACATAGCAGAAACCGTACTGCTTTATTTTTTCGAGCCAATTCGTCAATCCCTCGTCAGAACTCATTACATCGGAGAAGTCTACGGTTGGCGGGTCATTTTTGATCGATTCACCGGTCCAAAAAATTGGGTCGACCCATCCCTGGCGGTTCGTGAACTTTGTTCCGAAGTCCATGGGAGTAGTCAGCCAGTCTTTGGTATAATAGCTCTCGTGACCGTCAATCCACAATACCTTGAACCCTACAGAATCCTCCTCAACAGAACTTGTTTTTATGTCCGCAGGAATATCATAGAACGTCTCTATCAAGCGTTGTTTGGTGCTTGGATGCACACATTTATCACAATGGCAATGGTCTCTGAGCCATTGTAAAGGTACTGGGAAATCGAATGTTCTCCCATTTCCATATGCTACTCTCCTAAAGATAAGGGTATTGTTTTCAGGATTAAGAAACACATCATGCTGACGAACTGAGGGCGGCAACGTAGCGCTTTCAAGAACTCGCTACGACATGTTAAACCGAAACTCAGACCAACTCATAGAATACGTACATTTTGTTTGAAAAAACTGCCGCGACGGCGTTTTGTTTTGGATTTATGCGGAACAAAGCTCAGACTAGGCGAATATTCACGATCTGTACGAATTCTTTGCCCTTGAAGATGATCTCGTGATGCAAATGTATATTGACAACGTCGTTGGAGTGAGGACATCCCGGGCAAGGTGAACCCCCATTTTGAAAATGACCGAAGCTCTATGGTACGAGACAGCAACATCGTGTGGATGCGGGTGAATGAGTATGTCTTTTCTCGTTCAATGTACAGGAGAGGTCGGGAGGTATGGTATGAGTGTTTCGAGCATGCATCACGAGGTACTACAACTCCTCTCCTCGCCCGAAATCGGAAGCCTCTTATTGGTTGGTGCGAGAACGATGTCTGAGCACAATGAATACGAGTTCAGAAAATTGACGCCTTATTTCACAGTGGAAGTTCTTACAGAAGATCGAGCAAAGGCATGTGAATCGAAACTGGGGTTTTGGCTGTAAACATAAGATATTTCTTGATGTTTCCATTCCTGATGTCTTCATCCTGCGGTTTGAAACCCCGCAGCTTTGTCAATACTCAACGAAACGCTCTCGCGCCTATATCTCGCCTGTATTGCATACCTTCGAACTTCACTGAGTTCACGCCTTCATATGCTTTGCGCACAGCTGCCTCCAATGTGTCAGCTACTGCGCTCGACGCTATCACACGCCCGCCCGACGTCTTCAGTTTTCCATCGTCTGACAGCGTAGTGCCGGCGTGGAAGATGAAGACGTCGTCTGGAGTAGGCGACAGAATTATCTCCGTACCCTTTTGGTAGGAGCCCGGGTAGCCAGCAGCAGCCATAACAACTGTTGCCGCACTCTTGTTTGCTATTCTCAGCTCAACTTGGGATAGTCGACCCTCGCTACAAGCTAGCATGATTTCCGCGAGGTCGCTGTCGAGAAGTGGTAGAAGTGATTGCGTTTCAGGATCGCCAAACCGCACGTTGTATTCCAAAACACGAGGGCCGTCCTTGGTCATCATGAAGCCCGTGAAGAGGCAGCCGACGAAGGGGAAGCCTTCGCTCGCCATACCTTGTATCGTTGGCTTCAGCACCAACCTTTCAATCTCGTCCAACGATTCTTTGCTGACGATTTTTTGTGGAGCTGGAGCATACGTTCCCATACCGCCGGTATTTGGGCCTTTGTCGTTGTCGAAGATCCGCTTGTGATCTTGTGCTGGCGGTAAAGACTTGATTGTCTTGCCGTCACAAAAACTGAGAATGCTGATCTCATGGCCGTCAAGGAACTCTTCGATGACAACTTCGCTTCCGGCGTCTCCAAATTGCCTGTCCATCATGATCTCCCACAATGCGGTCTGAGCTTCCTCCTTCGACGTGGGAATGATCACGCCTTTCCCTGCGGCGAGTCCATCCGCTTTGATCACGATGGGATGTTTCTCCCAGACCGAATCGAGATATGCCTTTGCCTTGTCATAGGACGAGAAGTTCTCATACGCAGCGGTAGGGATATCATGTCGCTTCATAAAATCCTTCGAGAAAGTCTTGCTACCTTCCATAACCGCCGCTTTCTCCGAAGGACCGAAGCATTTGACTGAGCTAGCATGCTTTGCAAAGTAGTCGGTGATACCGTCTACCAAAGGTTGCTCAGGGCCGGGCACAAGCAGTTGAATTTTCTGTTTCACGGCAAAATCTGCAAGACCAGCAAAGTCTGAAGCGGACACGGAGTCCAAATTTTGTGTTTTAAGCAGTCCCGCAGTGCCGCCATTACCCGGACATACATAAATTTGCTCAACCAAAGGCGACTGCGAGAGCTTCCACGCCAACGCGTGCTCACGGCCACCATTTCCAACAAGCAAAATTCGTAAGTCTTTAGACATTGCGAGAGAAATTTTTTTGCCAGCAATTCAGTTTTTTGCTTAATTTCGAGCCGAACGATTGAAGCCCGGAAACTCTTGTAGGTTGTGACTCAGTCCGAGCTCTTTAAACCTTCAGATTGCAACACCAAATTCAATTAGAGAGCTACGTTCGAGAGCAATGGAAGGGAAGAACAGGTCCGGCCGTAGCTTTCTGAACATAAACGAAAATTTCTGGAACCAAGTTCGACTTGGATCACATGAATCGCAGCGTTCTCTGCACAGACCACTTGCGCGACATTTTTCTTCGCGTTTTG
The DNA here is from genome assembly GCF_000836295.1 of Verruconis gallopava. NCBI lineage: Eukaryota > Fungi > Ascomycota > Dothideomycetes > Venturiales > Sympoventuriaceae > Verruconis > Verruconis gallopava. Next base: position 50,797 of record NW_015622161.1, on the reverse strand, counting down.
CTCCCAGCTTCTTCATCTCCACTACAACTCACGTTCTTTGCCTTTGAAGAACCAGGTCAAAATCGTCTAGGGAGATGTAGCCGTCTATGCGTATCGTAGCGTTGACGGAAACGATATCCTGTCTGACTGGCTACAGAAAGATGGCAGATAATCGTATTATGCTCATTCTGCTTTGTTTCCGTAGTCGGGCAAATTTTTTGCGTTGTATCGATCGAGTTCTCTGCCCTTCCGTACAGGCAACATATTCTCCAGCAAGCCTATCAGTGGCTTCATCTATGAAACCCTCCTTGTGATAGGTATACTAACATAACCAGTTCAAGATACTTAACTATACGTTTGCATTCCAGGTACGTACTCCTTCAGTCTTGATTTACCCTATCTTTCACTAGGATGATGTTACACTTAAGTTCTTCTTTTCCCGGCTGAGTCGACCATGAAGAGAAGCCATTCGGGTGCCTTAGCTAGGTAACCTGTTACTAGCCAGTAAACGATGTCTGATTTGGCTTCACATTTACAAATGATTGATCTACCCTAGTCAGCCAGCATTGCTAACAATGCTCTAGGAATTTAACCTTCTGTCTGTTACGGCGGTCTCGCCACCCAATGCTCGCCTTGAGAAATGCAACAACGCTCGATATTTAATCTGTCGAAACAACTGCTGTGGTCGTCGATGTCTCTCTGCTTGAAGATGCCAGCATAACCACGAGTTGCATGGAGCTTACTTGAATCATAACTGGTTGAAATGTCGGCTGTCTTGGGATAGCACAGTAATTTCGCTTCTAATGGAAAATGGTTTGCTATACACAGCATCGAGAGCTACAAAATTGGTTTCAATTTGGCATTTTTGGGCATAGATTTAGCAGCAGCTTTGATTTATCTGACATCAAAGTGTTAATAAGACCATTTAACCTTATTAAAGTTTCTGTGCTTTGTTGTTTCTGCTCCCGAACATGGACTGGTCAACTTGACCCAGTGAGATTTGGGAAGACGGCCCAATCGGTGCATTGGTCGGCTTAGGATTCCGTCGGTCACCATCGCGCACCAAGGCACTCTCCAACGGTGCCCGCGGATCCCGGCTTTGCTTAGTTCTCCAGATTTAAAAATCGAGGACGAGCTTTAGAACTCAGACAACTGAAAATTGAAATGGCTTGTTTAACGTACTTGATTCTAGCTGCATTTTCAGCTGCAACCGCCGCTAGAGAGATCGTTTTCCCACCTTCCATTCCACAAGTCCCATTTGGAGCTTTGTCCAATGACCCTATATCAGCGTTCACCGAAGTTCCCCCTGCTGTCGCCGGTTTGACAACGTTTGCGAATATACCACACGTATTCTGTCTTGCGGATGCTGCTAATGAAGCCGTCGAGAAGTTTGATATTGCATTTTTGGGAGCCCCTTTTGATACCGTACGTCGATGATATCTTTCACTAACCCTCTCAGCTCCATGCTCATCACGATCAGTGCCTTCTTGTGCCATTGATTGTCTGACTCGTATCGAATAGTTTCAAAATGATTAACAGGCTTTGTAGGCTACAACTGGACGACCTGGCGCCAGGTTTGGACCCGGAGGTATTCGACAGGGTTCTAGGCGGATCGAGCCTGGAGGTTACAGTATCTACACGGGTACGTGCTAAATTATGTGACAGTTCACTGTTCGTCCTGTGATTCAAGTAAGGTCGTTTAAATGTCCTCAGCCGATGAATAACGCGGCGAGAGCCGTGCTCTGCGCGGAACTGACGTTTCTTTTCACGCTTTGATGCAGCCTTTGTCGTACATGGAATATAGAGCTATATGTTCTCCTCACGATCTAGGGCATTACTGAAATCCTCGGTAGGAGAAAACTCATTTGATAGCTGGGCCAAGGTTGTAGACTGCGGAGATGCTCCTCTCACGTTTTTGGTTTGTGCACGCTGGTTAGTGACTCAACGGACTGTTTCTAATTCGTACGATAGGATAATACGGTTGCGCTAAAGCAGCTTGATCATGCTCATAAGGTATTTCTACCAGTCTAGATACAACATACCCGAATTCCGAGGCTGTACAACACAAGGGTCTTCGCGGATAAGACACTTAGTACCACAATCTCCCACGCCAATTAGGGATTTGATTTTAACGACGATTGATCAGATCATTTCGGGACGTGAAACTAATTCCTCTGTGTACCGGGTACCACGAATCATTGTCCTGGGAGGAGATCACACAACCACGCTCAGTGCTCTTAGATCAACATTCAATCGCTGGGGCCCAGTAAGCGTTATTCACTTTGATTCCCATATCGGTACGTCTAACTTGCCGATCTTGGATGTCCTTTAGCAACTAACTTGTTCTCAGATACTTGGGATCCTGAGGTACTGGGTAAGTTCACGGTCATAATTCAAATGCTTTGTGCTTATTGGAGCCAGGTGGTGGACTTTCACATTATGCGTAAGTATAAAAAGGCATTCTGGAGACGATATTTCTTGACTGTTCAAGAAACTGAGTTGACGTGAATTAGAGGAGTAAATCATGGGACTTTCCTACACATTGCGCATGAGGAAGGGTTAATTACAAACTCTTCTGTGCATGCTGGCATTCGTGCACCTGTCATTCGCAAGAAAGGTGACGTCAGAAACGACGTTCGTTGCGGTTTCGATATTATTCGAGCTCGAGATATAGATCGAATCGGTGCAGACGGTATAATCCGCAGGATCAAAGAACGTGTCGCCGGCAATAAAGTGTATATCTCAGTCGATATCGACGTACTAGATCCAGCTTTCGCACCAGGTAAGCTAAGCTGGAATATTCTGTGTGATGGTAATAGAGAACGTATTAAGATGTCACAGCTACGGGTACGGCGGAAGTCGGCGGCTGGAGCACACGCGAGCTGCTGACCATACTAGATGGTCTCGTGGGCCTGGAAGTAGTTGGCGCTGATGTTGGTAAGAAGATACGAACTTATTGACAAAGTCAGCAAACTTTGCTAACCATTTGCTATTAGTTGAGGTTGCGCCAATATATGATAACCCTGGAGAGACAACTCTTCTTGCGGCAGCTGAGGTTGCGCATTCGTTGTTGACCTTGATGGTGAAACAGCCAGTAAAACCTTGATGTTGAACGACATAGGTGATGTTACGATTTGTGGGAAGTTCAAGAGCTGCTACCTGTAGACTTAAGAATTAGAACGAATTTAAGGATGGTCTTTGGGAAAAGTAACGAGAAAGTTCTCCTGAGAGCTTCACTAGATTTATTCATGTACATGATGTCTCGGCATCCTGGCTTTATCTATTAGCAAGTACTAACTCGTCTTCCTTGCCAAGCTGATTGCAGTTGGTAGTATACCCTGAAGATTCCTTGGAACTGTTGTCAGTTCATTAACCAAAAGATACCTACGGTTGATTGGTGTTTCATGGAAGACCGCTGACATGAGCTCGTGAGCCGAGGTCGGAACCACTCCAAACCCGACGACCGTGAGGATCCTTCAGTACGACATCACGAGTCCCACATATCACACAGCTACTCGTGAGGATTTAAATCGTACCAAAATGACAGAGCAGGCCAGCACTGAACAGAAGAAGGAACGGTTCGCGCCAAAAGTTCCAGTCCAGCTTGACCCACCAAAAGACGACCCAATAACGCCGGAGTACCTGGCAATGTGCGATGGTGCGTGCGGCTTGATGCACTGGCAAAGTGCACTCGGAGCATCCAAAAAACAAGAGATTAACTGGCGATACAGGTGAGCACGAGGGGTACCCAACCTTAGTTGCGATCAAAGTATAGATCCTAGCAATCCCAATTTAATATTCAGAAGCTTATCCATTCAGGGCACTGTGTTCGACGTTAGCAAAAATGAAGCCTATGCACCAGGAAAGAATTATCATGGTAAGGATCCTTTCTTCCCGGAAAGGTGTTCATCTACTCCTGCCTTGCTACGATGTTGATGACGATATCACTTTAAGGTTGCCGTCTTCGTTTGAAGTTCTGATCAGCTGAAATGCTGGCCTTCTTTTCTTTATGAACAGTGCTAATACGTGCATGTAGTCTTTACTGGAAAAGAACCGAACCGCGCCTTGGGCTTGTCTTCCCTGAAGCCTGAAGATTGTGTTCCAGAATGGGAAGACCTTGATGACAGTTCTAAGAAAACTTTGGACGATTGGTATACTTTCTTCAGCAAGAGGTACAATATTGTTGGGAAGGTGAAAAGAAGCTGAGTGGGTATAGCGAATGTAGTCTTTTCTTTTCTCATTTTTCTTAAAAATTATCGATTGAGCGAAAAATCAGAGTGGAAACCTTTGCTGTAACCAATGTCGCACTCCTAACATAGGATAGTACAAGTCCCGTCGCATGGCGAAGCTTCTGCTATAGAAGACTGGGGTACATACCATCAAGGAGTTTCCGATGGGGAATTTCATCTAAACATGTTGTGCACAAACACAATTTGCGTAACATTGCCAGCCGAAGATCCGGTTGCAATGGGGCCAAACTCTTTGTTCTGCTCAACCAAGAGGGAAGACTAATTCTATAGTGGTAAAAACCAAGCCATGCATTTTCATCTTGAATTGAACTGTCCATTGCCAATTATTCTTTAGCATGCTCTGGGGAGATAGCGACATTCGCCAATGGAGGGTGTCATGACTTATATTGATTCTTTTAATTCCCAGCAGGCTGCCAACGAAACTCCGTGCAAGACAACACCTGTTTGTAATAGAACAAAAGCACATCGATGTACGGAAGTTTAACCACAACCTCTGCAACTCCAATAGAAGAAATCTTACACGACCTGATCTGTTCGCCATGAATTGCCGATGCCACAAATGCAACAAATACAAGGGAAGGACGACATCACTCTCTGTTACCCACGTAACCAGTTGCTTGGTATGCCGCGTTTGCCATGAAATGGCGCGTCCTTGTGCATCGTGGGCATATATCACCGTGAATATTGAGCTCTCTGTTCACAGTCCAGGCGCCGTAGCACCTATGCTCTGGATCATTGCGGGCGAAGTGGCAATGCTTATAGATACGAAGCTGTTGATGACCGCAGCTGTAATTCAGACCTTCGTACTGACACATGACTTGACTGGGAATTCCTAATTAGAAACGGGTGTGGTTAGCCCTCGAATCTATGGAAATAGAGCCGGCCGTTAAAATGGGGATTTGAATTGATGATAACGTGTGGGCTTACCCGCTGCAAACGGTCGAAATAGTATATGTGCTTGGATTGGCTGGATTTTAAAGGGAAGTTTATGGTGAAATTTGTGTTTTGCTGGAAGCTTAGGGCTTTAGCAGAATGTGATAAACTCACACTTACGAACAAATATGTGTCGAGAGGGACTATTTATGCCCGATTACGTGACCAGGGGCTCTATTGCTGAACTCATCGGTCCAAGCAGGCGACGACTAGCATAGTTTACATGATATTCAACCAGCTAACACAAAAAGCTGATCTATAACATGGCTGAGGAGTTGCAACCAGCCTTGTGTATAGTCCACCGCTCCACCGGAATGCACACCGGCGCGACCACAGGGCGTTTACGTGCATCGTTATTCTTGAAAGTGAAAGAGCGGTATGCATGGTGCCCGCAGACGGCGTCAAACGTGGAAAATGGAGTGAAACGCTTCACTAAAAAATCATCCCTGTCGTCGGCAACATAAGGAGTAATGGAGGTATTTTCAAGCCCAAAATTTGCTTCAAGGTCTCTGTCCGTAAATGGATTGCCTCCTTTCCGCAAGCCTGGCGCGTGGAAGCACGAATGTGGAATCCTGGTGAGGTCAAATAGGACAGAATCTATCAGCATCGACAGGTCGAAAAATTCAACTGCTTTATGTTGTACAAGAAGCTCGGCCTTCCACAGAGAGAAGTCCTACAGGGCAGCAGTCTCCCGTTTGGCTGAGGCAACTCAAAAGTTCACGACCAAATTGACAACATCTCTGAATCTATATAATAATCGTGAATCATTAGCAGTGCTGTTGAAACGATTTTGTATGACTTGATCAGAGGCTTCAGTTCCCTACGAAAGATTCTGCACAACCATATTCATATGGAAGGCAATGAAGATGAGGACAAGAAGGAACGACGATTCAACAGCTCGTTCTACAAAGATTTCGCCACGATCGGATGAACAACATGAGAAACCACGCCGCGCAGTTGGAAACTAGATGATCTGCGCGGGAATGAAAAAAAAATTGTACTTTGTGAGACTCTTTTTGAAATTCGTGAGCAGATTAGGGGAGGGCAAAGCTTATTCATCGGTTTTGATCGACGTATTGAATGTCTAATGCTTAGGCTTAGGCCTTGCTCATTCGTCTCTGAATCTTCCGTGCTCGTCTCTTCTTCGCTATTATTTTCCTTTGTTTTGACTTTGAAATGTCATCTTTGCCGCTTCTTCCGCTTGAATGATCATGGTCTCTTTTGCGTTCGTCATCTGGAATAGACGATGTGCTTGCGTCACGCTTGCGTTTTTTCCCTGCAGGCCTATTCAGTTCTTGGACCACCACTTGCTCCGTAGCACCAGTTCCTTGTTTCTTGGAGTGCTCTCGTGACTTGATTTCCTTCTCTTTGCGCCTCTTAATGACCTGAGCATTCTCAATAGCAAACTCGACAATGAGACGCTTCTTTCTATCCTGTATATCCTCCTTGGTGGGTTTCGACTTAGACTTTTTCTGTGTTTCCTTCGCCTGGTATTCAATTGAATAACCGTTAAGCCAGCGGAGGCCCATAAGAGCAGAGCGATGGGTGTAGTATTCAATGAACCCATACCCGCGACTACGTCCTGAGCCTTCCTCCACTTTACTGCCGTCTTTTCCTTCGAAGATGATCTTTGCCTGCTTAACAATGCCCTTTTTCTTAAGTTTACGCTCCTTGTCGGCTTTCCGCATTTCCTCTGAGTCGCGTGCTAGCTCTTCCTTCGAAAGAGGCTGACGTCGTCCCTCTTTGACATCAGTGGCGAAGCCAACGACAGCCTTGCGTGCCAGGTTCTTGAGTTCCTGGGACGTCACGCTGCGTGGAATGTTCCGAACGGACAGCCGGGTGAGACTCAAATGTAATGAAGGGTTTGTCTCAATCAGCTTTCGACGTTGCTTTGCACTAGCATCTCGCATTGCTCTCTCAGAAGCTGATAATTTCTGATACAACGGAGAATTTGAGGGTATTGTGCCCTCTCCTAGCAGGAAAAGTCGTCTCTTGTCTCTGTCGCGCTTGTTGCGTGAGGCAGTCCCCTCAGCTGCAAGGCGATCTGCCTCGTTTTTGTCCACAGCACGAGTAATATGCAGGACACGTCCATTCATAGTATATTTGCCCGTCGGGTCAGCGAGTTCATTTTCTAGGATCGATGGACCACTAGTAGCCGCAAGGCTTTTCTTTTCCTTGGAATTCGGTGGCTTTGCAACACGCGGTGCTTCCTTGAGACAAGCGTCTGCATCTGACTTCTTGTAAAAGCATACAAATCCTGTGCCACGCGGTCGCTCGGTTTCTTTGTCGATTACAATGCGTGCATATCGGACTGGTGCAATCTCTCCAAAATGCTCATAGAGATCATCATCTGTAGTGGTGAAGGGTAGATTCCGAATAAAGAGAACAGACTCATTGCCCGTCGACTTCGGCTTTCTCACGCTGTCATCCTCACTTTCATTCTCGCTGCCAACATCTTCATCCGCATCGTCCGCGCCATGATTACTATCGCCGCTCTCATCGTCGTCGCCATCGAGGTTGTCCGAGGATGATTCTTCCTCCTCAACGTCTTCATGCTCCGATTGTCCAGAATCTATGCGCTCATCTTCCACGGCCTCCTTTTTGAGCTCTTCTGTGGAAGTTGCTCGCGCTTGAGCCTGAGCCTTCTGCCAAGTTTCCTTGTCAGCAGCCCAATCCACAGCCAGAATTCTCCCATCGACTTCTTTTCCATTGACCTTCTCGAGAGCATGTTCAGCATTTTTTCTACCACGAAGCATAACGATGCCAAAACCTTTCATTCGGCCGTGGTTGTCCTTGGGCACAATTGCTTGATTGACCTTCCCAAAGCTCAAAAACAGCCGTGTAAGCTTTTCCGGAGTATCGACACTCCAAGGCAGGTTGCGAACGATCAACTTGGACGGCAACGGGGCTTCTCTTTCCTCTTTGTGTGGTCTTGCCCCCTCCGATGGGTCAACATCCTCTCTTTTTCGCCTCTCTGCGAAGTCAATCTTGAGTTTGTGACCTGAAAACTCAGTGCCGTTGAATTCTTCCAGAGCACGTTGCGCATCTTCGCGATCGGCGAACGTGACAAAGCCATATCCTTTGCACTTGCCAGAGTCCTTATCCGTGACTACGACAGCATGCTTGACCGGATACGACTGCGAGAAGTGGTTCGTGAGGCTTTCATGCGTAGTGTCGGCACTTAGACCGCGAATGAAGAGCGTGCTTGGGCTGATCGCACCTCTTTCATTAGAGTCCGTCGTTTTGGGATGGCTGAGCGCGGAGTCCGTAACGACAGCAGTACCGTCTTCAGAGATCTTCTGTTTTTTCCTGTGAGGGCCCATCCTTTTGTTTCCTTTTAGGAACCCTCGTTCGCCAGATTTGAGGTTCCAAATAATCTTGAGTTCAGACTCAGAAACTTTTTTTTCCCAGAAAAGTCAGGATCGAAGTACGCTAGACCACCAAGCTTCCGAAGATTTGCCGAGCGTCCCGATCTAAACACTCCTGGTCTTGTCACGAGGCCGATGAGAACGTTATGTTGGAAACACACATCCCAGTGCTCAATTAAAGCTGCCCTCTTGTATATTTCAATCCACTACAAATATCTTCATTCCGGTGCCTTCGACCAGCAGCCTATCTGTTAGGCTTAATTATATTTTGCACTTGCAGACAAGTCGATGTTCGTCAAAGTGAGCGACGTTACATTAGATTCTAAGGCCTATAACCTTACACTGCCGGACTTGAGTGCTTCGTAATCTTTCTCTGTAAATGGTACATATTCCTTGCCATCAATTGGCAGCCAGTACAACGTATCACCCGTCTCAGCAATAACTTTTGGATCTATTCCTTCTCTCTTGAGTCTACCCTTTTGCATCTTCAAAGTGCCAGTATAATCCAATTGAGGGGTCACACGGATGAAATAAGGTACGGCATAGCGTGGCAGTGCGCTTAGCACGTGTTGAGCAACGGACTTTCGATCAAATTGCTCTAGAGTCACACCCTCCGCCAACACAATGGCTGCCATTCCACAACGACCGTCCGCTTTCGGCACAGCAACGCCGTATACGTTTGCTTCGGCAATCTGAGGATGGCTACCGAGGACGTCACTCACTTCATTCGTGGATACGTTCTCACTCTTCCAGCGGAAGGTGTCTCCTAGACGATCGACAAAGTAAACGCGTCCATCTTCGTCCATGCGATGCATGTCGCCCGATCTGAACCACCTGCGTGCATCGTCAGCCTCTTGAATCCGTCTATCAGACGTTCCTGACTTACATGTCACCCTTCTTGAAGGCATCCCTGAGATAGCGCTTGTTCTCAGCTCCAGTGTTCTTCCAATATCCATTCCATCCGTCCCTCGGAGCCGATGGATCCACAATCCTATGTATAACTTCTCCGGGCTCATTCGTGCCGACAGGCACCACCCAGCCATTCTCATCGCGTAAAATATCTTCCGTTTCTGGATCGATCTTCACTCTGACCTCATTCTTTCCCATCAACAAGTTCCAAAGAGCTCCTCTTTTCGCAATAGCGAACTCCGTGAAGGGACCTTCGTTCCAATTCAATGCGGAACCCATTCCATCGGTTGCTGCGTACAGCTCGTTGATAACCGGTATGCCGAAGCGCTCACGAAAGACTCTCCAAACATCAGGGCGCATGCCATTTCCCCACGCCATATATACACTGTGATTTTTGTCGTCTGGACTAGGTGGTGCATTTACAAGATATCGACAAAGCTCGCCGACGTACTGGATGATGTTCGCTTTACTTTCTCTAACCTCTGGCCAGAACCTTTTGTGTGAGAATTTTCTACCGAGCACAAGCGTGCACCCCGAATGAATGACTGGGGCCACGCAAAGTCCATGGGCTGCCCCGTGGTACAACGGCATGCATGTGTAGAAGCGGTCGGTCGGTTTTAGTTTCAGATATTTCGCCATGGTATATCCAGTTGCTAGGATGCGCCCTTGCTTCATCGTCACGCCTTTGGGCAGACCTGTGCTACCGGATGTGTACATAATATATGCAATCGACTGGAAACCACGATTCTTGAGTTTCTCGTCCGAGGGCAAGGGGGTGTCGTCCATCAACGACTCCACGAACGCCCGGTCGTAGTATATTGTCTTGACCCCAGCTTGAGCTAGCTCGTCTATACACGGCTCAACAACGCCGGCATCCTGCTTGTCTGCAAGCAGGTATCGGCTATCAATGAGTTTCACGCAATGCAGCAAAGCATTGCCCGTCAAGTTGTTGTTTAAGAAGCTTGGTATAGCCCCGATGCCCTCCAATGCCCACCAGAAGACCAGGTATTCGGGAGAGTTGGTACCGTCCAGTGCGACAATCTCGCCTTCCTTGATACCAAGCTCTTTCATCAGCCAATTACCGACTCGAGTGACTAGCTTGAAGAACTCGCCATACGTATACTGTCTACCTTCATACATGACAAAAAGCTGGTTGGGTCGGTTTTTGAGACACTGGTCTCTTAGAACATGGAAATTCGTTAGGCGCTTTTCGGCCTCAGCTTTGGCGACGAAGCGTGCCGTGGAAATGCCGTTTAGGATCAAGCTTGCGTCATGAGTGAGGTGGTATTTGGCGTTGAGGTATGCTGCCACAGCTGTAGTGCCTGCAGCAGCAGCCGCGAGTGGGAAAACTGGTAGTCTCGTATTAGCTGACTTGGAATTTCAAGATCTTCTCCAGAACAGATTTCTCACTTGGTAGGGGCATATTCGTTCTTGGACCTCACGGCACGAAGTACGCAGTGTTCTACCTCCCGGGGAGCCAAAAGCTTCGATTAAAACTGCATGCAGGACAATACACAGTATTTAACTCTAACCTTTGTTGCTTCAGCAATGTCATTTGACGCTGACATAGCCGACTCAGCTTTCGCGGACTGTTTCCACCAGGCAAAACCGAGGCTGACCAAAGCACTTTACGCGGGGTAGCGCGGTGGATCCGCTGCAGGATTGGGGCGGATCATTTGCCAAGGAGTGCGGAGGCCACCAGAGGGCTGCCGAAGCGATTGGATCGTACATGAAGAGCAGTACACTGGCGACGGAGGAACGACGACACTTCCGAGATGTTCTTCAGGGGTTTTATATGATGCGATCGAAGGCCTAGAGCATACTTGATCACTATGCAGCCAAACCCGCTTTGCCGAATCACGTGGAACTAGTTGTACCATCCACCAAAACGACGAGCGATAGGAGCCAATCTCCACATTCTACCTCTTTGCCATGCATCTACGGCACCAATGACAATGGAATCTTCGCATCGCACAAGATGCTATTAACAATATGTTATTGCTTTGAATATAGGACTTTGGTTAGCAATGATACCACCAATTCCGGGCACAGCACCAAGATACTGAAATGGCAACGTCTGCATGACCTTCGCGAAGACATCTACAATCTCTTCTCCATCTCTTTTATGACTTGAAGTAGTGCTCATCAGCGTGAATTGAACATTATCCTCTTTCTCCGCCTCTCTGGAAGGGGTATTTTCTTGCTTTCAAAGCCCCCGGTGACAAACAATTCTCGTTTCTTGTGAAGATAACCATATCAAAAGATAGCTCTGGCACGCGCTGTGATTTATCATCTCAAGTCCCTACTATCCGTCCAGGAAGCAGAAATTCCCCGCCTTGCAATCGTTAGGAATCATCACAATGCTAGAAGAGTACTAGTATACATATAGAACTTTCTACAAAGTGAGTAGCATTAATTGAATTATGCAATCGCCAGACGTGTGATTGTACTAATGCTCAAGATGAGTGGGGTTTGAATAGCAAAATAGCTAGGCTTCAATCTACGCGAGATAGTTGTGAAAAAGGAGAAACGAGAAGGTAATTCACGATGAAAATTATGCATTACTAGTACTAAACTGTGGTTGATTTCCTCCAGAACTCGTTTATCCATATCATCTTCGTGAGCCCATGGACTCTGATACAACAGCCGTGAAAAGTCTCGTCAAGCTTAGAGCGTGGCCTTTGCCAGTTCGCTTTCGAAATGGTTATCGTTGACCTTGCAATTCGCGGCCCCAAAGTCGTACGTGTTCAACGTGCCTGGTGTCAAAATTAACATTGCGAAACTTCTGAAGAATGCGAACAAAGGCTGCGGAGGCTGCTGGAAGGCACACTGCACGCGCGTGATCCTGTACTGATGATGATGAAAGCATGGAAAGCAAAAAGCTACTCACTTCTGGCGGCATCCGTAAGGTTCTCCCACGCGATCATCGGCTGCTGACCGCCTACGGTGGACGTGAAATAAAGCGCGTGATCTAGTGGCCAGATACTTTCGTACTCGATCGTGGGTTCACTGCCATCTAGATGTGGGCTGGTCGAGGTGGAATACCCGCTGTGCTGTGACACGGCTACACCAAGAAGTGTGGCATCGGTGGACTCGCTCGATAGCCACACGACTATGTTCTCCCAGTCGTAGCGATGTCCTATTCCTGGTGAAGGCTCGTCTTTCGGGAAGAACCAGGCATACATGATAGCGAAGTAGCCATTGTATGTCTCACCTCGCACATACACCTGACCTGTCGAGCTGCTGCATCCCGAGGACGAGCCGCCGCTGGGGTTGAGTCCTCCGCTATCAGTTCAGTCAGCGGACGTCCGTAAAGGCGTTGGGTTTGAGGACTGACGAAACATTGCCATCGGCATCTACGGCCGGAAATGGAACGCAGCCATTCGCAACGTAGAGATACGGCTTGTATTTAAGGTACAAGTCCCCGATCGTGCCGTCTGGCACAGCTTGTGCGAATCCAACCACTGCGTCATGGTCGATGACCTCGTAGCGGCGATGCAATCGATGCGGCGCAGCTGACGTGAACAGACACAGCGCCGCTATTGTCACAAAGCGAGCAAGCGAGAGCAGCATCGTCGTGAAGCGTCGGACGAATGAGTGGTGGTTCCAACCCGTTAGACTGCTTCGACAGAGACCTTGTATGATTATATACGTCCGGAACTCTGCCTGCGTGCATGACTTTGAGTACGTCTACCGTTGCGCACATCAAGTAATGACTTCCTTATCGAGTCTCTCAGTCCGAACCACCATGCATGGCCAATTGCTACAGGGGGGTTTATGAAGCAATTGAAAGACGTGGTAGGACGTCGTGGGGGCGTGGTCTCTTATGCCACTGGTCCAGAAGATCTCGTGGCCGCAGCATGAAAGAGCCCGCTGGGTTGGGTGGCGTTGTTCAACGGCTGGACGAAACAGCGCTGCACGTGTCGCGGGATTGGCGACTGGAACAGCTAGTTTGATTGCGGCGGCGGCATGGGTGCTTCGCTGAGGTCAGTCATTTAGGGCTATGAAGCCGATCTCATGGGTGTAAAGCAAGGATGTTTGATTTCTGTTTACATCACCCAAATTTGACCTTAAGCACACCGTCAAGTCCTTCGACGGCACTGGCAACCATATCATCTACATATCTTCGCAGTTGCTCGCCCCCTGTTAGCCTTTCGATGACGCTTCCAAGACCTCCACCTTTAATGATGTCTAGCACTTTTTGTCCACCGTCCGTCTTTAATACTTTCTGCAGACTTCTTGCCTGTTTCTGGACAGCCTCGCCAAGCGCTCTCGCGCTGCTTCTAATTCCGTCTACGACCTTCATGGAGATAGCACTCTGGGCGTGATGGCCTTTTTGCTTCACCAACGCCGCCGCGGAGACAGCGAACAAGGTACATGCTTTTGCAAATTCGAGGTGCAGGTACCAACATTCAAACTCGTTGAAGTGCGTGAATTCAAGTCCATCGTCATGGCTGACATTCATGCCCTGTGTTTGCATTGCTAGGGAGGCAGCCTGTAAGCATTCCGTCAATGCTGCTAAGTCTTTTGCGATGTTTCGAGATGCGTGAGAGTTCTGAGGTCCAAGGACTAGCCAGAAAGCGACGGACAAAAGTTTATTCCACTTCTGCGAAATTTCTCTCTCGTCCTCGGTCAGCTCGGACTCCTGAGAGCTGGCATGCTCGTCCAGATACTTCAGAAGTTGATCGATGATCTCGCTCTGTTTGTCGCTGATGGCGCTCGACTTCAATCCCAGAAGCACAGATATTATCTCATTGACCTGCATCCGTACGGCCCAGTATGTCTATTTTCGAGTCAGTGAAATCCACTTAGAAAATCTGTCACATACCCCAGGTTTGAAGCCCCCAGTAGCAATTGTTTTGGAAGACAAAGAAGATTTCGATGATTCGAAATCAACAATTGGTGCAAAATCCCTATTGTCAGAGAATGCAAATGAGTATGATTTTGGAATCTCGGTCGACAATGGCAGATCGTCCGTTAAGCGCTTTATACGCTTCAACTCGAGCCCTGACATCGTGGTGCTGTACGAATTCGTGATCCGTGCATTGAAAGCAATGAACTCGTTGAATTTATCGAAGAAGACGCTATCAAGGTCTTTAGTCAAAGTAGTCAGTGTTGCATCGGTAGCAGATCTAGGCCACAACAGTGAAAATCGAATGCTCGCTTTTGGATCTTTGTACCTATCTTCCCATGCCTTCACATCCGATGACGAGACGGGAAATGGATGGAGGGTTGAAATACGTGTATAAAGCAGATGGCCAAGTGTGTCGTATTGAACTTCGCGCAGGCTGAGGTCACGGAATGCGGCAATCGCAATTGAACCCAGGCCGAGAGTTCGGGCATTGAGGAGTTGTAAAAGCGTCGCGTTAAAGTTGTATTGTGAGTTGTCGCGAAGGAGTTGTGCTAAGCATCCGGCTTGAAGATTGTATGTGTTCGAGATCGTGTAGCCCAGTTTCATCAATCCAGCTATCGCGAGGATGCAAGCATCGTCACTAGGCCCGTCCTGCTTTTCAGCCATGGTCTGGTAGACATTGAGACAGTCTGCTATGAAGCCAATGACTTCAGTCTCTCTGCCTTCTCCCAGCTGGGAAATATATAGCAGATAGCGAAGTTTGAGGGAGTTGATCATTGATGTGACGCGACGCAGCAAGACTCTTTCGTCCTCGCCACCCTCGGGCTTCGATGATCCAACTTTTGATAAATAGTCACAAAACGCCATCTGCAGTAATCTCGTTAGTCCTGGTTGTAGAAACTGAGGATGTTTATCCACTTTCCTTCTCCTCATTTTCTAATCCTTCGACCATTCGTCGCAAATCATCAAAGCATGACACTCTACTGCATTGCGCTTCAAAAAATGCCTTGCAGGCAGAGAGCAACTGAGCTTTCTTGAAAAGGGATGTGTACAGTAACACCGCATTTCCCGCGTTACGGTGATGCGGGTCCATGGTTAAGTACTTTTGAGCTAGATTGAATATATCCTCTGGCGAACCCGAGGACCCATCCTCGACAATTGCATTCAAAGCCGTTTTCCAGGGTTGCCACGAGACGGCCCATGCAAGATGATTCGGCACATCTTGCGTGATCTTTCCGGCAGCTTCGTAGTGCGAGCAGAGTTTTTCAAGACCTTCCATACAGAAATCTTCAAGCTCGCGCCACCGCTTAAGTTTACAAAGCACATCCATTTTGATGAGCACAAATTCAACGTCATGCTTTCCAACGTGAGACGTGATCCCCATCTCCGGATGGTTGAGTACGTCAAGCAGATCCTCGAAAAGCCCTTGGCAAGAGTAAACCTGGCATAGCAGGCGTAGATCTGCAGGCGCTGTGAGTTTCTTGATCGTGTCTTTTCTGGCCGCGGTATTATCAACAATTGCTCTGAGGCTCCTGCTGGCAAGCAACTTCAAACTCTGGCCCATCTTATCATCTTTAGGGAGCTTGTCCGCTTGGATCTGACAGAGTGCAATCCATGCAAAGTGATATTTTGAATTTTGTGGTAGTTCTCTTTGCAAACGGGCAAAAAGCTGGCACAGATTAGTGGTCAGTCTTGATCAGCACGTGAAGGTCGACTGACTTGCTGGGCAATATCCCAGTAGCCATTTCTCAAAGCAGACGACAGCATCTCACCCCGAAGGTCTTTCAGCCACTGCTTTGGACATTGGTCGAGTGCGTCTTTCCATAAAGACGACAGTCTCGCGCCGCCGACGCCTGTAAAATTCCCGAGTTCTTCTTGGCAATCTCTCACGATATTTTGCAACGAGATGATAAGACCCGGCTCCAGAGGGTCCTTCGGCGATGGTTTGATAGCGTCGCAACTGGCGAGAGCATCTTGAGGACGCCCTATGTCCCGTAGAAATGAGGCCTGCGCAAGCTACGACGGGTTAGTCTGCTGATTACCATCACACGTGAAGACACAATGTACGAGGTGTATGATGTTGCTTGGATCTCTCTGCAATTTTTTCTTGCAATATTTCAGCCCCTGCTCCGGAGTTCTGGAGTAGCTTTCGACGAGGTTGTCGAAAACCTCGATTTTGGATGGCATTGCGGGCGAGGAATAATTATTCGTGTCGAAAATCAAGGACGATCTACAGCTTGAAAAGGCTAGCCAATGACTGAAGGCACAGTCTTGGCACAAAGTCCGCGGTTGCACCGTACCGAGAGAACAACAAATGCTGGATTCGCAGCGAAGGTGCATTGAAGCGGAGATAGAACTGCATTGCGACAAGGCTATCTAATTGCTATTTTCAACACCACTACGAATGCATCTGGCTTTTCTTTACTGCTGTGCATTGTGACACAGATTCACTGCAAGCCTAACATCCTTCCCCAGTGTTTCCTTTTTTCAATTCGTGCAAGCCATGCAGCTTGCAGGATGTCCTTCCTGTCCATTATCACCGCGTTTTTCACCTGTGGTGATTGCCAATCACGCGAAATAGCAAAAGCTTAGATTCGCTCTCGCTAGGAGCTTCGCATATTGAACGCTCAGCCTCGTGGCAAAATGTTCGCCTCTTCGATTTATCCGTCATGTTTGAACGTTCTATAACGATGTTTGTGGGTCGTATGGACAACGTCGAGGCAGATTTGAATTGGATATCATGGTCCGAAACCTCTTTTCTTCCTTAGCTGGTGAAGCCGGTTAGTAAAAGCATCCAGTTTTTGACGATGACTTGTACTTACCCATTCCTTTTTACATGCACGATACGCACTGTATCAAAAGGTGGTTAGACTTCTGGGGCTAGAAACGAGATGTGCAATGCGGAGAGAAATTACTCGAAATAGTCCTCGCACATGTTCTTGTCTCCAGCATTTCTTTGAAGACACTTCAAGCTTCTTGAGGCTGCTTCTTGGCATGGATCGTAGTACTTGCTATGTGGTTTACTGCGTGAAGTCAGACACTGCAGGAGAAAAACTTGTTCTAGATATAGGCTTTGGGTAGAGTTCGGAAAGTCGGATTGATGCCGAAACATACTCACCTCTCGAATTGTACCTTCTTCTCATCGGTCCACGGCGAACCATTATCACCATTGACACTCTCTGAGGCCATCGCGATGATAGAGCACGTACAAGGATGCAGCACAACACGCTGAGGAACTGTCAAGTGGTCGTCCGACTGGAGCGATCTTCGCCGGACCAATTGGGCCTAGTCCCATCTGAAGCTATCGATAAAGTCGTCCAGAAGCGCTCACGTCGGTCAAAGCTATCACCAACCTTGATTCACGGCCTCCGTCGAGCTTCTTCCGAAGCCGGCCTTGCTCATGAACGTGCCAATGAACGATCGTGAGCTCTAAAATTCCACACCTGCCATGTTGTCGCTAGCCCCAAGTCACGATTGGCTTCAAGCAACAGATGTCTGCTTCGACACCACAAATTCCTCTTCCGGGCGAGATAAGCAAGGAGTCTTTCAACAGATCAGGCCGCTTTATAGATGTCTCAAACCCGTCCAAGGTGCTGGAGACCCCTACGCCCAGTCACAAAAGTTCGACATCCAGCTCGTGATGAGGGGAGTCAGCCGATAACATTCCGAGTCGTCGGCCACAACTATTACGTTACCGAAATCAAGTCGGTCCAGTGTTGCTGTAAAGCACGCTTCGACACGGTATCAGCTTCATAGTGCGTCTACAAGGGCGAGTGTCACAGTTCTCACGATGAGAAACGATAAAGTACCCCGGAAAACACCCAGCTGAAAGCGATCCCTCTGCGCCCGATTTGGGCATTCTTTCCATCATCCGCCACAGCTTCCCTAGAGCCTCCACTTTTGATACAATATGCCCCTCCACACCTTGTTTCTCCTTGAGCCAGTCAGCAATTTACATCTCTTAGCTCTGCATTTTCATTGGACGCTTGACCACTGGACAAGTCAGGTGTGCTTAGCTCTCCTGACCGATCTATTGACTAAGCTAGGAATCTACCTCCAAACGAGACTCCGCTCTCGTTACTTTCCGCAGTACTTAGCGACTTTCAAAATCGGATAACTAGCTCTGGTATTGGTGAAAAGCCATTATATTTCTCAATCATACAATTCAGGAAGACGTGAGACACTGCAGTAATCCACAACTCTGCAATGCGCATACTTTGGGAGTATACGAGAAACTGGGGCTGATGCGTGTGCAGTCTCTCTTTGCCAAGGCCTCACGACTGCGACGAGAATATCAATGGAACGGTTTTCCCAAAATAATTTCAACGCTACGCAAGCTGTTTCTTGCCATGTGTTGCCATGAGTTTTGGGCTGGACAATACACATGACCGACGCTACCAATGAAATGTGGCGCACGGCCCGACAGGCGTGTGATAAGAGAAACTAATGATCATGGATCAAAATCGCGAACGAATAGTTCCAGGATCGTGGCTCCAGAGCTTCTCCACAGAAGTTTGAATGGGAGTCATTAGTGAATTTAGCAAACGAGTCCTGCTCAACAGTTATGCCTGAATCGATTAGTGCGGACAGCTCACAGCGCGCTTGCGGCATCTTCACCGATTGACGGTCTCGCCGCATGGAACACAGAGATTGCAACATGATCGCCGTTTTAACTAGTGTGGCTTTCATGTGCTCCAGCGGCTATACCCGTCTATAAGAATGGTTTCTCAACGGCATATGGTCAAGTTCTTGGGCTCTACTATCATTTCAGATAGCTAGTATCAACACTTTCAGACATTGGCACTCCACAGATCATTATTAGAAACTCAAATCGGTTCACCGCTAAGCCGAGTTTAGTTGGATTCCAAAGATCTCCTCCCTCTTCACAAGTGATACCTCTATATTTCAATAGTGTGCTTAATACCCACGAATGATCTAAAGCCATCGCTGTACCTACTTCAAACTGACCTCAACGATAACAAATAACAGTTCTGCGCTGTTATACTAGTAACGGCTGTATTCAGTCTTGTATTTCTTGGATTTACGCGATGACAGAGGTCCTTAATCCATTTCAATCCTCGATGTTGATGGCACTTGATAACACAACATGTCAAGCCGACCTGTCGACACCATCTTCTTTTAAAACCAAGATGACAGTCAAAGAGGATTTCGACGCATCAAAACATCTCATATTCGAAATGCCCGAGGTGGTTATGATGGAAGATATTGGTTACTCCAAAGATGTTGGCATTTCTCCTGTGGCAGTGTCAAAGCCATTCCAGCTATTTTCACACGACGCGGTCATGCAAATGCGCCGCGAAGTTTTTGATGTTCGGGATAATCATCCAGAGAATATGTTCCAAAGCAATATTGCGCCCTGTCAGCTTCGAGGCTATGTTCCCAAGTAAGTCTAGAATTATGACCTTGAGTCATGCAACTAACCAGTTCCAGATATGCGCCTTTTACCTATGATGCATGGACACATCCGGACACTTTGGCGGCCATCTCAAAGGTTGCTGGCGTTGATCTTGTGCCTTGGGGTGATTACGAGATTGCTCACATCAACTTGTCCACTAAGAGTACCGCACAAGTTCAGCTCGAACTCGATGAGCTTGAGAGCAAGAAACGCGCTCATGCAGAAGACGAGGGCATTGGCGGTTGCCCACATGAGGACGAAAAACCAATTGTCGGGTGGCATAAAGATAGCTATCCATTTGTCTGTGTCCTCATGCTCAGTGACTGCACCAATATGATAGGCGGCGAAACCGCCATCCTAAAGGGTAATGGCGAGATTGAGCGTGTTCGTGGTCCATCCATGGTAGGTCATCAGTTTCCTAAGTTCTGTTGTTCTTTTGATTTTGAGGCTCACTTCTGGTAGGGATGCGCTGTGGTCCTGCAAGGGCGATACATAACGCACCAGGCACTTCGTGCCCTTGGTGCCACAGAGAGAATTACTGCTGTCACTTCATTCCGGCCTAGGTCGTCAATGCTTCGCGATGATACCGTTCTTAATACTGTGCGTCCTATCTCCGACTTGTCCACTTTGTACTACGAATTTTCTGAGTACCGACTGGAAATGCTTGTGGATCGGTTCCAAGCTCAACTGAAGAAACTTCGTACTGAGCACCGCGCTGGGAAGAAAACCGATGTTACTCAATTACTCTCGTTCCTGAATGAACAGCAAAATTTCATCGCTCACATGACCCGTGAGATCGTGCCCTACAATGACGTTATCAAGGGCTTACTACCTAAAGAACATGTCCCAGACGACGCGCCCTCTGAGGACGCCACGCCGGGAGGGTTGAGTTATCTCGAGGGAGGGACTCCCTCGAAACGACCTCGAGTAGACTAGACCATGTTCTGAATAGGCAGTATGACCAAAGATATTATGCTTTTCGCGGGGTTTTACATGAGAAGTGTTTCACGTACGTCTCGGTTGTTCTCGCATGGTGTTTTGGTGTATCATAGAATGGCACAACCTCTAATTTTACCTATTTCTAATCAATCCAATCCGGGAGGCTGGTTTGGCTTCTCGCTAGGTCCAATCACAATATATCTTGTCTTAGTATAGTTTTTTTTGTTCACTCCCTCCGATATGCGAGCCGAGTAGTTCTGAGCACTGTTAGTATCTGAATAGTATCCGTCACGATCAAACGACAAAGATGACATCGCGACAAGACAATTCAACCCATATTGGCCATCTCGTTAGCTCTTATCGTATATCATACCTGCTGTTCGCAGCAATTAGAGACAAAGGTTAACAAGGATTAGATCGGCGGAATGGCGAAACAAGGCTACTTGGAGAAGGCAGCCGTATGTCGCTATGTCCTTGAGCCAAATAGGAATTGTGGTCCTGGGTTGAAATCAAACACCTCGATTCCAAGCTAATCCGTTGCAGGATATGGATCTTCATTTTAAAAGCCGGGCTCCTTATCCCAGCATTTTAATCCAACGCTCTGAATGGCTCCTGTCCCATTTTTGCTCACCGAAGAACGAAGGCAGAAGTAGATCAGTGATCCTACTTATGGAGATGTGTCTGCGTATGATTTCTACTAATTTGGTCATACGGACGCAAAGGATCGAAAGCTACCTGGAATCAGTGACGATCGGAAAGCTCATGTTCGAAGCCTCATTCCTTACGACGCGAAGCTAGATTAAGAGCTAAATTCCGGGCTAATGACCGTTTGTATGCTTGAGAGCGTGCCTAGATCCGGAAGGGTTTGCGGGTTTGGTATCGGCCTGGTAAGTTGAAAGTCTTCGAGCTTCTGAAGATTTTCGATTCGCGTTTAGAGAGTGAGAGAGAGTCACATCCCTTCATTTCCTAGAATAACTCGACATTTTGGATACACGAAGACGTCACTTATCCTCGTCCCACGGGCATATTCACTCATAAACTGGATATCGCGTCCGTGCCAAGGGCCACATGAACGCGAATCCGCTTCAAATCGTCACAAAGACTGTAGTGCAGGTAATGCATCGTGCCGGTAAGGATGATACCTCGACGTAGAAAGTTCATCCCAAGAACAAATCATCCCTCCATTAGATGAAAATAGGCTATGTGCATCACGACCACATTTGTGCAAACTGGCTTCGAGACATACAACGTTAATCTAGAAATAGACAATGAAATGGGGGGATGTGAATGAACTAAACAGTCTATTCAAATGTGCTTTGAGCCCGTGTCCCGAAAGTCGAAACACACCAATTCGTGATACTGTGGGAACATCGTAGACTGTAATTTGAATGCCTCACATATCAATCCGATCTTAGATCTCGCGACGAATATGAAGTCGACTATCTCCCTGCAAGGTTTTTTTGGCTGTCGACATCATGATGGGAAGACAAGAACACAGACATGACAAACGGCACGTGACGTGCGTCTGAGGTCGCCAATTTACACTCTTGCTGGATCACAGGCACAGCATATGTCGAAAGTACTGCTGCGTTCTCGACAGTGCAGGAATAACCTCGGTGTTCATCTCACAAGCCCGGTGTAAAGGATCTGGTTGAGGACTGCGCCGAGCCACAAGAATGCCTCTTTGTCTGCCATGTACGACGTTCTCTTATATTTTTGTATTCCCGGCCCGCCGTCCACAAATCGCTGACAGCCAGGTCTGTTCCGCAGCAGTGGCTTAAGTCGTTCTCGCGAGCCAAGGTCGCAAGGCGCAAGTGCGTGATCACGAACTGTCGAGCAAACGCACCAATAACATCTTGGCTCCTTGAAATCTTTACACGAAGATGCATCGGCTATCGCAGCCGGCTACGCGGAGACAGCCAACGAACGTGATTCCTCGCCGTACTGTATCTGTGCTGACGGATCGAAGTTTGGGAGCAAGCCGCTGTTGCTCTTTAGATGTGATGAGAGTGCTCAACACATGAATTTTTGCCAGAGACATAGCCAATCGCAGGACGGCATGAGACGACAATGAATAAATTTTCGAACGATTCGCTGAGACGTGTTGTGTTATTCGAAGTATCGTTGTCCGCTCGATGCGATTGGCTTTGGGACAGTCCCCACTCTACGGGAACATCCCACATCAAACCTTCAGCCCATGCCTTGGCCTTGCAAACCTCGCGTGCTTTTCACATCTCACCCACATCACATCATGACCGAATTCACCGCCCGTTCGTCCTCATCATACGACTGAATTTTCAATGCGTTAGCCATGAGTTCATCCTCGCAAGGAATTGCTGGTGCTGCGGAAAATTCCCGCCGCACGGCAACACCACCGACACGAAGTTCCCCTTCACCCCAGGCTACGCAGCCGTCTCCTACTGTGCCGTCCAGCCGTCCTGGCAGTTCTCATGTAGCCCAAAAGCAGCCTTCGGCCAGTCAACTTAGTGCAAAGGCCATGACTTCTTCCAAAAGCTTTGAGAACGCCAGGTCGTCGCGCGGCAGCCGTGACAGCCTAACATCTCGTCCCTCGAAGACGCCGGATGTACCACCCCCCCTTTCGAACGTGAAAGAAGAGGTACGCCGGCCAGGAGTTAGAAGAATACGGAGTATTGATTGAACTGACAACGTGCAGCTCCTGAAGTTGCTTCAAGCTAAGATTGATGCCATTCGGTCCATCCTTACCTGCAAGATATGCTATGGTCTGCTCTATGAACCATACACCACAACGTGCGGTCACACCTACTGCTATGTCGTAAGTTAAGAATACCTTGCCTATCTCTTTTTGTTCATGGATATCTAATTCATACAGTGCTTCTGCAAATCTTTCCAACCAAACCAAATTCCAACCTGTCCGGAATGTCGAGGCAAGTTGTCCAGTCCCCCTGCACCTGCCTACACCGTTCGAGAGATGACACACGCGATCATTTCATGCCAGGAGCTTTTGCCTGCTGGAGAAAGCATGGACGATCATAAAACGTGGCAGAAGGAACATGCCGACATCGTCCAAAAGGACAGGGACAACAAAACTCCTGGCGGCAGTGGTCTTTGGCGCGGCTTCTTCCGAAAACGAAGGCCACGCTTGCATCCAATTCGGGACGCGGAAGACAACGTTGATCGATGTCCCTTTTGTACTTGGGAACTCGAAGACGGCATGTGTAATCGCTGCGGGCTTCCCATTGACGAGGGCGGCAACGGCGATTGGGAATTCAGTGATATCGCTTCAGAGCACCCAAGCATGATGGGCGGTCATGATATTGTCATTGACGAAGAATATGACCCCGAAGATGATTATTTGGACGATGACGACGAAGAAGGCACCTGGCAGGACTATGACGAATACACTGAAGATATAAGCTGGGGTCAGCCATTTGCTATTCAGCGCATGCTGGGTGGATACACCCCGCGCAGACGGCGACTTGCGTCACATAGTGCTGCAGGTAGCCGAAGTCGCTACTCCGCCAGTGTACACGAGTCGGAAATGGGAACTTTGGAAGAGGAAGATGAGGAGGAGGATGAAGATTCGTCCATGAACGGTTTCGTCGTTGACGATGAGGAAGCAAGTGGGTTTTCACGCGAGAGCACGTCTGCTTCGGATTCGCAATTCTCACAAAGCATTGTCGAAGAGGAAGATGACGTGGAAGAAGATGAGGGACCTGTTGTTCCTGGAAGGCGACATATTCAGCAAACACAGTCCACTACAACTGGAGCGACAAGTAACACTCGCCGACGTTCACCAGATAGACCGCAACTACAAGCGTCTCAATCCAGTAGACGTCGGCGAGTCATCTCTGAGTCGCCTTCAACGGAATCAACTTCCTCTGCGTCGGCTGCGGCAGAGGATGAGGACGATGAAGGGCCTGTCGCACCCGTTAATCGCAGAAGGCGAAGAGGTTTGAGTGAAGATGGGCCAGTTCGAAATGTGCGGCCGCGGGCTCTTGGAAATTCAATTGCCGACGATGAGGACAATGGTGACCCCTGGGGTGGCTACCGCCCCCTCGGAACACCGCAACTAGGTGATGGGGAGGATGAGATGAGCGACGGTGGCAGGACAGAAGTTGGGTGGGAGCCGCTTGCACATCCAGTTGAACGATTACGGGACACCGGTTCTCTAACGCCTACTGCAGATAGACCTTCGGCACCTCCAAGACCCGCGTCCAGGACCTCACCCTTCCCACTCGGATCTCGTGGCATACGCAGACGCAGCTCGATCGTTTCGGTGGTTCATTATGAAGATAACGATGCAGATGGTGAATCGGATACACAGCACAACAACACCTCTCCAGCACTACAACCCCGCCCGTCACGCACTAGACTTCGAAATGCAGGACAACAATCGGCAACGAACACTAGTCCCACGTCAAGTCGTACTATTGACACAGAAGATACGGACAGCGGTGATACTGAAATATCACCACACATCAGTCGACGTGGCGGTCTACGTCGAAGGAGAAGAGACTATGACCCCCGCGTGAGCATGCTTTTTGCGCAACATCAAACTGAAATGCAAACGACGGAGCCAGAAGGCCATGTTTACGCCGAGTTTGAACATCTTCGAGCAATTGCTCGTACACCGATTGCTAGACCCAGGACGGCAAACAGAAATAGAAATAGTGCAAATGCCATCCCAAATGGCGTGCTCTCCAGCCCAACCTCCGCAACACGCAACAGC
Source organism: Verruconis gallopava (assembly GCF_000836295.1). Classification (NCBI taxonomy): domain Eukaryota; kingdom Fungi; phylum Ascomycota; class Dothideomycetes; order Venturiales; family Sympoventuriaceae; genus Verruconis; species Verruconis gallopava. Next base: position 25,440 of record NW_015622161.1, on the reverse strand, counting down.
CAGCATCTATACAGTCCAACGCGCTTTCGGCCTCCGCCGGATGCAGCTCAGTCCAATATCTCTGCCCCCCCTGTTTCTGGACGACAAGTTGGCGATAGAATTACGAATTCTCCACGTTCATCCATCAGTGGGCCCTCAATAATAGGCGCTCCAACAAGATTCCGTGGCGCGGTAGATACCAACAATCCGCGCAACAATGAGATGCCACCTCGATCAGCAAACACGACCAACCACGCAGTTGAGTCGCGGGGACAGTCCAACGCACCATATCTCCGAGCTATGCACAATGCAACTAATATGACAAATATTTCCTCCACCCAGCAACCACGCCAAGTGGTACAAGGCAATCCTATTCAGTCTCCACGCTTTCCTCAAGTGAATGAGATCATTGAGCGTCCTGCGAGTCGAGTAAGTTCCAGAAATGGACACGCTATCCAACGTCCTCCTTCGGTGGTGAACAGACCGCCTTCAAGCACCAATAGACCACCTTCAGCTGGGAGCCGTCGAGGGTCATTGACTCGCTCCCCCTTCGCGCCACCTCAGCTAGGGCCGCCGAGCGTTGGTCTAGGTACAGCGCGGGCCTGGCATCCATCAAATCCATTCTTCAATGGTGTCAGACACCGACAATCGTCTCAGAGACTTCGACGAGAGGGATCAACCCATACTTTACGTGGACAACCTTCCGTGCGCATCATGCGTGGCCAATCACAACAAGTTCCACAACAAGTTCCACAACAAGTTCCACAACAAGTTCCACAACCCGAACATGATCAAGACTCACCTCAGATGCGACCTCAAGCCTCCCGCATGAACTTGAGACAACAACCATCCTTCAGACGCCTCCATGTCCAACGAGAAGTGGCAATGTCACCTCAGTATCAGCAACCTCCGACTGTTGCTACTATTCCTAGATACTCTGTCTCCGGCCCAGGCACACTGTCAGAAGATGAGCGGGTTAGACGTGCCACCGAACTTGTACAAAGACGGATGCAAGAACTGGCTCAGCAAATTTCATCTCCAGTACAGATATCACGAGTTAACGCGGCTGTTCAACAACGTATCGAACAACGCCTGGCGGCCAATATGGGACGGCCTGGCCCCGAAAGATCAGCAGCATCTACTACTCGGAACTCGCCATTATCGGCTACTACTGCAGATGCCGAACAACCACTAACTCTGAATCGAACGAGCAGTGACCGGGGTTCAGGCACGAATCAACAACTGGAGGCCAGAGCAGCTCCCACAACACTGCCTCCTTTCCAAAGTAATATTCTGAGCCAACAGCGTGCAGCTGTCAATCAACCAACAGGACGGAGTCCACTCCCCTCTATGGCTCAAGGAGTCTCTGCCATAACTACTGGAGGAGATACAAGGAGGAATTAGGCATCATTTCAAAGAGATTCTCGCATTACAAGCATGATAAAGCATGGGCGTAGGGACATAGATTTATGCTCTTGAATTACTCACAGGAAGGTTCATAGGGTCACAGGCTTACTGCAGGGTTGAAGTTGTATGAGACATGAGTTCACGAAGGATATGGCAATCGTCTCTCTTCGTCCTAGCGTTCTAGCATTGGAGTTTTAGCGACAGGTCATCTCACGATATTCATACTTTACACTAAATGATTCATCTAGTCAGGAGTCAACTTATTTTACGCTTCTGAGAGTTAGCTGCACCGTTAATAGCAAGTGTGAACTCTAAGCTACCAACATGTATTATTTTCAACCTGTAATTCCAATCGATCGGTGTGCAGATGTTGTTTCTGGGACAGCTGTGGCACTGGTGGGGTGCGTGGAAGGTGAAAAATATGACAAGGCCGCAAGGCATGCATTAGGCCATTATGGCTTCCGCCCCACCAAAAATACACCGCAAATATTACAAACGTCAAATTCAGCCGTTCGCGGTGTGAGTTAACCATATAGGAAAAATGGCTCCTTCCTTCGCACAACTTCCTCCCGAGGAGGAATTTGATGAAGACGAGATTGATTACAGCGATCTGCGAGAACAGTATGACATTAAACTGGACGAAGGTTTCGATACATTCGTGGTAATCGATGGACTACCGCGAGTGCCGCAGGAGAACGTGGAAAGATTGAAGAACTTCGTGCTCAAGAAATTGAGAAGCGCAGGGAAGGCAAAGGAAGATGGGGTGTTCATGCCAATGGGTGATAATGGAGTCACCGAAGGGTGAGTATCAGATCTCCTGTGCATTCATGGACTACAATTTCGTTGGGGAGAAGTACTGATAGACGGGTGAAAATCAGCTTTGCCTTCATCGAATTTAACACTCCAAAAGAAGCGGCGGCAGTGGTGAAGCAGTTTGATCGCACTCCACTTGACAAGAAGCACACGATCATGGTGAACAAGCTCACCGACATTGATCGCTATGGGCGGGAGGGAAAGATCGATGAGAACTATGTGGAGCCACATATTCCCGAGTTCGAGGAGAAGGAGGTATGTTGTCAGCCACAGGTAATCAGATACTTGGACGCTGATATAATCTAGCATCTGCGATGGTGGCTTGCGGACCCCGAATGCCGCGATCAATTCGTTATGTTTCGCGATAACAACGTTGGAGTCTTCTGGAATGAAGGAGCGGACCCGCCGGAGATGATAGTTGATAGACAGCACTGGACTGAAATGTTTGTGCAGTGGTCGCCTCTAGGCACATATCTACTCTCCATGCACGCGCAGGGCATACAATTATGGGGTGGTAAAAGCTGGAGTAGGCAAAAACGTTTCGCGCATCCGGGCTGCAACCTTGTCGACTTTTCCCCGAACGAGAAGTATGTCTGCACATGGTCACACAGACCGATCTCCGTTGACGAAAATCATCCCGTACTGTCACCCGATGATGACGGCAATAACTACATCATCTGGGATATTGCTACCGGAAAGCCTTTGCGCTCATTCAAGACTCTAGATATGCCGACTGTAGCTGAGGATGAGGCTGGTCAGCCTATCAAGAAGAAACTGCAATGGCCAGCTTTCAAATGGTCTGCCGACGACCACTACGTTGCGCGTATGACGCCAGGGCAGTCGATTTCTGTCTATGAGCTACCTAGCATGAGGCTATTGGACAAACACTCCATTAAGATCGATGGTATTCAAGACTTCGATTGGTGTCCCACAACGGTCAAGCGTGATGGCGTGAAGACGTACGAGCAACTGTTCTGCTACTGGACCCCTGAAATCGGCAGCAATCCCGCAAAAGTCGGCCTGATGAGCATCCCCTCAAAGGAAATTGTCCGGACCAGGAATCTGTTTAACGTTTCTGACGCGAAGCTGCATTGGCAGAGCGAGGGCCAGTATCTCTGCGTCAAAGTCGATAGGCACTCCAAGTCAAAGAAATCGCTCGCCACAAACCTCGAAATCTTTAGGCTGCAGGAAAAGAATATCCCTGTCGAAGTTGTAGACTCAATTAAAGACACGGTGATCAACTTTGCCTGGGAACCCAAGGGCGATCGTTTCGTGCTGATTACAGCTGGAGAACTCCCTGCAGGTGGCGCGGCCGTGCCTCCGAAGACATCAGTCTCTTTCTTCTGCCCCGAGAAGGCCAAAGGGAATACCGTTGGTAACTTCAAACACATTCGCACTTTTGACAAGAAGAACAGCAATGCGATTTACTGGTCACCAAAGGGCAGATTTGTGGTCGTGGCCACGGTTCACTCGCAGCAGAACTTCGAGCTCGATTTTTGGGATCTGGATTACGAGGGAGAAAAAGATGAAGCATATAAGGACCTTACGGCAAATTTGATGCTCATGAATACGGCAGAACATTACGGTATCACCGATTTGGAGTGGGATCCAACCGGTCGATATGTTGCCAGTGTTGCTTCGTTCTGGAAGCACCAGGTAAGGTATTCATGAACACTTTCCTCTAATTTACTAATATCTTCCCAGGCCGAAAATGGTTATCATCTGTACGATTTCAAGGGAACCTCCCTACGGGAGGAGCACATTGACCGTTTCAAGCAACTCTCTTGGCGCCCACGTCCTCCAACCTTGCTTACCAAGGAGGAACAGAAGAAAGTGCGCAAGAATCTTCGTGAATGGTCTAAGATCTTTGATGAGCAAGACTTCAACAAGAAGAATGCAGCCAACCGAGCTGTGGTCGAGCATCGTAGACGGCTGCTTGAGGAGTGGAAGGCTTGGCGCGCACAAGTCATGGAGGAGCTCAAGGAGGATGCCGTGGAGATTGGCGGAATCGCCAGCGAGAAGCCAAAGGAGGGCGAGAGCCAGGAAGTTATAGAAGAAGTGGTCGAGGAGGTCATCGAGGAGACAGAGGAGGTTGTTGAATAGATCCTACCTACATGGATTTGTTTACAGACTTAATCTATTTTGAAAGTTCGGTGGTGAGAAGCATGCACTGGGGCCTATAGCACAAATAGAAAATCGTTCAAAACTGCAACAGGGGTCACAAAGTTAAAAGGAAATCGGATGATGCAAAATCAAACTTTAACCTCGTATAGATTATCTTAAGCCCTCCTTAAAGAGATCACATAGTGATCTCAGCATTTAATTGTTTTTACGAGCGTCCGACATCACAACGCACGCAACACGCGAAGCATGGCTAATGTCGACGCGGCAACAGGATGGTACGAAAATGGTATCAAGAAACAAAAACAAAAGATCAAAGAGGGCCCTCCCCAAGGCCTACATGAAGATGTCAGACCATACAACGCCCATCAATAACTCGGCGAGAATGATCAGGTGGCAACCGTCGGCTGTTCGACCTGATCGGCAACAGTCAGCTTTTGGATGCCCTCGTGGGCGCCCTTGGCTTGATCCTCGCCGTCCGCATTCGACGCTGGATCTTCCCCACCTCTTCCGTGCACGAAGCCTTTCCATCTTCTCCCCATCGCCTTGCCTTTCAACTTGGCGTCCTTGCCCACTGCTTTCCACGAGCCTCGTTCTCTCGCTTCGGCGCCCTCCATTTCGTCCAGGTCGCTCAGGTCGCTGCTGCTGATGCTGCTCGAGTCGGAGGCTTGGCGGTACAGTATCGTGTCGCCCTCTGCCTTTTTCGTCTCGCGCTGCTCAGCCTTCATCTTCTGCTGGAGTTCGGCGTCCTGCTGGCAGTCCAGGGTGACGATGTGCATGCCGGGAAGCTGGCGCTGCAGATACTCCTTCAGGATGGGAAGCAGTTTTGCATTGGGCCTGTATGTGCCGGAATCGTTGTCGATCACAAGTTGGTAGTACCTTGGGTCCCTTGGAGGCTCGCCGCGCAAATGGTGAGGCGGGTGTTCGATCGTCTGATCTTCTGCAGACTGCCGCGGCAAATTTGCGCTGTGCTCGGAGGACTGTCTGCCGTCCTTTTGCGAGTCCGGTGAGTGCAGGTGCTCTTCGGGCGTGGGCCTGTCCTTGTGCTTGAGCCGACGCACGAAAAACTCTCCGCTGTACGCGATGTAGATGTTCACGTCGCTGTGCATGGTATGCTTACTCAAGAAGTCGATGCCAAACTCTTTCCCGGTCTCCGTGAAGCGGAACAGCGCGTCGAGCGTGAGCACGTACGTGAAAATCCTGCCGCCTTGAGCCCAGTGCACGAGTTCGAGGAACTTGATCGTGGATTCCTCCGACGGCGCGTCCTTGAAGACGCCATACTCGGTCGTGCGATCGTAGTTGTAGACGCGTGCATGCTGGTGATGCAACGCCTTGGAAAGGAGAAAGCCCTCCACGCCTGAGGATGTGAACATGCGCTTGACAAAGGGTTTGAACTCGACGAAGCGGTGGTACAATTCGGCCGGCACAGGCCCCTGCATTTGGAACTGGTTGGCTTGGAAGCTGGCAACTGTTAGAAATCGGCAGCGCACTTGCGCAACGGGTAATGCTTTACTTGTACCGCTGAGCTTTATGCTCGGCCCCAGGGCTGTCATCGTCCGGCTCTTTCCTGTTCGCAATCCGACCCAGCATTGGACTGTAGTGTTTCGTATACCACATCGGCCCGACCGTGTAACAACGGCCGCCCTCGCCTTCCGTCTTACCAAGCACCTGCACGCTGAGGAACAGGCTGCCATACATGTGCTTCGTCTTTCTGAGGGCGACAGCTAGACCACGCATGAGGTACGCGCGCTTGCTCCCCATCCTCTTCTTTATCTTGTAGCCTTGGTCCTGGATGCCAGGCCACTCATCGTTAATTCCCTGGACGACGATTGTGGCATTGCCCAGCCTATCGTCATGATCAGCTGGATCCTCATCATAGATTCGACATTTGAGTTTGAACCCAGACGCAGGAACGTTGGCAACGATCCACTCCGTGTTCCACACCGGCTCTGTGTTTCGCCTCATGGTCGGCGTGCGCAGTCGCAAAGGCGGGTCCTCCTTGTGCCGTGGCTGCAAATCTGTGTACAGTTGCGCAACGATAAACGGGTCCGACGAGAGGGTGTTGATATCGGCCATGGGTAGGTTCGTCGCCCGGTGGAAGGTGAACTTCAGCGTATAGCCTGGAGGGGCTTTAGGTATTGGCGTATCGTCGAAGCCACCTTTAGGACCTTTTTTCTCCCCGTCGCCATCTTTGCCACCTTCATCGTCGACCGACGATTTGCGCTCGCCAGCATCGAAGGCAGCGTCGTTGGCAGCGTCGGTACCTTTGCTGGTGCTGGTGCTGGTGCTGGTGCTCTGCTCACTCGCTGTGTCGTTCAATTCCTCGAGCTTCTCGTCCTTCTTTTCTTGCTTACTGTCGTGCCCCTCGACTTTTTGCGCGACGCTCAAGGCGGCGGATTCTATCTTCGACGTCATAGCTGTCCGTGTGCGAGAGGATTCGCGCGCGCGGTGCGCCCCGCTCTCGTTGCTTTTCCGAACCCTAAGCGTCCTTGTGCGCAACACGACTGCACTGTTGCGCACACAACTGGGCGGAGGCGAAGAACGAAGGCTCGATGACAGCGGGCGATCGGCAGAGGAAGGAAGAGAGAAAAAGAGAGGCTTGAGCACGGAGGAGAGGGGGGCGGTACGAAGTGCTAAGCTCGGTACGCGAATTTACAGGGCGCGCTCGTCGAGCAAGACTACCAAGAGTCAGGCCCAGCTGAACTGTCTGATGCTTGGCAAAGCTTGACGATGGAGATCCGGCTGATGCCCTTGATTTTTTGCTCGAAAAATGCAATTCGTCACCGTATCGGCGTCTCTGCCGTGATGCGCAGTCGCACGTGTGCTCCCCCGGCGTCTGCAGCGCCGGTTGACATCATCGCTCGACAACGCCAAACCGCAGTCTGACGCCAATCAGTCGGACCGTACGTGAGCTTCGTCCGGGAGAATTGCCAGCCCAGGATTCCTGCCGAGACAATCTCCATCTTCTGCCGCGCTCATGTCGTATTCCGCAAGCCACTCTGGCTAATCTTATCAGAGGGCCGTGATCTGGCGCCCAGTCCAGCCACGTCGCACGAGCTCGTTTTGAACCGCGCGCCATCACAGCCCTGCGCTCCCTCGTCGACCTCGTCATTGCTTCCGCTCGGCTCATGCGTTTATTCAATAAGCATGCTAGAGCACCGGTAGCTCGAGTAAACCTCCCCGAGCATGCAGCCGTGAACGTATGCCGTTCCAATCAGTTGCCACAGGGCCTTGTTCGGCATGCCTGGAATCTTCATCCTCCGAAAGAGACTCTTCCGCATCACGAAAGGAACTTTCCCGCCTTCTAACAGGACGACTCTGTCATCGACTTGACTCGCCGAGGGCCCTAGGCCAATGTAGCCCTTCTTCGTTATGAAAAGTCGTTTGCCAAATGCACCTCCAGCACGCTCCAGAAAGTCCACTCGAGGGTCCGCATCCGAACCTGGAGTGCCGCCAAAGCCTCCACGGATCTCCCGACGCCAGCTTCCAAAGCTCTGCTGGAGATCCCTGAATTGCCTGCTATCTCCTGGGCGAACACCGCCAACCAACACCTGCCAGTAAACGTCGAGACTCGTTTCGTCCTTGTATCTCCGAGCAAAAGCTGCCTCGACCATAGCCTCCCATTCCACCAACGTGCGCCACATGTGCTCAATGTTCTCTGACATTGGTAGCTCTCCGGTCCAACTGCTTGATTCCAGCGCCCCGGATGTCTCCAGTTCGGGCCCAAGCTGTGATATTCGGTCAAAGGTATATCCATAAACTTTCAACACATCGTTGCTCTCCTTAAATCCTCGACGCAACTTGGAATCCTTTGACGCTCGATACCACATTTCCGGTTGCCTAAAATCGGGATCAAAATCTAGCGGTCTGGGGGTGAAGGTTGATATCCACGACAAAAAGACGTTGTCCGCGTCAATAATCCCTTTCCAATCCGGTACCCAGCTCGGACCTGCGTATGAATTCAGCCAATAGCCTGCTGCGGTAAGAAAGTCCAGGTTCATATCTCTAATGGCTAATTGGAGAGATATCGACTTGAAAAGTTCCAAATATTTGACCTCATAGTCGATCTGTATGTGAAGGTCTGAGGGGTTCTCTCCTACATCGTTTGCTAGTGCGCATATTGCAAACACCTTGTCTCTCAAATCCGTAGCTTGAAATCGACGGAAACGTCGCAAAAGGTCAAACAAAGGCTTCTTCTCGTTTCTTTGCATCTCCTCCCGAACAGCATGTAGCATGACGGGCTGGTCGTAAAGGGCACAGGGTAGCACACCCAATAGACCAAGGGAATGAGACGAGCGCAGCGCAGCAGAGAACCGAGCCTCGCTTGTGGAGAAGCGGCCGCAAAGGAACTCTACGTCCCGAGCGAGTGCGAATTCTTGTATGACCCAGACTCGTCTCCACCACTTGCGCCGCAGCAAGTTTGAGAACGCTTCGACTTTTTCAGGGGTAATTCTGTCTATCCGAAGAGCAGCTCGTTGCTCTGCGCTCAAGTTTTTCAACCGACGATCGTCCGTCTTGCCGTGCTGAGAAATCTGCCATGCGGCGGCCTCGTGCATTTCCTGGACAAAGTCGAACGCCAGTGCTGTGTCTGCGGTGTCAGCACCCAGCCAGACGAACACCTTGTGCGCTCCCGCAAATATCTGACGCATCAGCGCGATCTGGCGACTCTTCTCTCGCAAGTCCGATTGATTTATGCAGATCGCGTCGATCCAGACCGGTAGCGAGGCTCCGTCTGCCAGCTCGCGAAGACGGATGAGGGCGTCGTGCAAGTTGTCGGAGATGAGGAACGGCTGGCCGTCGCAGAAGATGGTCTTCGTCCCGATGAAGCGGAAAGATTGGTTTTCAGTGTCCCAACAGTAAGAGACCGCGAACCATTTCTCCGTCTGGTCCGTGAGACCGATGTGCCGAACGCCACACCGTACTGGTGACGATGGGTCCCCTGGGAGCAGGTCCAGAATCCTGATCTCTTCTTTGGCCATATCGCTAGACAGGCTGCTGTATCGAAAGTCCGTCGATCCTGGAACCCCAGCCAGGACTTTCCAAAACTCCGCTGCCGACGTGGAGCTATCCATTGGACCTTGGCACGCTCAAAACGAGGTCTTGGCTACAACGGGCAAAGATGCCAGAGTTCCGATCCTAGATGGTCGCGTCGCCTTCAACACCCGGTCTGTTCGATTCTACCCCGATCTTGATGGCGCAATCACACGTACTGCGTTCAGAGTAAAGAACACCAAGTTGTTTCTCTCGAGATCGCCGCTACGACCTGTGCTTGTCGAAGGCGTGCTTCCAAGAGGCCGCAGTCATCCCACTTCGTCGTGGATCAACGGTTCAGCCAACGCCACCGGTGAGTGGGGGAGGGGGTAAGTTAGTGACTGACACGTGATATCTGCTTTGTATCATCGCGACGTTTTTAAGCTTTGGATGATTCAACGGATGTATGTGTGCCACGAGGAGCCATGCTCATCCAATTGCTTCATTGCCACATTTATCCCAAAGAAGGTCACGCTGGTCATCCAAGGGTGAGCTACTCAAGACGAAGAATTAAATCTGCCTCTTTTGACAATAGAGAGAGTTGGGTCATATCAAAGTACCAACGCATAAGTACATCGTGCATCTAAACTTCTACTAAATAAACGCCTCGCTATGCCCTGACAATCATAAAAAAAGGGGAGCATTTCTTACATTTCCTTAGACGTCTAAAGCTCGAACAAGTACCCACAGGACAATGGGCACAATGACATTATCATTCCCTCCCGTCAGTACCGCCTCCATAAAGCTTGCGCCACACGCAGCGATGCCCGCCTTGACTATAACAGCGGCCCATTCGTCATTGGCCCCCCTACTTGCATCCTCCCAGCCTCCGATGTGCAGCCACAGCTTTCCCGCGATGAGACCGACGGTGACTGCAAGTGCAAACGCAGCGCTGCCCTCAAGGCTCTTACCGCCGGTCCATGGCCACTTGTGTCGACCGTACCTACGGCCGATTAAGGAAGCTGCGGCATCGCCCATGCCCACACAGACGACTCCAGCAATCATGCTAACATCTCGCTGCGCGACATTCCAGTTCACCCACGGCTCCAGACCTGTAAAGCGCGAGCCTGCAAGGGAAAGCCACAGAGGAACTGCGCAACCGATGAGGAGGAAAATATGCGAGACCACTACCGGACCACGCAGATCTCGGCCGTCAACGTAGGGCGTCAGGAACGAAGCGATGGGTCTCGAAAGAGGTGGTAGCTGAGATGCACGAAGGAGGTCCAGGAGCAGAAAAATGGCCAGCATGAGAACTAAGGCGAGGGAAAAGAAGGATGGGTCGATGAAGATCGTGGGCAACAGCATGGCCACCATCATACCGTGAAAGACTTTGCGCCGTGTGTCAACCTCGACAAACGTGAAGGAGAGGACGACGGCGAGGCCGACGATGATGATGGCAACGCACCACGCGCAGAGAAGTAAACGCGTGTTCGCCTCGCCGAGCACGACCTGTCGAACACACTCCGCGCGTCCGGTGATGTTGAGCGCAAGGCAATCTTCGCCGTCAGCCAGAGGGGGAAGAGGCACCCACCGTTCCAGATTCCACTGCCAGATCAAAAAACGAAGTTCCTGTATGTTCCCAAACAAATAGCCAATCGCCCAGCCGAAGGGTTCGTGGCCGTTCAGAGCGTACCGCGAGACTAGGTTGCGGATCGGGCCGAGAATCAAGAGCACCGTTGCGACGTAGGTATACATGGCGTAGGCCCACTTTCTGGCCGTCGCCTCTCGCTGAGTTAGTGACGAGAGAGGGCGCCCGAAAATCGTCCTGCCATAAGCACCCTTCCGTCTTCGCGCTGCCGGTTCAGTTGCAGCGACAGGCCGTTCAAGAACGTCACTGGATCCGGTAGTCAGATTAGGCACTGTGTTCCTTCTCGGACGGTACGACTTGGATCTGGCAGTGCCGTTGCCCTTCTCGAGCAGCATCTCTTCCTTTCCGTCACCCGCTTGTCCTGAGTTTGCGGATTTTGAAGCGGTATTATTGCTGAAGAAACTAGTCTTGAGAGGGTCGATCAGTTCCGCCTTGATGGTCTCTAAACTCAGCATGGAAGATCGTCTCCTAGGCTTCTCTTCCTCGTGGTCCTCGTCTGCGTCGCTGCCACTCCATTTTTGAGGTTGATCAGCTGATCGGCTTCTTGTGAGGGCCTTGCTCAACATATTAAGAAAAGATTGTTGCATCTGTATCAGCCGTCCCGCTCTTCGGAATCTCCATCTTGGTACTCTCGCCAACGCAATGTTCCACCGAATGACGGGCCCGACAAGTGCATACACGCTGAGGCCCCCGAACCAAAGAAGGATCTGCAGAATCACTGTAGGTGGCATTTCAGCACATAGCAGCAGGTTGATCAGACCGATTGACATCAGGTGGACCTCTGCCGGCAGAAGACTTGTTGTTGTAAGGTAGTGTACGAAGTGTACAAGAGATTGATGTAGGGGGTAGAGTGCAACAATAATTTCGGGCTCTAGACGTTCTAAGGGATCTGTTTTCAAAATGTATGGTTTAATGGCAAAAATCTTGTGTGGAAAATCCGTATGCTCCGAAAGGATAAGCGGTACGATAGATACCAGCCATCTCAGTGGCTCGATGTTCCAGTTGCCAAAACGATATAGTCCCGCTGGCACTGACGCCAGACCGAGGACCAAGTTGGGCAGAAGTATCTTAGGAAATGTCGGCAGAAGTATGAGACTGAGGAATACAGGTATGAACTCCGGGTACAGAAGGGGGGCGGGATCGAATGCCGCTGGCAGTCTGATCGTTCTCTGGACGGGTTTCCACGACTTGGTCCGCCTCCATGCGTATGCGATCAGACGGACGGGGTACAGAAGGTACAGGCCGGCAATGATTGCAACGTGGCTCAAAAGCTCTACTGCGAACGCTGTTCAGCAAGTGCCTGTGCAGCACGTATGAGTGTGACAACTGACCTCTCCGCCATTGCTCAATCGACGATCTGACAGACTCGTTCCCCATCACGAGCATGCCAACGGCAGCCAGGAGGAGCACTTCGGACGCTCGTCGTGCCAGCTCCGCCCTCCTTCTCTTGACGAATCTCGCTCTGGCCTCCCGAAGCTCGTCGTCGGTCGAGCCCTTGTCATGCCCGGCGTGACTGCTCTTCGCGGCCGGAAACTCGAACCTCGTGGCCTCCTCGTCGATGGCGGACGGCGTCAGCAACGGCGTCGCCTGGTCGTCCATCGCCGCCGCGTTCAGGGCGATCTTCAGGCCCTTTCGCGGTCGCATGGGCGGCGCCGGCAGCGCCCTCGCGTACCCGGCACTCTCGTCGTCGGCCTCCGTGCCGCTCTCGCTCGGGCTCGCTCGGCCGCCCATCGTCCGATCTCTTGACGGCCGTCGCGACAGCCCTTGCGCATCCTCGCGCCTGGCGCTTCTCGACGCGAAAGGAACCTCCCGCGATCGGGTCGCGAGATCCGGCTTGATGCGCGTCTTGCCCTCCAGCACGCTGCGCCGATGGTAAGGATGCGGCGATCTGGACGGCACCCTGCCGGCGGACGAAGATGCACGAGCGGCACCATCGGCAGCTGCTAGACCAGCGCGCCGGTCGCGCACTGCCTCTTCCTCGTCAGGACGCGTTTCTCCATCGAGCTGTCTTGCCGAGGATGACTCCTGGCGCTCGTCCTGACGCGTGTCCGGCGCTGCATCTTCGCCAGGTTGCATGATCTTCTGCCGCAGATGGCCAGATGCGCCTAGCAGAAGGGGAGCTCTGAGGGGGCATAGAATGCGAGAATGACACGGGCATGTGGTGGCTCAAAAGTAAAAGTTTGCGTGATTGACATGGTTTTGCGTTGATCCATTTGCTTCCCTACGTTATGCTGCGGCTTGCAATTGACCGCCCGCCGCTCTTGACCGTGTTCCGTCTGACGTTTGTTGGGCGCCAGAGACCAGCACCTCAGCCAATGCAAGCAGAGCTCCACATGCATCCATCCCTGTCGATCGAAAAATCTTGGGCATCGTGTCATGGAAAACGACAATGATCATATGTTTCGGATTGTGGACAGCAGCAAAAGACTCATTGACACACTCGATAGCTTGTGGCAAGCAAGGGGCAGTTTTGCACGTCTCGGATTATTACTTGGTCTTATTATATCTTGACACTCAAATCCCAAAGTGGCTGGCTCAACAGCAGTTTTGTGGTCCAATGCAGAACGCTATACAATCGTCGTGACATGTGTGTGTGTGTGTTCCGTGCAGCGCAATCAGACTGAGTCCGTGATCATATCAAACCCAACTCTCCCCAATCACCACAGATGCAAGATTTTCAATATGTCGTAGCGCGCAAAGAAACTTCGGTTCTTCTTGCCGAAGAAGTACATGGGCACCGACAGCAGACAAATACCGACTTGTACGGACGCGATCGCGATGAAGACCTGCTTGATGCCACCGATAACTAGCCACTGGTAGCCGCTGAACGTAAGGCCGAACGAGAAGACGTTTTTGAAAATCATCATGCAGGTGAATGCCTCAACGGCAATGTTGCCTTTTTGTGCGCGTCAGCAAATCGCAGTGGGCGGCGACGGAGGAATGGATAAAACTTACGATGAGCATCCACCACGTACAAAGAGGAAGCGACAGCCCCGATGACCATGCCGGCGACCTCGAAGGCAAAGAAGAAGTCAGGCCAAAACCAGCCGTACCGGTACGTGTCGTTTGACGTGATGCCAAACCCATACAGGCCGATGCAGCCCAGAATGAGCTGCGGGATGACGAGCACGAGTCTGAACTCGGGTTCGAATACGCCGCGGTTCTTGCGCGTCATCCAGCTCGCTGTGGAATCGGAGAGCAAGCCAGATAAAGCAAAGCCTACCACCGCTCCTACGAAAGCGGAGGTGTACATGTAGCCGGTCTTGACTTCGTTGAAGAACAGAGGTGGGCCAAGCATGATGGCAGCAAGTACGATGCCGATGAAGACCGTCCAGCCGATGAGGGCACCTTGGATCAAGCAGGCCCAAAGAATGCCAGGATGGAGGAAGAGAGGCAGCGGTCGCAGAGCGAGCTTCCACACGTATTCGTCTGTTTTACGGCCGTTGAAAAGGGCCAGGGACTGCACAAACGTCACCTTGGGTGGAGGTGGAGTCTTCGGTGTTTCCTCTCTGTTCGCCACAGCGTGCGTAGCAGAGCCAGTGGTCTCTGGGCCCTTTTCAAACCCTCCCTCGGGAACCTGTGCCTGGTCGGGCTGGTCGTTGACATGTTCGGCGTTCGTAAGCACGACGCTTCTCCTAAATCCATGCAGTTCCATGGACGTGTCGCTGTTCAGGTTGTCTGCACGCCTGTATGCCGTCTCCGGACAGAAGAAGAACAAGAACGGCAGCAGCGCGCCCGCAAAGATGGCCACGAAGTAGAAGCTCCACTGCCAGCCCATGGTGTTTGAGATCTTGCCCACAACGACAGGTGTCATAAAGGCGCCGCCGAAGACGGCGAAGTTGGAGATTGCCATTCTCTTTCCACGCTCGTGCACGAAGTACAGGTCGCCCACCGTCGCGTTGACGAGCGCTTCGAACGGGGCGAGGCCAACGCCTTGAAAGATGCGCGCCCAGAGCAAGCTCTTGTAGTTTAGACCGCTGGCACCGCCCCAGGCGGAGCTGAAGATGGCAATGCATGTTCCGAGGATGAAGGCATGTCGCTTCCCCCAGACGCGGGAGCTGGGGACGAAGATGAAGCCTCCGATGCCTACCCCCAGCAAATGCCAGCCCGTGAGCAGGGCAATGTCGTTAAACGTTCTCTTGTACCTTAGAGCAAGCGTGACCGAGTCGGCGGCGAGAATGGGCGAAAGAGTCGAGACGATGACGCCCAAGAGCGAAAGGATGAAGAGGATCATGTCCCGCTTCCATAGTGGCCAGTTCTACCGTTCTCTGATTAGCCGAGCGCTCGTTGCGACGTGCGCAATTGAGGCAGACGTACAAGTGGGTCGTTGGGGTCGTCCGACGGCTGAGGCACGAGAATGATGGGGACCGGCCCGCTCGTATCGTACTTGAGGTTTGGGTCGATAGTGATATCTTCCTCCGCGCGGCGACTTTCGTCGTCGACAACAAATGCCGTGCCTACATGTCAGAAAGCAAGCCTCACGTCAGCAAACAAGCGATGGCATCTTCGCGCTGCGACGGCAACTGGAGTACCCCAGCAGCCTCCACCGAAGGGGTGCTCACGTACCGGGCACATGGTCCAGCTTCCGATCGTCAAGAACACCGAGGCCCATCGCGACGCCGATTCCTTATCTTCGCTCGCCGGAAAAACTCTGTGGGGGGGAAGGATGCAGGCTTTGGGCAACGAGAAGGGTGGAAAGGAGGCCGAAGAGGTGGGCAAGTACCGGAGGCAAGTGAGCAGCGGGAGGCGAGCACGGTCAGAGGAGTCGAGCCCCAGAGAGCGATCTGCTCAACAGCGACATATTAATGTGGTGAAGCGCAGATGTTCAGCGCAGCGACAGCCCAGAGCCCTTGGAAGGTTCGAAGCCCACGGACAAGCGTCAAGGGGACCCCCGTGGAGAGAGCGAATCGCATCGGGAATGGTCGCTGAGAGACGATCTCGCGAGACGCACACTTGCGCCACCGCACCTTCTGCGGGGTCGCCATTGGAGCACAGCCGTCCCAGCACGTCCGCTGTCATCTCCGCCGTCGTGCAATGATCAGGCTCGATCGCGGCCTTGCTCAGCAAAGGCAAGAAGGGCTGTCTGCGACGTGTGTTCCTGGCCCGCAAGCAGCTGCAAGCGGCCTGGTGTCTTTGACGGCCGTGACATGGCCTCGGATGCAGCCATCAGAAACATCACCAACATCCTGGCTCGCAGCGCTTCCATGGCCCAGGGGGTGCTGTCTTGCGTCTTGCGTCTTGCGAAGCCGGGCAACGTGCAAGCCCCTGGCGTGCAATTGACAGATGTGGACTGGCTTCTTCCAGGCCCGCGCGGGCTCTGCATCTTTCTAGGAAAGGATGACGATGATGATACGGGCAGAATGTCGCCGCGTGCCAACCGTATCCAAGCATCGATTGCACCATCTTCGACAAGAATGCCACTGTCAGACAGGCGTAGCATGGAGACGCCGCGGCAAGTCATCCATCGTTTACGAGATGTGCGAACGCTGTGCTCGTGAAGAAAAAAAAAAAAAAAAAAAAAAAAAAGACCTAGCCATTTCTAACTGTTGTACCTTCGCGTGCTTTACACGACGTTTCGGATAAATTTCCTACTCGTACAAGGCTTCAAGCTCGCCAAAAGCGGCCGTGTCCCAATACAGCTCCGTACCGAGAGATCTTCAACCCCAACTAGCTACAAACAGTTTCTTTTGTGTCATTGCCGTACCTTTTTCTCATTCGTCATTGCGCCAGAATATACCGTACAGGTGAGGCAGAGGATCGATCACGCGAGGTTCCTGCGACCACTGAGAGATCTGTTCTCAACGAAAGGAACTCCACTGGTCCTGTCCACTACTCTACGGTGACCGACTTCGCAAGGTTGCGCGGGAAGTCAACATTGAGGCCCTCACCAACTGCAAGCCAGTATGCCATGAGTTGAAGAGGAATGACGTTGATCAAGCCCTGCAAGCAGTCTACAGTTGCCGGAACTTCGATCTTTTCCGTCTTGTCCGCGGGGAATTCGGTATCCCCAACGTTGCAAATGACGATTGGCTTACCCTTGCGGGCGATCACCTGCTGGTATGCGTTGAGTGACTTGGCGAACAAACCGTCACGGGTGAGGATCATGACAATAGGCAGATTCTCGTCAACCAGGGCAAGAACACCGTGCTTGAGTTCGCCAGACATGACAGCCTCGCAGTGGAGGTACGAGATTTCCTTGATTTTGAGGGCGCCTGTTTCAACAGTCAGTTCGTTAATGCTCGTCCGTGCCTAGGAAGCAGCTGAGCCGGGCGAAATAGAAGAAAAGCACATACCCTCAAGTGCAGTAGCGTGCTGCATACCACGGCCGAGGAGCAACATGCTCTTTTGGTCCTTAAACTTCTCGCACAATTTCTTAATTGACTGATCCAGTTTGAGAGTCTCCTTGAACTGCTCCGAAATCTTGCCGAGACCCTCCATAATCTCTTCGCGACGGGCTTGTTTCGAGGCGCGGTCCTCCGAGAGTGTCAATGCAAACATGACCATGCACACGAATTGAGACGTGTAGGCCTTGGTCGAGGCAACACCAATTTCGGGGCCGGCGTTGATGTGAACACCGCAATGGGTAAGGAGAGATATCGACGAGCCAACCACGTTGACTATGCCGACGGTCAAAGCACCGCGCTCCAAGCAGTATCTCAGCGCCATGAGCGAGTCAGCGGTTTCACCGGACTGGGAGACGAAGACGCAGACGTCGTCACGGAAGATGGGAGCAGCACGGTCCAGGAAGTCTGAGGCTAGCTCGACGGAGATGGGAATCTCGGTCAGCTCCTCAAAGATACCACGGACAGCCATGCAAGAGTGGTAGGAGGTACCACAAGCGAGGAAGATGATTCTGCGGCAGCGGCGAATCGTGGTAATGTACTGGCGAAGACCGCCAAGGGTGACCTTCTTGTTCTCCACATCGAGACGACCACGCATGGCGTTGACAACGGATTCTGGCTGTTCAAAGATTTCTTTCTGCATGAAGTGGTCGAATTTGCCCTTCATGATCTCTTGCAGCTCAATCTCAAGCGTCTGGATGGCGCGCACATTGGAGGTGCCATCATCCTTCTTCAGACGGTGGATGTTGAGGGAGCCCTCGTGAATGTGGGCGATATCATCGTCCTCCAGGTAGAGCACCTTCTTTGTGTGCTCAACGATCGAAGAAGGGTCGGAGGAGAGGAAGAACTCGGTGGGCATTGGCGCACCGTCGTCGGAAAGGAAGGCTCGGGATTGCGAGCGGTGAAGGAGAGACTTGTCTGGAGGCGCGAGCAGGTTGTTCGTCTTCTTCAGGGCAACCTGCTGGGAGGCACGCTCAGCGGGAAGGGCGGTACCCTCCTCGGTGTATTCAACGTCAACGAAGTCGACCTTCATCTTCTTGCCGGTCTTGACACCGATGACGAGTGGCGAACCCTTTCGGGCGGCAATGATCTCATGTGGGTAGTGAACCGACTTCAGGAGCAAGCCAAAGGCCCCCTGAAGCTCGGAGATGACGGCCTTCGCAAGGACGGGGAAGTCGACATCGGGGTGCTGATCGTAGATGTACTTGGCGAGCTTCGCAATAGCCTCCGTGTCCGTCTCGGTCTCGAACTTGAAGCCCTTGCTCTCCAGCAAGGTCTTCAATTCCTTGTAGTTGGTGATGATGCCATTGTGAACCACGGCGAATTCCCAGTTGGGGTCGGATCTGTTTGAGCGCTGTTAGGGGCTGTCTGTTGCCGCGACCGACCGACGCGGAGGTCAAGCATATTGCAACGTACCGGTGGGGGTGGCAGTTCAGCCTTGATGGCCTGCCGTGGGTGGCCCATCGGGTGTGGGCAATGCCAGCATGTGAGTCAAAGACCTTGGTGAGGTCTGGCTTGCTCTCGTCGATGAGCTGCTTCAGCTTGGCAACCTTGCCCACCTCCTTGAACGCCAACACCTCGTTTCTCTTGTCGCCGTCGATAGCTAGGCCGGCCGAGTCGTAGCCACGGTATTCGAGCCGTGCGAGACCTAGCGGGGTCCATGTTAGCCAAAGACTGGATTCGGATCAGGTTCGCTCGTGGCCTACCATTGGTGAGTGTGTCGAGGATAAACTTTCTGTCCTTCTCAACCAGGTAGTTGACGTAACCAAAGATGCCACTGTGAAGTGAGCCCCGTCAGCGGCCGGCCTCTCGTTTCCTGGGCAGCGAAAACGGCGTCCATGCAGCAGGCTGTACTCACCACATTGTGTCCTGCTTCGGTGCGAGAACGAAGGGATGTCAAAAAAAGCACGGAAAACACAGAAGGCGGTGACGGTAGGGGAAGTGCGGGAGCGTCTACGGGCGGGCTTCGACAAGACGAGCCACAGAGGGGCAGACGGACGAAGCGACGGCAACACAGAGGGAGAACGGTTGTCCAGATAGGCAGAGAGGACAGTCCAAAGAGGGCTTGCACGCTGTCAGAATTTATATGCAGAGTCGGACGTCTGGGGCCATGCTGGAGCTTTATTCGTTGCAGAGGCACGATGGCAACGCGGGCGGGTCCTGGCTGCAAGGGTGCTGTAGCAGCCAGAAGCTCGAGACACACAGCGCACCACCGAAAACGTCATCCAACTCCTTCCAATCTCCCGTGGCTTACCATCCCGGGCCCGTCCAGCAGCCGCAGCACGTCGTCCAGCATCCGCGCTCTCGTCCTGTGGCCTTGCACCGTGGATCAGATTCCGGCCTTGCTGTGCGCCGCTCTCTCGCTCAGGGGCGAGCTGCACGTTCCCGCGAAACTCCAGGTCGCTAACGCAGTCGAAGGGCGCGATCGGCGTTGCGCAGACGACAGGAAACACCGAGCATCTGAGGCTGTGCACGAGTCCAGCTGCCAAAAATAAGGATTCAGACTATTGTATTTTTTTCGTGTCCTGGCCACGAGCTTGCGCACTCTCGGAAGCTCCAAGCCTTGAGAGGGCCCCTTTGCATGGCCACCAGCAACGACCTGTGCGAGCTGCCGTGAGCGTCATGGCCTACGTCGCTGCTCCATGCCTGCCTGCACTGTGTGTGTGTGTTTGTCCTCCATGTCAGCCGCATTGGATCTGTGCTTCCGCCGCAACGGCGGCCATCGTCGTTCCTTGGCGGTCAACTGCAGACGTGCATGATTCTCGTCGCTGCTTACGGGAAAGATGTCCATGAGCCCACCTCCTTCACGGCAACGGCAGACACGATTCAGCTGGTTGTGGTGGCGCTGAGGTGCCGGATCAGACCGTTCGAGGGTTCGTCCGAGTGACCTTCACGTCTACGGGACACTTTGTTGGTCTCGACCATCACCTTTCTCCAGTCGGCAGTCTGGCGACGGCAGGAAAGCTTGTGACTTCGCAGCCTGGTGCTAGCTGTTCTCCATCGACATCTCGTCGCACCGTGTTCATCCATCATATGCTGCCCATCATCAACTGAGTCCACTTGGTCTCTTGCTGCAAGGCCAAGGTTCTCAGCCCTACAGCCTCGTTCTTGAAAATCACCTTGTCCCAAGCACAGGAGAATTGGCGGCAGCAGAAACTGCAGCTTGCATCGGCACGTCGGTGATGGCCTACTGGGACGAAATGCTATTCTACATGACGATAATGGATGGTAGGATGGGACAAGATCAGTGACTTTTTAGAGAGAAAGAAACAGAGCGAGAGAGAGGTCCAGCATGCAATCAGGGTATCATTTGCGATTCTCAGTCCCTCCCAACAAATTACCTCTCACGCACTTGCCAGCATCCAGCATTAAAATCTGTACTAGTCGTGCTTCACCCGCTGCGCATGTTGTTCTTCACCCGCTGCAGCAGCTCTTCTCTAGTAGCAGAGCTGCTGGGAAGTAGCCTTCGCTATTGTCTCAATTAGCCCAGCCACAGGAAAAAGGTGGTCTTTCCCGTGAACCGACATTGTTCAGCCACCTCCGGAGCTCTTCAAGGCTCCACGTTTCGGGATCTACCAATGGTTGATGAGCTCAACATCACGATGTAGAACCAGCATTTAGATGTAACTTACCGCCCTTGGGATCCGGTTCCTTTGGGAACATGCTCTCGGTCCCCCTGCGCATGGATCAGGTCAGGCCTGATCAGGCCAAGCAACGTTGCTGGACAGGTGAGCTTCTTACCATATCGACCATGCTGCGACTGCTGTGATTATTCCTGCGAAGCCAAAAAAGGCAGATTTGGACTGCAACGCCCGGTCGAGTGGCGTCGGCATGACGACAAATGATGCGATGGGAGCTGTTCGATTCGCCGAGGGTATATTTGTGTTCGAGACCTCACTTAGATCGCACAAGACTTGAAGAGTGTGTAGGGGAAATTTCAAAGCTGGATCCCAGAGTGTGGTGAAAGTGGACAGGTAATAACTCTTTCTTTGCTGCCTCGTCGATCCTTGTCCTGCCCTGGCTTCCCTTGCTCTGAGCACTAGCATATCCATTTTCGCCTTGTTGCCTGAGCTTCCCGGCTCGCACACTATGCATGCGATATTCGCACACAAAAGTACCAACCAGCCGTCCAAGCATTACGTGCCGCACCACAAACCGCCAAAATGCCTAAGCAGGTCTCAGACATCAAGCAATTCATCGAAATCGCTCGCCGAAAGGATGCGTCCTGTACGTCCACGCACAATAGCCCCGCAGCAGGCTTCACGTTGAATTGGGCAGCGCTAATGGGAGATTGGCAGCGGCGAGAATAAAGAAGAACAAGAAGACCAACCAGGTCAAGTTCAAGATTCGATGCCACCGCAACCTGTACACTCTCGTTCTGAAGGACTCTGACCGCGCGGAGAAGCTGAAGCAGAGCCTGCCGCCAGGTACGTGAACGAACGTCGAAGCCACTTTGGAAAATCTGGGCATGTTGTGAAGAGAGACGGAATTGCTAACGAGCTTGTGCGCTTGTAGGTCTGCAGATCGGTGAGACCCCAAAGAAGAACGTCAAGGGCAAGCGCGTCGCCAAGGCATAGAGCGCAGCGAGGAGATGACGGGCGTGGAAATGGAATAGCATTCTGCACATGGCGTTTGTATGTTCACGGGACATGGCATTGTCACGATAGATTACCGTATCGTGTTTTGCAATCGACTGCGACACGAAGAAAAAGTCAAGGTCACAAGGAATCAATACTATTTTGAGCCGTCACTCTTGATCTGGCTGCCAAAGCAATACTGTGAATCTCGCATCCCTTTACATTCGTCCGCATAGTGTGTGTCTGAAGATTTTGGAATGGACATTTCGCTCGTCCAGTCTGCTCTCTTCTTATACGAGCTTTTCTCAAGGACTTCACGACATGATTGACTTCACAAGCTGTGTCAACAGATATACCTATCTTTTCTTGCATCGTTGAAGAGCGCGAAACTTGATGCAGGGCCTTGCGTACAATCCAGTAACTCAATACATATCCTCATAAAGACGGCCGTTTTCCCTAATCCAGAGGATGCGCGGACAATTCGTAAAGCGACGATATCTACTGGCTTGGCATAGAAAGGCAACAAGAGGTCATTCTGCGCCACAGAGTCGACAGATACTGAGCAAAGTGCTCTCGTCCGACCGTCTCTTGACCGGAATTACAGATTCTCGGGATGTGATTGTGGGCTTCGCGTCGATCTTGATCCCGTTGCCCAAGAACCTCGCGCTACATGTCAGAGGAACGGCAGTGAAGCCTTGATTCATCGTCGTAAATGTATGTCCAGCCATTGCGCTCGTCCCCATGGCTACGCAAGGAGACAACCGCACCCAAAGCCGGGCAATCATACAAGATACTCTTCACTCAGCAGACGGTTTTCGTTGTCATGGAAGCCACACGCCCTTTCGAGCGGGCATCTCTGTTCCGAAAATGCTTTTAAGCGAGTGGTGATTATTGCGTTGTTCATAATATGAAGAAAAAAAAAAAGAAACTCTTGACGAGGAATTTTTCACGGCTCTTTTTAAAGAAGAGCGAAGTAGTTCGCTTTAAGGTCGATGAGTCAATTTTACGCTCAGCCGGGGGGGCAAGTGTTGCCGACGGGGGCAATTCTTAGCTAGCGCGGGACATTTTGAGCATCGCACTTTTGCATACAATATCGAAAGCGCCAGAGACGCAAATCCGACCGTTCAGCCGCGACCGCCTCGAAATCAGCATGCCGGCTCCGTCGAATACCCTCCTGATCGAGGGCTCTTTCGAGGAGCTCTCAGACGAACTCGCACAGTACATCGACAGTCTGCGAAAGGCCCAAAATGTGGAGGGCGGCCCCATACAACCGGAAGTGAGCAGCCTGGTGCAGGAGAAGAAGACGGAGGATGCGCTCAAGAAGCTGGTCGGCGCCGCTTCGATACTCAATGCAGCGCCGGAAAAGGGTCAGATTATGCGTCTGTGAAAGTGAGGTGGAAGCCTCGAGGCTAACATCGGACAGACATTGTCGCGGCGTACAATCTACTTATACACATTATACGACAAGCACCAAAGCCGGAGATGTTCCTTAACAGAATATGTCAATACCTGTCGAAGCCAATCACTTCATCGCCGCAGAACGGCACCGGTCTCGCACTTTCCATCCTTAGCACCATCTTCAACACCGTACCAGCGGACAACGAGGCGCGTTTCCACATTTTCCGGGCTATACTCTCGGTCGTTAAGAATTCAGGTAACTTTGAGACGCTTAAGCCGCAACTGAAGAATCTGGATCAGTGGATCGCGCAATGGGACATCGACGCTGAAGAGCAGAGACAGTTGTTTTTGGAAATTTCCGAAACAGCGGAGGCCTCGGGGGAGACCGATGATAGCTACGAGTACCTCATCAGGGCACTGCGGACAATACCTGCGGACGAGGCGTCGAGCGAAGAGGCGCAAAAGTTGTCACAACAGGCGTTGAAGGCCGCTTTGCTTCATCCCGCACATTTCGACTTTGAAGATCTCAATTCGCTGGACGCCGTCCAGGCGCTCAAGAACTCTGACGCCGTCGCCTTCGAACTGCTCGAAATCTTCACGGCCGACAATCTGGAAAGTTTCAACGACTTCAAGACCGAGCATGACGGCTGGCTAGAATCGCACGGTCTTGACGAGGCTGTCCTAGACAGGAAAATGCGCCTTCTTACGTTGGCGTCCCTTGCGGCACACGAGAACCAGAAACGCACGCTCTCGTACACGCAGATTGCAAAGGCTCTGCAAGTGCCTGAGGACGAAGTGGAGATGTGGGTCATCGACGTGATCCGCGCCGGTCTCGTCGAGGGCAAGCTTTCGCAGCTGAACCAACAGTTCCTCATCCACCGCAGCACATATCGAGTGTTTGGCGAGAAGCAGTGGCAGGAGGTCTCGGCCAGGTTAGACATGTGGCGGTCCAGTCTCACGGAGATCCTAGGCGTGATTCGCGCTGAGAAGGAAAATTTCCTTCAGCAAAAGGAGCAGGAGCTGAAAGAGGCGGAGGCGAAGGCTAGCGGCGCCGGCGAGGGAGAGAAAGAGCGAGGTGGCCGTGGCGAGGGTCGCGGAGGCTTCCGAGGTGGTCGAGGCAGAGGTGGAGGTGCGGCTGGCAATCGGGAAGCCGCTGCGCCTCCCCCCGCAGCAACTGAGATTGAATCGGAGGCATGAGGAAGCGGGAGATGATCGTTGACGATTGTTGCGTTCGCATGGCATTCTACGGTTGGGTTATGCGGAAATATGAAAAGCTACCATAACATTCATACAAGGACAGGATTCTAGATTGCCTGGTAACGGCGTGAATATCATGGTAGATACAATAACTATGCAAAGTAAATTATGTGCCAAGGGGATTTGAGGACCATGATAGCATCAACCAAAACCGCAATGGAAATACATCCATATTCGAAGCAGCTCTAACGTGCTTTGCTTGGGCTTGCATATTTCTGCAATCCAGACTGAATTTTCGCTGTACGTGGAACGATTTTTTATATTTCAGTAGGCGTACTTTGTTTACAGTTTTTGATCTGATGTTCGCGTACAAGGATTGCTGAACTCGCCCGCTGCTCCCAATCTTGCTGGATATTGAATGATACAACTTATCGCGCGCATTCTCTGTGTATCGTGGGACCATTGACTAGCTCGAGTCGTCGAAAACTTACAAGCAGAACCCAAGGCTGAAAGTTTTGACGTTGCGAGGAGCAAACCGGGAAGAATTCCTGAGGCAAACTTCGAGCGACGATTATCAGTCGTGTTGCAATGGGACTCCGCGGTTCAAGACTGTATTAAGCCGCCGTGCTTCGCGCTCTTCCGATAACCACGAGACGAGGCTGTTGAAGTGCACCGGCCAAAAACTATCCGAAACACTGGATCTCGAAGCCGAATCATGGAGCTCAAACTGTAGGGGTAACGTAGGCTGTGCAGCTCCCCATCGTGGAAGAAGTTGAGTACGAACAACGCAACATCGTCGCCCTCTCCGATACTCTCAGCCCATGGACGCCTCGCCCCCATGAAATCGCCTTATTTGGAGTGAGCTCGGCGTCATTGGACGACGGAGCACGTCGCAGTCCAGTTCCCGCCGCTTTCGACTTGCCCATTGAAGCACGAGATCGCCGCTGGCCAAGAGAAATTGAATTTTTTTTTAAAAAAAAAAAAAAAA